>NC_087275.1:2717010-3022483 GCF_015220805.1 Pogoniulus pusillus
AACCATCCATGTCTGGTGTCAAACTGGGGCTGGGTTTGGGCTTGGTTGGCCTCATTTCTGCTCCCACATACACACATCCCTCAGCACAACGAAATCCCAGCAGAGGCTTTTAAAAGTAGGACGTTCCCTAGGAAAAGTTGTTTTGCAATACTTCTTCATATCTCTCCAGGCAAGACTGTCTTCTGCAGGAGCTCTTCCCCAGAGGGCAGTAGCCTCCAAAGTGGGCCAGTGCCTCCCTGCTGCAATGACAGGGCTCACTGAGGACTCTGTGGGCTGATGGTGACCAGCTTCCCATCCGCCTGCCCACTCCTGCACCACAACCACTGGCATAAGTTTGCAGATGACACCAAGCCAGGAGCAGCTGTGGAGCTGCTGGAGGGTAGGAGAGCCCTGCAGAGGGACCTGGCCAGGCTGGATGGGTGGGCAGAGGCCAATGGGATGAGATTGAACAAGGCCAAGTGCAGGGTTCTGCACTTTGGCCACAACAACCCCAAGCAGCACTACAGGCTGGGGCCAGAGTGGCTGAGAGCAGCCAGGCAGAAAGGGAGCTGGGGGTGCTGGTAGAGAATAGATGAAGATGAGGCAGCAGTGCCCAGGTGGGCAGCAGAGCCAATGGCATCCTGGGCTGGCTCAGGAGCAGTGTGGCCAGCAGGACAAGGGAGGTTCTTGTGCCCCTGTGCTCAGCACTGCTCAGGCCACCCCTTGAGTGCTGTGTCCAGTTCTGGGCTCCTCAATTCAAGAGAGATGCTGAGGTGCTGGAAGGTGTCCAGAGAAGGGCAGCAAGGCTGGGGAGGGGCCTGGAGCAGAGCCCTGTGAGGAGAGGCTGAGGGAGCTGGGGGTGTGCAGCCTGCAGCAGAGGAGGCTCAGGGCAGAGCTCATTGCTGTCTGCAGCTGCCTGCAGGGAGGCTGTAGCCAGGTGGGGTTGGGCTCTGCTGCCAGGCAAGCAGCAACAGAAGAAGGGGACACAGTCTGCAGCTGTGTCAGGGGAGGTCTAGGCTGGATGTTGTTAGGAAGTTGTTGTCAGAGAGAGTGATTGGCATTGGAATGGGCTGCCCAGGGAGGTGGTGGAGGCACTGTCCCTGGAGGTGTTGAAGCCAAGCCTGGCTGGGGCACTTAGTGCCATGGTCTGGTTGCTTGGCCAGGGCTGGGTGCTAGGTTGGACTTGGTGAGCTTGGAGGTCTCTCCCAACCTAGTTGGTGCTATGATTCTATGATTCTTACTGCCTACAAGGGAAGACAATGTAAGGGCTCAGAGACACAGTATCTTATTGCAGCTCTTTTAGGTATGGATTGTAAAATGCTTTGGTAAAGGAAGGTTTTGTAATCCCTGCTTGATAATTGGAAAACAGAGGGGAGGGAGCCAAGAGACTTCACTGTGACAGCAAGTCAGCAGAAAAACTGTGAGTCACATCACTGCCTCTGTCTTCCCCTGATGATGACTGCTTTCTCTTCACCCAAAGAGTTGTGTAAGGGCTTACCACATGCCTGGCTGGAGGGGACTGGTTGCCTGCTTGAGGGTGTGGAGAAACCCCTACTGTACACATCAGCTTGTAGAGCACTGAGCTGTGTCATTGAATCATAGAATCAACCGGGTTGGAAGAGACCTCCAAGCTCAGCCAGTCCAACCTAGCACCCAGCCAGACCATGGCACTAAGTGCCCCAGACAGGCTTGGCTTCAACACCTCCAGGGACAGCAACTCCACCACCTCCCTGGGCAGCCCATTCCAATGCCAATCACTCTCTCTGACAACAACTTCCTAACAACATCCAGCACTCAAGGTGTGGCCTGAGCAGTGCTGATTACAAGGGCAGAAGAACCTCTCTTGTCCTGCTGGCCACACTGCTCCTGAGCCAGGTCCCTCCCAGCAGTCTTCCCATTTTGCAGCACCTCCAGGAGATGAAAATGAGGAGGATGGGCACGGAGTAATTTAAAGTCTGGTGCCTGGGGCAACACAGACCACGGGCCTTGTGTGTGACAGATGTGTGTCACTGAAGCAGTGAAGGCCCTCCTGGCCACCTGGGCACACTGCTGGCTCATGTTCAGCTGCTATCTGCCAGCACCTCCAGGCCCCTTGGTGCCTGGCTGTCATAGCCTGACGCGGTTGTATGGTGTGTCTGACCAGCCCAGAGGTGCAAGGTTGGAGGACCAGCAGCTGCTGCAGGTATCCTGAGACAATGTGTGTCCCTGCAAATGAGTGCATGTCTTTTCCTCAGCCTGGGAATTAGTGCAGAGGGACTGTGATGCTGATGAAGAGTGTGGTAGGTGTATGAGGTTGCTGTGGACAGCTAGCGTTTTGGCCAGCCTCTCGACCCTAGCAGGCACCTCACATCCTCCACATCCTGCGTGGGCAGCAGGGCAAGGGAGGGGATTCTGTCCCTTTACTCTGCTCTCCTCAGATCTCACCTGGAGTCCTGGGTGCAGTTCTGGAGCCCACAACAAAAGAAGGACATGGAACTGTTGGAGCCAGTCCCGAGGAGAGCCAGGAAGATGCTGAGAGGGCTGCAGCAGGACAGGCTATGAGGACAGGCTGAGAGAGTTGGGGCTGTGCAGCCTGGAGAAGAGAAGGCTTTGAGGAGACCTTAGAGTAGCCTTTCAGCATCTGAAGGGGGCCTACAGGAAGGCTGTGGAAGGACTATTGATGAGGTCTTGTGATGACAGGCAGGGGGTTGGAACTGGATGAGCTTTGAGGTCCCTTCCAGCCTAAACCCTTCTGTGTTTTGTGAGGTGGCTCACACATTTACCCCCCTCAAGGATGCCCATCAGCTGCCATTCACAGACATCCAAGCTAATGCAAAGGGCTCCCTTGGCAAAGAAGCGAATAAAAACCACTCAACCCTGCAGATCGTGGTCCAGGGTGATGGTAACAGTACCCTGCGATGTCAGAGAGTCCAGCTCTTTCCATTCTGGTGGCAGTACAAAGTGGGTCCCTCTCTGCCCTGTGCAGCTTGCCAGGCCATGCCTACAGACGCTTGCCGTGGCACGGAGTGACTGCGGGCTGGCAGGTGACAGAGGCTGCAGGAAGACTGACACCCCAGGCACTGAGCCAGCCACACAAACATCACCCTCCTGACACAGGGGAAACTCCCTTTCCTGGCTTGGGGATCTGCCTGGGCAGACAGCCAGTAAAGGGCTCTGCCTTGGAACGCTGAGTGGATCCAGTCTGCCCCAGGCGCTGAGGTTTTGGTGTGCCAGGGCAGGGCTGCTCCAGCTCTGCCAAGCAGTGAGGGTGTGGCCGTGTGAACAGGCTGTGCTACATGGCATTTTCTGCCCTGCTGTCAAGAGGCCCATCTTCTCTTAACAGCCTCCTGAACATCTGCTTACGGAGGGGAACAGGTGCATCTGTCTAGGTGAAGTTATCGTGCACATCATCTGCACACCATAATCCCCTTGCAGCCTCCCGGCGCCCTGGAGAGTGCTGCTAAAGAGGATATTGTGCCTTGACGTGTTCTAAATGGCCTTGCAGACGCTGCTAAGGCTTTCAATTTGCACTGGCAACAAGTCATGGTTACAACTCTGATGGTTTTCTTTCAAGCCAGCCTGGTCTCCCTGCTCCTGTGGAGCCACACAACCTGTGTGATGAGCACGTGGTGAACTCTGCGGCGGTGCTCAGGCAGGGGTCCCGCAGGCAGTGCCAGGACAGAAGATCAGCTCCCTCGTTGGCACACAGGCACACTCTGCCACACTGCTGAGGGCATCCCAGTGCATCTGCTGGGGAAGCTCCAGGAGGTGATGGTGGAGGGTGATGCTGGAGCCTGGCCAGGAATCATAGAACGGTTTAGATTGGAAGGGACCTCAAGGATCAGCCAGTTCCAACCTCCTGCCATAGGCAGGGACACCTCCCACTAGAACAGGTCACTCAAGGCCTCATCCAACCTGGTCTTGAACACCTCCAGGGAGGTTGTGGAGCACAGAAGCACCCAACGTGATCTTTGATCACGTTGGGTGATTCTGTGCTCCACAACCTCCCGGGGCAACCTGTGCCAGTGTCTCACCACCCTTAACCTGTGCCTGTGTCTCACCACCCTCAACCTGTGCCAGTGTCTCACCACCCTCACTGCAAAGAACCCTTTCCTAACATCCAGTTTGAATCTCCCCTCTGCCAGTTCAAACCCATTCCCCCTTGTCCTGTCATTACCAGACCTTGTCGATAGTCCCTCCGCAGCCTTCCTATAGCCCCCTTCAGATACTGGAATGTTGCTGTTGTGGGAGGTCAGCAGGCAAAGCCATGCAGAGCAATATGATCAGATCAATGCCACAGGGACTCCACTCCACAGAATTCAATGTGAACCCCACCAGAGACCTTTACTGTTCATTCTGACTCCATTAACATAGTCTTGAGCACAGAGCACACACCTACACATCAGCATGAGCTAGACAAGCACTGCCCAGTCTTCTACATACATCACACCTTGCTTTGCTCATTAACCAGATGTCCACTGTCTCTGCTGCCCCAGATAAGGTATGCTGCAGCTGTGGGAACCAAGGTTGGAGTGCTCAGGCTGCTTGTTATTCTTCTCACATTGCATTCCCACACTGGAAGGCCACTCCAAGGTCTCCTCGAAGCCTTCTCTTCTCCAGGCTGAAGAGCCCCAACTCTTGTAGCATGTCCTCAGAGCAGAGCTGCTGCAGCCCTCTGAGTGTCTCCATGGCCTCCTCTGGACTCACTCTAACAGTTCCATGTCCTTTTTGTGTTGGGGGCTCCAGAACTGCACATAGTACTTCCCATGTCTTAACCAGACTGTGGGCAGAGGATCTTTTTCCTGCCTGAGCAAGCAAACCAGCCTGCAGCTGAAAACTGAAGGTGTCCTTAGGCAACCTCTTTGCCACAGTTCTTCCAATGTAGCATTTTCCAGTCTGCAAAAGCCATGAATTCGTTCTGGAGGATCAGCAAAAGGTAGTGAAGAAGAGATATATGCACATTTACCATGCAGGAGCCACCACCTGGGTGGAGACACATTTGGTGTTCACAGGCTCACAGGATGTCAGGGGTTGGATGGGACCCAAGGAGATCATCCAGTCCAACTCCTCTGCCTGAGCAGGACCACACAATCTAGCACAGGTCACAGAGGAACACATCCAGACAGGCCTTGAAAGGCTCCAGAGAAGGAGACCCCACAACCACTCTGGGCAGCCTGTGCCAGTGCTCTGGGACCCTTACAGTAAAGAAGTTCCTTAGAATGTCCTCTTTAAGTCTGTGGGAGGGAGACAAAGTCTGTGCTTGCATTTTCCTTGGTGTGCTTCTGTTAGGTAAGTCATGCTGGATGAGAAGTTCACAGGCAGGGGTGTCATTACACAGCACTGATACCTCTAATCTAGATGAGACTTTGTGAAGGTGTTATGAACCTGTGCCAGTGCATGCAGTCTATCAAAAGAGAGACCTGTGATTCCCTGCCAGGGCCTGCTGCACCTACCAGCAGCAGCAGCAAAAGGGATCATCTCATCAAGATTTGGAGGGAGCTGTGCATGCGTTGGCAGGTTCCTGCAGCTGCTGCCAGGGAGAGCTGAACTGTGTGCATGGAATGTAAGATTTAAATTTAGCCAGAGTCAATAGGCTCTCTTCCCCACCACCCTCACCTCCACAAAAGACTCTCTCTTCCCAAGTGTCACACGGAAGCAAGGAGAGCTGCAGGGAGGACACCTGAAAGCCCTGGGATGAGCTCAAGGGTCTGTGATCATAGAATCAACCAGCCCTAAATCAATTAAAATGCACTATATACACATGCTGCCTGTGCTGGGGTTGCTCAGGATCAACACACTGAGAGACAAAGGCAGGATACAATCATACAATCACAGAACCAACCAGGTTGGAAGAGACCTCCGAGGTTACCAAGTCCAACCTAGCACCCAGCCCTGGCCAATCAACCAGACCATGGCACTAAGTGCCCCAGCCAGGCTTGGCTTCAACACCTCCAGGGACAGCCACTCCACCACCTCCCTGGGCAGCCCATTCCAATGGCAAATCACTTTCTCTATGAGAATTGCTGTGATTATGGGCCAGGAACAAGCCCATTCTGCTTCAGTGAAACACATCTGTCACACACAAGGTCCGTGGTCTGTATTGCCCCAGACACCAGGCTTTAAATTACTCCGTGCCCATCATTCCTCATTTTCATCTCCTGGAGGTGCTGCAAAATGGGAAGACTGCTGGGAGGGACCTGGCTCAGGAGCAGTGTGGGCAGCAGGACAAGGGAGGTTCTTCTGCCCCTGTGCTCAGCACTGCCCAGGCCACACCTTGAGTGCTGTGTCCAGTTCTGGGCTCCTCAATTCAAGAGAGATGTTGAGGTGCTGGAAGGTGTCCAGAGAAGGGGCAATGAAGCTGGGGAGGGGCCTGGAGCAGAGCCCTGTGAGGAGAGGCTGAGGGAGCTGGGGGTGTGCAGCCTGCAGCAGAGGAGGCTCGGGGCAGAGCTCATTGCTGTCTGCAGCTACCTGAAGGGAGGCTGTAGCCAGGTGGGGTTGGGCTCTGCTGCCAGGCAAGCAGCAACAGAACAAGGGGACAGAGTGTCAAGCTGTGTCAGGGGAGGTCTAGGGTGGATGTTGTTAGGAAGTTGTTGGCAGAGAGAGTGATTGGCATTGGAATGGGCTGCCCAGGGAAGTGGTGGAGTGGCTGTGCCTGGAGGTGTTGAAGCCAAGCCTGGCTGGGGCACTTAGTGCCATGGTCTGGTTGCTTGGCCAGGGCTGGGTGCTAGGTTGGACTGGCTGAGCTTGGAGCTCTCTTCCAACCTGGTTGATTCTATGATTGTATCCTGCCTTTGTCTCTCAGTGTGTTGATCCTGAGCAGCCCCAGCACAGGCAGCATGTGTATGTAGTGCATTTTAATAGCTGTAGGGCTGCTGAGTTAACATACACAGTTGCTATAGTAACAGAGGTTTCCTTAGTAACGGTTGCAGAAAATAATCCAGTACCAATTAAAAATAAACTGTTTGGAAAGGGGGCTGGAGGAGAAAGGAAACTGCTGTGTATCACCTTCCCCTTTATTAGTTCATCTCCCAGGGACTTGGAAGATTGATGAATGCTTGAAATAACCTTTCTTAACCAACAGCAAACCAAAAAGGTGGGACGAGGGTGGGTGCTGTGGCTAAGGCTGCCATCCCGAAGTGAAACAAAGGGGAAAGAGTGTGTCTGGGCTACAGCAGAAATCCAACAGTAGTGCTGAAGCTCTCCATTAGGTTGTAGTCCCTGGGGAGCAAAACCAAGGGACTGTTTCCCTCCCTCCCTCCACCGTCTGCATGCTGTGCCCCTAAGCCAGCCACGGAGTCCTTATTAGCATAGTGATTAAAGGCAGGGGCCATGGCAGGCTCCCGGGGAACATCTAACGCTGCCGGGATGCCTATCTGAGATGCTGTGCTCGAGCAGAAAGCCTGCTGCGGTGGGAGTTCTCTCCTCCCAGCTGATGTTGTTTGCCTGTGCCCAGGCTCTCTCTCGGCACTGTCACTCTCTGCTTGTGCTGACAGGCATCCAAGCCCCTGGGGCCCAAGAGGAGCTGGAAGCAAAGCATGATGGTGAGGAGCCTGTGCCTTGGCCAGAGAGAGGGGACACTGCTTCCTCACAGACACAAGATGTGTGGGACGTTTCCAGGCTTTGGGTGGGCACAGCCATCGGTTTTTCGTGCCTGTGTTGCCACACTGTCGTTGTGCCACTGGTGCCTAAGGTGCTTGCTGAGTTTCGTGAAGAGCTGTACCAGCTGTCAGCAGAGTCCCTTCCCCTGGTGGCAGGACAGTATGCATCCTCTCAGAGAGGAGCTGCCGCCTGGGGAGAGCCAAAGGAGGGGAGATGCTGGTGGAGCTACTGGGAGAAGCGATGTGTCCAACGACGAAGGAGCTGCTCCTTGTGTCGGTAACCAGCAGGGTTTCAGGGCACAGCAAACACAAGTGTCACAGGAGGGCGCTTCGTGTCCTCTCCTGCAGATGGGGATGCCCTGGATCAAGGCTTCGGCAAGAGGCACAGCCCAACACAAGCAGCAGAGACTTAATCACAGGCTCACAGGATGTGAGGGGTTGGAAGGGACCCAAGGAGATCATCGAGTCCAACCCCCCTGCCAGAGCAGGACAATCCTATCTAGCACAGATCACAGAGGAACACATCCAGACAGGCCTTGAAAGGCTCCAGAGAAGGAGACTCCACAGCCTCTCTGGGCAGCCTGTGCCAGGGCTCTGGGACCCTTACAGTCAAGAAGTTCCCCCTTGTGCTGAGCTGGAACCTCCTGTGCTGCAGCTTACACCCATTGCTGCTTGTGCTATCCCAGGCAGCAGTGAGCAGAGCCTGTCCTCCCCCTCCTGGCAGCCCTCAGATACTTATAAACATTTATCAAATCCCCTCTCAGTCTTCTCTTCTGCAGACTAAGCAGCCCCAGGGCCCTCAGCCTCTCCTCATCAGCCATGCCCTCCAGTCCCCTCATCATCCTCGTGGCCCTCTGTTGGACCCTCTCCAGCAGATCCCTGTCCTTCTTCAACTGGGGAGCCCAAAACTGAAGGCAGTACTCAAGATGAGGTCTCAGCAGGGCAGAGCAGAGGGGCAGGAGAACCTCCCTTGCTCTGCTGGACACACTCCTCCTAATACACCCCAGGCTCCCATTGGCCTTCTTGGCCACAAGGGCACATTGCTGTGCCATGGATGTTCTCCACCAGCACCCCCAGGTCCCTCTCCACAGGGCTGCTCTCCAGCAGTCACCTCCCAGCCTGGACTGCTGCAGTTTATTATCCCTCCCCAGGTGCAGGACTCTGCACTTGTCCTTGTTGAACCTCATCTGGTTCCTCTGTGCCCAGCTCTCAGTCTGCCCAGGTCAGCCAAGCCTCCCAGCTTGGTGTCATCAGCAGACTTGCTGAGCAGACTCTGTCTGTCTGTTCTCTCATCCATGTCATTGATGAAGATGTTGAACAGGACTGGCCCCAGCACTGATCCCTGGGGGACACCACTGGTCACAGCTCTCCAGCTGTACCTGGCACCATTGATCACCACCCTCTGAACTCTCTCTTGCAACCAGTTCCTAACCCACCTCACTGCCTGCTCCTCCATCCCACACTTCCTCAGCTTGCTCACTAAAATGTCATGGGAGAGGGTGTCAAAGGCCTTGCTCAGGTCAAGGCAGACTACATCCACTGCTTCTGTAGTGGGAGAGGAATCACAAACTGGTGTGGAGCTCTCCTTGCAGGGACAAAAGCCAAAGACACTGCCGTGTCATCCTTGGCTATGTGTAAGCACTTAGCTACCCATGTGGGAACTGCAGCTGGCTTGGGAAGCTGAGAGAGGTGTTTTGTCCTGGCTGGGTTGTCTGCCTGGAGCCAGATCTGCTCGCTGTTGGAGCAAGCACTGATTCTGTGCAGTCTGGGGCTCGCTCTTGCCTGGTTGTGCCCACGCTGGCACCCCTAGCCATCGTGTGTTGGCAGCTCTGTGCCACTGAGGTGGCTGACCTGTAACAGCAGTAGAGTCTCGTTGAATTCGCTCTCCCTGGAAATCCTTTTCTCTTGAACTGATTAAACATCTCATTGCCCCAGGGTGCAAGTGTGTGTGATTGTACCGTGAAAAAACCCCCACTGAGTTTGGGTGTAGCCTTCTTGCTAGATGTGATGCCCTAACTCATGATGAATTAAGGAAGGGAGTTTTTGAAAGGACAGAGTGTGCCAAAGCAGGCTCTGGCAGAGGGACACGGTGGGAGGATCCAAGAATAGTGCAGGAAGTGAACTCGGTAAGAGAACATCTCAAGGTCTTCGCCTTAAAGGTCTAGTGCAAGCAGCACCCAGGCAAGAGCAGCCATGCCTGCAGCTGGGGGGGAGCCTTCCCCAAGCCAGGTGAGTCTCTTTCCTGTGTTAATGATCCACCTCTCCTCATCCTTCTCTCTCCTCCTTTGCAGTGACCAAGCTGCAGGTGAGCAAGTCAAAGCGGAGCATCACGCTGGTGGAGAACAAGCCCATCCCCCTCAACTGCTCCGTGAAGTCCCAGACCAGCCCCGACTCGCACTTCGCCGTGCTGTGGTACGTGCACAAGCCCTCCGACGCCGACGGCAAGCTCATCCTGAAGACCACCCACAGCTCAGCCTTCGAGTACGGCACCTACGCGGAGGAGGAGGGACTGCGGGGCCGGCTCCAGTTCGAGCGCTCGGCGTCGGGAGGGCTCTTCAGCCTGACGGTGCAGCGGGCGGAGGTCCGAGACAGCGGCAGCTACTACTGCCACGTGGAGGAATGGCTGCTCAGCCCCAACCATGCCTGGTACAAGCTGGCAGAGGAGGTGTCAGGCCGCACGGAGGTCACCGTCAAGCAGCCAGGTACCGCGTGCCCCGCCAAAGGCATCCTCTTGGCATCAGCTCTGGGGCATGACTGCCCAGGGTCTAATTTAAGCTTCCCAGAGACCCCAATATAGTTGATAGGACCAATAACGACTTAGAGGATGCCCTTCCCTCTTCCCCCTTGTTTCCCAAGGAAAAGGAATTAGATGGAGAGAGAGAAAAGGTAAGCACAGCCCAAATAAATAATGTCACTGCAATTTGGAAGGTAAAAGAATTGGATGGAGAGAGAGAAAATATAAGCACGGCCCAAATAAATAATCTCACTGCGATTTGGAAGGTAAAAGAATTAGATGGAGAGAGAGGAAAGGTAAGCACAGCCCAAATAAATAATCTCACTGCGATTTGGAAGGTAAAAGAATTAGATGGAGAGAGAGAAAAGGTAAGCACAGCCCAAATGAATATTCTCACTGCAATTTGGAAGGTAAAAGAATTAGATGGAGAGAGAGAAAAGATAAGCACAGCCCAAATGAATAATCTCACTGCGATTTGGAAGGTAAAAGAATTAGATGGAGAGAGAGAAAAGGTAAGCACAGCCCAAATGAATAATCTCACTGTGATTTGGAAGTTAAAAGGAGTTTAACAATATGTAAGAGGTAGGGAGGTGGTGGATTCACCATCCCTGGAAGTGCTCAAGCAAAGCCTGGATGGGGCACTTAGTGCCATGGTCTGGTTGATTGGCCAGGGCTGGGTGCTAGGTTGGGCTGGATGAGCTTGGAGGTCTCTTCCAGCCTGCTTGGTTCTATGACTCTATATGAGGTAGGGAAGTTACAAAGGTATAGGGAAGGGAAAACAAGGTACAAAACATGTAAATACACAACCAGATTTGATGGCAGTGGGTTTTGTCCACCTCGTGGGGGTGAAGGCCATGTGGTAAAAACAAGGAGAACCAGAAAAGGTGAGGCAGGCAGGCAGGGGAGTGAGACAAACAGGCAGTCCCCCTGCTTTTATGGATCTTAGGCAGGAAGGGGGAGTGGGCTAACCATCATCACCTGGTAGTGTTCAGACCTACCCCTGGGGAGGGCTCAAGACCACCTGGGCTCAGGTTCAAGACCGCTCCCCCAGGAGGGTTAACCCTGCACAATGACTCACAAGCTCAGTGAGCTTCTGTGGGGTAGCAGGAATCCTTTGCTTTTCTTTCTGCTACAGCCAGGTCACCTCCTCTTTGTATCATCATGCCTGCATGCCCCGGTGTGAAGAGGGATGTCTTCCTCCTTTGATGTGACCCTCCTCCATTTAGACTGGGCTGGAGTGAATGTCAGTGTCCCCACATGAAGGCTGTCAATGTCTCCACACGAAGGCTGTAGCTCCTCTGTGATCTGGAGCTGCTGTATCCAGCCAGGTTTCACAGTATCACAGTATCATCAGGGTTGGAAGAGACCTCACAGATCATCAAGTCCAACCCTTTACCACAGAGCTCAAGGCCAGACCATGGCACCAAGTGCCACGTCCAGTCCTGCCTTGAACAGCTCCAGGGACGGCGACTCCACCACCTCCCCGGGCAGCCCATTCCAGTGTCCAATGACTCTCTCAGGGAAGAACTTTCTCCTCACCTCGAGCCTAAATCTCCCCTGGCGCAGCCTGAGGCTGTGTCCTCTTGTTCTGGTGCTGGCCACCTGAGAGAAGAGAGCAACCTCCTCCTGGCCACAACCACCCCTCAGGTAGTTGCAGACAGCAATAAGGTCACCCCTGAGCCTCCTCTTCTCCAGGCTAACCAATCCCAGCTCCCTCAGCCTCTCCTCGTAGGGCTGTGCTCAAGGCCTCTCCCCAGCCTCGTTGCCCTTCTCTGGACACGCTCAAGCATCTCAATGTCCCTCCTAAACTGGGGGGCCCAGAACTGAACACAGCACTCAAGGTGTGGTCTAAGCAGTGCAGAGTACAGGGGCAGAATGACCTCCCTGCTCCTGCTGGCCACACCATTCCTGATGCAGGCCAGGATGCCACTGGCTCTCTTGGCCACCTGGGCACACTGCTGGCTCATGTTCAGGCGGGTATCAATCAGCACCCCCAGATCCCTCTCTGTTTGGCTGCTCTCAGCCACTGCGACCCCAGCCTGTATCTCTGCATGGGGTTGCTGTGGCCAAAGTGCAGCACCCTGCACTTGGAGCTATTGAACACTATGTTTCTTTATCCTCAGGAGCATCACGTAGCAAGAGTGTCGACTAGCGACCTACTGAGAGAGAGAGCTGCTGTGTGCCTGCCTGGGAAAGCATCTTTGTGTTCTGCACACAGTTTAATGTTACTCTGGCAGCTCTGGGGAGCTTGTCTCTTTTCCCTCTGTGCTGTGCACATGAAATAGGAGTAACGAATTTAATGAGGTGGGGAGGTGGCTGCCACAAAAGGAGAAGCCTGCTCCGATGGTGGTTTCTGTGGCAGCAGGCTTTACTGGTACGGGTGGACTGGTGGAGGAGCTAAAGATGGCCACCACAAGCTGGAGACAAAGCCTTCACTTCATGCAAGGCGGGGAGGTACAGAGGCAATCTCTGAAAGCAGACTGCATCCCATGTGTGCTTTGGTGGCTGTGATGGTTTGGGTGTTCCCCCCCCCCCCCCACCCCCTCCTTTAAGAAAATCCCCCAGAAAAGACTCAGCCCAGCTGGAAATTGAATGAAGCTTTGTATTTACAGCTTAGCACAAGAGACAAGCAGAGAGTTACAATAGTTACAGCTCTGGACAGAAACAGACAAGTTAAAGGTAATACAGAAACACAACAGCCCTGCCAGAAACCAGAGTGCCCAGGAGGGGCTCCAACCACCCTTCCACCTCCTTTCCACCCCTCAACCTTATCCCAGAGCTTGCTTTACGTTCAAGGTGAGTTTGGAGAATCAGCCAGGGGGGTTAGGAAGCAGAAGGATTAGTTACACAGACAGCAGTTAGAGAGAGAAGTGCAGGCAGCCAGAGCCAGAGAACAACTGTGTTATCTGTGTTTGTGTTCTTGTTCTTGTCCATCTCTGCAAGCCTAGGAGTGCAGCAGACATCACCAGTGTTTCCCTTTCACAGCCTAGCATCTAGTTCTTCTCACCTAAATACTGCAGCTCAAACTAGCACAGCAGCAGAGCATCCTCAGTACTTCACGAGGAAGCCTTAGAATCATAGAATCATAGAATCAACCAGGTTGGAAGAGACCTCCAAGATCATCCAGTCCAACCTATCACCCTGCCCTATCCAATCAACCAGACCATGGCACTAAGTGCCTTATCCAGTCTTTTCTTGAAGGCCCCCAGGGACGGTGCCTCCATTGTTCCTGCTTGCTGCAGGTGCCTGTTTCTGGAGGATAATATCCCTCATGCAGGAGGGATACAGGTATCAGGGCTGGACTAGGATGCCCAATTCAATTTCTGGGTCTAGATTTGGCTAGCTAGACACAAGCTCTATGGATGAGGGAGCAAGAGCGATATTGAATATGGCCCCTGGTGCAGCTTTGCCTGGTCGTGCAAGGAGCACATCAGGCCACAGCCTGCAGCTCACTGCCAGTCCCAGCTCCTCATTTCTGTGCCAAGCCCCGAGGTGGCTGTGGGGCAGTGAGTGAGTGAGGAGCTGTGATCTGCCTCCATCTGTGCATTGCCTGTCTCTCTATGGGAAGTACAGAGAATCACAGAGTCCACCAGGTTGGAAGAGACCTCCAAGCTCAGCCAGTCCAACCTAGCACCCAGCCCTGGCCAAGCAACCAGACCATGGCACTAAGTGCCCCAGCCAGGCTTGGCTTCAACACCTCCAGGCACAGCCACTCCAGCACCTCCCTGGGCAGCCCATTCCAATGCCAATCACTCTCTCTGACAACAACTTCCTAACAACATCCAGCCTAGACCTGCCCTGGCACAACTTGAGACTGTGTCCCCTCCTTCTGTTGCTAGTCGCCTGGCAGCAAAGCCCAACCCCACCTGGCTACAGCCTCCCTTCAGGTAGTTGTAGGCAGCAATGAGCTCTGCCCCGAGCCTCCTCTGCTGCAGGCTGCACACCCCCAGCTCCCTCAGCCTCTCCTCACAGGGCTCTGCTCCAGGCCCCTCCCCAGCTTCATTGCCCCTTCTCTGGACACCTTCCAGCACCTCAACATCTCTCTTGAATTGAGGAGCCCAGAACTGGACACAGCACTCCAGGGGTGGCCTGAGCAGTGCTGAGCACAGGGGCACAAGAACCTCCCTTTTCCTGCTGCCCACCCTGCTCCTGAGCCAGCCCAGGATGTCATTGGCTCTGCTGCCCACCTGGGCACTGCTGCCTCAGCTTCCTCTACTCTCTACTAGCACCCCCAGCTCCCTCTCTGCCTGCCTGCTCTCAGCCACTTTGGGCCCAGCCTGTAGTGCTGCTTGGGGTTGTTGTGGCCAAAGTGTAGAACCCTGCACTTGGCCTTGTTCAATCTCATCCCATTGGCCTCTGCCCACCCATCCAGCCTGGCCAGGTTCCTCTGCAGAGCTCTGCTACCCTCCAACAGCTCCACAGCTGCTCCTAGCTTGGTGTCATCTGCAAACTAACCGATACTGAGCTCAAGACCCTGATTCAGGTCAGTAAAGATATTGAACAGGACTGGGCCCAGCACTGGTCCCTGTGGGCACACCACTAGTGACAGCTGCCAACTGTACAGTGCCAGTTGCCTGCTGTACCGGGGAAGTCCAGACCGCCCCCAGAACGAAGTCATGGAGTCAGGAGTGCTGAACAAGTCATTTCACACAGAAGAGCTGACTGCAGTCACTGCCTCCCTATCAGTGAAACTGGAGTACCAATCAGGGACATTCCCAAGGCAGCAAACACCATATGTGACTTTGCCTTCATGCCACTTCCCATTTTGCTGTGGTGTCAGCTATCAGTCTTCTGCCTTTTTTTTACGGCTCCTTCCTCATTTCTTTCATCCTACCCCAGGACTGTAGCCATGCAGGAAGGGCTTTTGGGGAGACAAAGAAACCTTGCAACCTTTGGTCACCCTGTATTTCTGTGATGGTTTGGGGGTTATATTTAGTCCATTAGCATATTACATCTAGAATGAAACTCCAGCCTGTTACGTCCGTGTCTGCATTTCTTCCTCAGTGTTTAATCCTGTGTGATGGATCCTGTATGATGTTCCCTGCCCCCCACCCTCTTATGAAATCACCCAGACTAGACTCTGCCAGCTGGGAGTTAAGGAACGAAGCTTTGTATTCACAGCTTAGCACAAGATACAAGCAGAGAGTTACAATAGTTACAGCTACAGACAGAAATAGACAAGGTAAAGGTAACACAGAAACACAACAGCCCTGCCAGAAACCAGAGTGCCCAGGAGGGGCTCCCAACTGCCCTTCCACCTCCTTTCCACCCCTCTACCTTATCCCAGAGTTTGCCTTATGTGCAAGGTGAGTTTGGAGGATCGACCAAGGGGGTAGAAGCAGAAGGTTTAGTTACACAGAAGCAGCCCAGGGCACCAACTGTGACAGAGACCCACACACACACTGACTTTCCCACTCTGTCTTATCTATGTTTGTGTTCTTGTTTTATCCATCTCAGCAAGCCTAGGAGTGCAGCAGACACCACCAGTGTTTCCTTTTCACAGCCTGTCATCTCATTTCTCTCACTAAAATATTCCAGTCAGCCTCAAACCAGCAGAATTTCTTACGGTCTTTTCCCACAGATAACCGCCTGCAGGTGAATCAGACCCACAAGAACATCACGGTGCTGGAGAACCAGTGGGTGACCTTGGAGTGCCTGGTCAGCAGCCGGACCAGCCCCTCATCTCAGCTCTCCGTGGAGTGGTACGTGTGGAGGTCAGGCCACCCCGAGAAGGAGGTGGTGGCCCGGCTGAGCCGGCAGAACACCCTGCGCTACGGGGACCCGGCGGCGCTGGGCGACCTGCGGAGCCGGCTGCACCTGGAGAGCCCATCCCCGGGTCTCTACCTCCTCTCCATCCAAAATGCCACCGTACGCGACAGTGGGGCCTATGACTGCCGTGTGGAGGAGTGGCTCCTTGACCCCAGTGACCGCTGGTACAAGCGAGCGGAGGACCTCTCTGGACTCATCACCCTCACGGTCAAGCAGCCAGGTGAGGAAGATTGTCGGGGTACGGAGGCTGGTGAGAGGCGAGATCGGGGTACTGATGACTCGAGACAGCAGCTTCCAGGCATCTGTGCATCAGTGCATCAGTACAACTTTATTAGGGCAGTGCAATGGCTTATATAGTGCTCAGAGGAGGTGTTTCCAGCCAGCCTGGGGCTGGCAGAAGTGGACAGTACAGATTGGCCCCAAGTTATGTGTAAGGCAGAGATAGGTTACCTGTGGTAAACAACCTGTGAGTACCACCCAGGGGGGCTGGCCAGGGTCAGCCCCCTTGGGGCTGTGTCCACCCCAGGAGCCGGCAGATTCCACCCCCTGACAGCTGTGCATGGGTTGCTCATGGTTCCGTTAGGCCCCTGGGCATCAGTAAGACTCCAAGGACACTTCCCATCACAGGGCCTGATGTTTACATTCAATACCTCGTTGCAGGAGAAAGCTTCCCACAGAAGATCTCATGCCAAGAGCTTTGCAAGTGCTCTGCCCTCTTGGACTGAATGGATGAGCCCTCATCTGTCTGTCATTGACAGCAGGTCTGGGCAGAGAGCAGGACCACTGTGATGCAGACAGTGCTGATGCTTTCTTGCATGTCATCTTGCAAGATGCAAGGGTGCAGCTTTGCCCCTTTGTCACCTTGCAAGATGCAAGAGTGCAGCTTTGCACCTTTGTCACCTTGCAAGATGTGGGGTGCAGCTTTGCACCTTTGTCATCTTGCAAGATGCAAGGGTGCAGCTTTGCACCTTTGTCACCTTGCAAGAAGCAAGGGTGCAGCTTTGCACTTTTGTCACCTTGCAAGAAGCAAGGGTGCAGCTTTGCGCCTTTGTCACCTTGCAAGATGTGGGGTGCAGCTTTGCACCTTTGTCATCTTGCAAGATGCAAGGGTGCAGCTTAGCGCCTTTGTCACCTTGCAAGAAGCAAGGGTGCAGCTTTGCACCTTTGTCACCTTGCAAGATGCAAGGGTGCAGCTTTGCACCTTTGTCATCTTGCAAGATGCAAGGGTGCAGCTTTGCACCTTTGTCACCTTGCAGGAAGCAAGGGTGCAGCTTTGCTTTTGTGGAAGGACAACAGAGCAAGTTGTGCAAACACAGCTAGATGAGCTTGAGACATTGTCACTACTGCATCTGCAAATCTGCACACGCTTCCTGCTTTTGCAGCACTCTGGACATTCAGTAGGATGGGCTTCAGATTGTACTCACATCTCCTTTGAGAACGAGGTGGGAGAAGCTATCTGTGCTTCCCAGGCGTGCAACCCAGGGAATGGTCCTTGCATGAAGAGAGAACAGCAGAGGAGGTGTCCTGGGTTAGGGTGGATCTCTCCCCCAGTAGAGTAAACTCACTACAGCATGGATCTTTGGGAAAGTCAGGAAAAAGGACATCGTATCCCTTACAGTTTAAACTAAATATAACAGTGTAAGGAGATGCTGGAGTGTGTCCAGAGAAGGGTGACAAAGCTGGGGAGGGGCCTGGAGCACAGCCCTGTGAGGAGAGGCTGAGGGAGCTGGGGGTGTGCAGCCTGCAGAAGAGGAGGCTCAGGGCAGAGCTCATTGCTGTCTACAAGTACCTGAAGGGAGGCTGTAGCCAGGTGGGGTTGGGCTCTTCTGCCAGGCAAGCAGCAACAGAACAAGGGGGGACAGTCTCAAGTTGTGCCAGGGGAGGTCTAGGCTGGATGTTGTTAGGAAGTTGTTGGCAGAGAGTGATTGGCATTGGAATGGGCTGCCCAGGGAGGTGGTGGAGTGGCTGTGGCTGGAGGTGTTGAAGCCAAGCCTGGCTGGGGCACTTAGTGCCATGGTCTGGTTGATTGGCCAAGGCTGGGTGCTAGGTTGGCCTGGCTGAGCTTGGAGGTCTCTTCCAACCTGTCACCACCCTCATAACTGCAGCAGAGCTGGCAAAAGGGTAGGATTCAGTACAGGTTTTAGTGGTCATTCCTAGCAGAAGGAATTTATGCTGCAAAGAAGGAGCTCTCTTAGGCAATAGCAAAGCCTTTACCTGCAGGTCCTTGCTTGGGAAACTCTGCTGGCCAAGGTGGCTTGAGCAGGGACACTGCCATCTGTGCCAGGAAGTCTCCATACCCTGCATGCCCACATGTGGATGAGAATTGCCAGTCCTGATGGAAGAAGGAATGAACAGCAGGGGAAATCCTCGAGGCTCATTTTGAACTGCAGGAGGACATGGAGTGGGAGGGAGAGTTGGGGGTGCACTAATTCAAGATCATTTTTGTCTGAAAGTGCTTTGCTGTTGTTTGTTTTTCTTTCCTGGCAGCCAGTAGCTAACAAAATGGCTACACTTAAATACAGCCTCGCTTGTGACTCATGTCTCATTAGCGAGGATCTCCACATTCATCCTTCAGAACTGTAATTGTGAGCAAAGTGGAGCAAAAATAATCCCTCTCAGCACCATCAGGCAGCATCTGCTGAACCTGCTGAGGTGGGGGGAGCATTTGTGTTGGTTTTGACAAGCCATTTCCTTCCTCTCCTCCTTTTCACATCAGTAGTCCCCTAAATCTCAAGACTGACTTGATTCTCGTTTCTGCTCAGGAGTCTTCCTGGGGAAGATGTGAAGAGCTTAAGAGGGACAGGGATCTGCTGGAGAGGGTCCAGTGAAGGGCCAGGAGGATGATGAGGGGTCTGGAGGGCATGGCTGATGAGGAGAGGCTGAGAGGCCTGGGGCTGCTTAGTCTGGAGAAGGGAAGACTTAAAGGAGCATTTGATCAATGTTCATAAGTATCTGAGGGCTGGGGGTCAGGAGGGGGGGACAGGCTCTGCTCACTGCTCCCTGGGATAGGACAAGCAGCAATGGGTGTAAGCTGCAGCACAGGAGGTTCCAGCTCAGCACAAGGGGGAACTTCTTTACTGTAAGGGTCCCAGAGCCCTGGCACAGGCTGCCCAGAGAGGCTGTGGAGTCTCCTTCTCTGGAGCCTTTCCAGGCCTGTCTGGATGTGTTCCTCTGTGATCTGTGTTAGATTGTGTGGTCCTGCTCTGGCAGGGGAGTTGGACTCGATGATCTCCTTGGGTCCCTTCCAACCCCTGACATCCTGTGAGCCTGTGAACTAAAAACACTTGTGTTGCCTGTGGCCAGAAGAGCTCTGGTCTTAAGGAAGACTTTCCTTATGGAACCATTTTCAAAGTGTAGGGGAGGTGTTGTAATGCCAAGTCCTGCCTAGGCACATCAGAGGAGTGGCTGATGAGAGCTGGGGGACAGCAGCCTCCTCCTGCAGGGACACCCAGAGTCTGCATGAGGGAGAGTTTGCCCGGCTGTCTTTGCTGGAGGAGAAAGCACTTCTGTCTTCAGTGAGCTACCCACTTCCCTTTCCTGCTCAGCTTCCATGTCACAAAGGGCTTTTTAATCTTCAAATGAAAACTGAGATCCAGACTGATTGCAACCCCTGGAGTCTGTGTTCCCTGGCATGCTGACTAAACCAGATGTTAATTGCACTTGAAGTCAGCCCTTCATCAACTCATGTTGGGTTCTGGCCATGTATCTCAGCTAGGTAAAAGCATCTCTTTAGCTTTGCAGCAAGCACTGTATGAAAACAAAACTAGAGGGAGACTTTTGGAAGCATCCTCACTGTGTCTGTGCTGAGGACACCTCCGTGGAGCAACCTCTTAACTAGATAACTTGCCAGATTACTGGCAAAAATCCTCCCCTGTCATACTGATCTTCAGGTTCTTTGAGTAGTCTCAAAGAAATTAAAAGTGAGCACAGAGTGCAGTGCTCCTTGCACCAGCAGCTGAGTAGTGCCCAGCTCCAGCACAAAGCCTGGAGACTTCTTGATCATCCAGCACACCTGGATGAGGAGACTTTGCTTCTTCAAAGAATTTTGCTTCTGGAGAAAAGGGGTCTGAGGAGAGATCTTATCCCTCTCTACAGCCCCCTTCAAGGAGGTTGTAGAGAAGAGTGGGGGATTGGAGGCTTTTCATAGAATCAATCAGGGTTGGAAGGGACCACAAGGATCATCTAATTCCAACCCCCCTGCCATGGCCAGGGACACCCTACCCTAGAGCAGGCTGCACACAGCCTCAGCCAGCCTGGCCTCAAACACCTCCAGCCATGGGGCCTCAACCACCTCCCTGGGCAACCCATTCCAGCCTCTCACCACTCTCATGCGCAACAACTTCCCCATCACCTCCAGCCTCACTCTCCCCACCTCCAACTTTGCTCCATTCCTCCCACTCCTGCCACTCCCTCACAGCCTCAAAAGTCCCTCCCCAGCTTTTTTGGAGCCCCCTTCAGATCCTGGCAGTCCACAAGAAGGTCACCTGGGAGCCTCCTCTGCTCCAGCCTGCACAGCCCCAACTCTTTCAGTCTGTGCTCACAGCAGAGCTGCTGCAGCCTCTGAGCATCCTCCTGGCCCTGCTCTGGACACACTCCAGCATCTCCACAGCCCTCTTGCAATGGGGGCTCCAGAACTGGATGCACCCAAATAACAAGTGATAGTTAAGAAAGGAAATGCCTCAAGTTGCACCAGAGAAGATTTGACTTCAAGAAAAGTTCCTTCACTGAAAGAGTTGTCAAGCACTGGAACAGGCTGCCCAGGGAAGTGGAGGAGTCACTGTCCTCGGGGGTGTTTAAAAGAGAAGTAGATGAAGTGCTGAAGGATGTGGTGTGCTGGGTTAACTGTTGGACTTGATGATCTTGAAGGTCTTTTCCAACCTAAACAGTTCTGTGATTCAGATGAGCTGCAGCAGCTTTCTCCTCTCATGCATGGCCACATTTTGGTGCAGGCATCTGCATGGGCAGGGTAGTAGTGTGGTGCTCACAGCTATCTCCTGTTTGTCCCTGTGCCACACTGTGCAACCAGGTGAGGATGCTGCTCCTGCAGGGCTGACCACAGAGGTCCTGTGGGAGGTGGCAAACTGCCTCAAGCCCTTAGGTTTTGCTTGGGTTGTGCCTAGTACTGGAGTTGTGACAGTAAGCTCGTGTTGGGGCAGGGTGGCTTTGGTAATACCATTTTGCTCAGCGCTTGCCTCTCCCTTTTTTGTCCTCTCAGATCCCACCTTGCAGGTGGACACAGCAACTGGCAACCTGACAGTGCAGGAGAAGGAGTCCTTCCCACTGGACTGCAGCATCCTGTCTCGCTCCAGTCCAGAGTCTCACTTCGCAGTGACGTGGTACAACCTGCGGGCCAAAGAGCCAGGTGGAGAGGAGGAGGAAGAGGAGGAGGAGAAGGAAGCCGTGCTGAGCGTGGGCCCTGATGCCATCTTCAGCCCTGAGGCTGGTCGCTGGGAGGGCCGGCTGCGCTTCCAGAGGCTCTCGGCAGTGCTGTTCCGACTGACGGTGCTGCAGGCAGGCGGTGCCGACACGGGCAACTACTCCTGCCGTGTGGAGGAGTGGCTGGCAGACCCCAGCGGCGTGTGGTACCGGCTGGCAGAGCAGGAGTCGGGGGCCGTGGCCGTCCACGTGCAGGATGCAGGTGAGAAGAGGCAGCAACCCTTTTAGGGGCACGGCCCTGGCATCCCCCATGGCTTTGGTTCAGCCAAGATAAAAAGGCCAAGGAGTGAGTGGGCCTGGGTCTCACCTGCACTGGGACAGGTTTGTGGTGCCAGTGCTTCTCCAGTCACCTCCATGGCTTCTAGACCAGTGCATGCTTGGGCTTGGGTCTTGCCTGCACTGGGGCAGGTTTGTGGTGCCAGTGCTTTTCCAGTCACCTCCATGGCTTCTAGACCAGTGCATGCTTGGGCTTGGGTCTCACCTGCACTGGGACAGGCTTCTGGTGCCAGTGCTTTTCCAGTCACCTCCATGGCTTCTAGACCAGTGCATGCTTGGGCCTGGGTCTCACCTGCACTGGGACAGGCTTCTGGTGCCAGTGCTTTTCCAGTCACCTCCATGGCTTCTAGACCAGCGCTTGCTTGGGCTTGGGCACCTGCGCTGCACAGCACTGGGACAGGTTTGTGGTGCCAGTGCTTTTCCAGTCACCTCTATGGCTTCTAGACCAGCGCTTGCTTGGGCTTGGGTCTCACCTGCACTGGGACAGGCTTCTGGTGCCAGTGCTTTTCCAGTCACCTCCATGGCTTTTAGACCAGCGCTTGCTTGGGCTTGGGCACCTGCGCTGCACAGCACCTGGTGTGTTTCACAGTGTTCCCCACTGTGGAGGATTAATTCTTCCCTTTGGAAAACACCATGGAATTTGATTAGCTGTGCACAAGGGTGCAGGCTGTGGTGTGAGGGTCTCCTCCCAGCAGCTCTTGAAGCCATTGGATGGGTTAGAGACCCCAGAGATAACTGAATTCATGAGAGGAGTTCATCAAGGATATACAATATCACACAGTATCACAGTATCACCAAGGTTGGAAGAGACCTCACAGATCCTCAAGTCCAACCCTTTGCCACAGAGCTCAAGGCTAGACCCTGGCACCAAGTGCCACGTCCAGTCCTGCCTTGAACAGCTCCAGGGACGGCGACTCCACCACCTCCCCGGGCAGGGGATATACCCTGGGATACTACCTCTGTGTACACCACTGAGGGAAGCATCACTTTGTGAGGCCTCCCCACTTTGTAAGACATAACCAAGTCTGCACCAGGGAGGACTCTTTAGCATTCAGGAAGCTCCTCAGGGCAATAAAGCATCCCTGTGACAACTTTTTTCTGCTGCTCTGGTTCCTAATCTTGGTATTTTTCCCAGAGCTCCACCTCCTACATGCACACAGAACACTGCATCTGAGGAGAAAGTTCTTCACTGAGAGAGTCATTGGACACTGGAATGGGCTGCCTGGGGAGGTGGTGGAGTCGCCGTCCCTGGAGCTGTTCAAGGCAGGACTGGACGTGGCACTTGGTGCCATGGTCTGGCCTTGAGCTCTGTGGTAAAGGGTTGGACTTGATGATCTGTGAGGTCTCTTCCAACCTTGGTGATACTGTGATACTGTCATCTGCTGTTTTGTTTCTGAAGACGTTTGTGGGCCCTGTATCACAGGTAAGCCATGAAATGGTATCGTCTTGTGTCTCTTTTCCAGGCTCCACCTTGCAGTCTGTCATCTGCTCCAGTGATGCCCTCTTCTACTTCGTGTTCTTCTACCCCTTCCCCATCTTTGGCATCTTGATCATCACTATTCTCCTGGTGCGGTTCAAGAGCCGAAACTCCAGCAAGAACTCAGAGGGCAAGAATGGGGTCCCCTTGCTGTGGATCAAAGAGCCTCACCTCAACTACTCTCCCACTTGCCTAGAGCCGCCGGTCCTCAGCATCCACCCGGGAACCATGGACTAAAGAGGTAGAGGTGCCCAGGAGGACACAGAGAGAGGGAGAGGAGCAGAGGCACAGCAGGAACCGAAGGAATGGAGTGGGTTTTGTTGTTCTTGTTTCATCTGTTTGAGTGTCTGTGCTCTGGTGCAGCAGCTGAGCTCTGCAGAGTGCCCAGCCGGCAGGGATGGGACGGGCTGAGGCTCACTCCAGCATCTGTAGGAGTGCATCGCCTCCCCTGATGGACAGAGGGTCCCTGCACTTGCTGTACGTAGCAGATGTTCCTCTGAGATTAATTTTGTTCCTGTCTTTTGGGCCATTACTTTTATGTTGCTGTTTATTTTTCAGTCACTCAAGTGTAGGCTTCCCCTGCCCTCGACGTTCCCAGGTGTTTGGTTCTGGGATGAGCTTTTTGGAAGTTAATACATGTTTTAGTTTTCCAAACCAGACTGGTCTTCCTCCTCAGACTCAGTGCTATGGTGAAGAAGGCTATTTCCCAGGGTACACTGAGGTAGCTCCTCCCTCTTCCAGAATGGACAAAGCCAGTTTCACCTCTGGACAGATTAGCTGGGCTATTGGGAGGTTCATCTCCAAGACTGGCTGTAGCCTCAGCATATTCTCTCCTTCATCTTACTGCTTTCTCAGGAGGAAACAAACCACCTTTTGGGAGCATTCCCAAGTCTTGGAGAGACTGAATATTCAGCACACTTGTGGTCAGGACAAAAGTAATCTAGTTTGTCACCAGGAACTGAAGTGGGGGATAGAAGCACACCAGAAAGCCCTGACTTTGTTGGTAGCAAAGAGGGCCCTTGTATGGTCCATCTTATCAGATTTGTGCTCCCTGGGGTTCATGCTGCCACCTCTGATGAGACACATCCTCTCTGTGCCCCCATCACCTGGGCATGGGTGGCTGGATCCAGTCTCTGAAGACTTCAACACGACCAAAGTAATGACTCTAAGAAGGGGGAAAGGAGAAGCTCCACAATTGGGTTCGTGGCCCCTGAATGGTTTAGCTAAGGAGCCCAGTTTCAGCCGTGCCACACAGAGGGGACATGCAATTAACTACCACATGTCATGAGCTTCCCTGCGGCTTCCACTACTTCCCATCACGAGATTGGACAACGCAAGAAGCCTGCACCACGTCAGCATCCTGGGGGCTTTCTTGTCTTGCCCTCTGTGTGCAAGCGTCGGCCGTGCGTCCCTCCTGGGGCCTTAGGAGGAGAAACCACTTCTGCAGAAGCTGCTCCCCCTGGCAGTCGAGGTGGCAGGAAATGCTGTTCTTTCTGTGAAAGATATGGCTCTGGCAAACCAAACCTGGGCTCTAGCCACTTGGGGCACCTGAGCTCCCCTACCCCACGATGCCAAGCCCCCCTGCCCCGTCCTGCGGAGGAACGCGCCTCCTCCCGCCCGCGCCCCAAGCGTTCTGTCCGGCGGAAGGAAATGTTTGCCAAAAATGGCCTTCTGTTGTCTTCCTTGATGTCTTCCTGGCAAATGCAGCCATTTCTCTTTTGCAGCGTGGCTGAAGCCAACTGGGGCGAGTGGGCGCAGCCACAAGGTGCCCCTGCCTCACCGTGGGGAGGTGCCGTGCCACAGCCGTTGTCCGCTTCAGGAGGGCCAGCCTGCTCTTTGTGGAGAGAAGGGGACCTCGGCAGATGCTCTGTAGCACTAGTTGGTTAGACCCTGATGCCTTGATTCTGCAGAGGTGGTGAAGCCTCAGGTAGGAGGTCTGCACCGTGCATCCTCTCTCTCTGACCTGGGAGAGGACCCATGTGGCCACAGACCATCTCACACCAGGGTATTCTCTGTCAGCCACCTCTGTTCCTCCACCAGAAGGGCAATGGTTTCTTCTGCTGCTGAGAAGCCCACATTTCACTCCTTCCTCTGCAGAGTCTGCCCCTCCTCCAGACACAACTGCTTACTGGCCCCAGCATATGCATAATATCACACTCCTCTATATATATGTATCATAGCACCCACACACTTGTCTTCCCTTTCTGGATAAGGCATCTGCAAAGAGTGAGATGAGAAGTGAATGGAATTGAAGAACCAAGGTGCAAACAGCAGCAGCTGCAGCCAGTGGGTACTGTTCCCTGAATGTGTTCTCTTTTGTACATCCTGCTCCTGGGCAGGAACTACAACTCCTTTCAGCTTTAAAGTTAACAAATAAATAAGTGAAACTGAAGTTGGCAGGAGCCAGTCTGTCCTGGGAGAGCACTGTGCTGCATCTGAATGGTGCTCCTCCTTCCTGTCTGCTTCAGAGCAGGGCTTTCCAGGAGGAGGGCTCTCCTATAGCCCCCCTGCCCCTGGCTGAGATGGGTCCCTTCGCAACCTGTGGTTCCTGCACTGAGCCCAGGAGGTGACTCCCACCCTGAACATCCCTTGCTGGTGACATTTCTCCGTTGCCCTGGCAGTGCAGTGGCCCAGTTGGCCCAGTCTCAAACGTTTGTTTTCATAGGGCAGACTCTTCCCGTTCAGGAGTTCTAACAAAGCTTTTTCAAAGCACTCTCTCTGCTGTAACTGTCCGTAACGAACCCGAGAAGAAAGAGAGCTAAACCCTCTCCATGCATGATGTGGAAAAACGTTTGGGATTTTGGGGTTTTTAAAACAGAACAAAACAAAACCCACCCCCCCCCCCCACCCCCAACTTTGTACTATGTTGCACTAAGACATGTTTTATACAACACACCTGAGAGCTGTAGTAAACCGTGTTGAAATTGTGAGTCCTCTTTCTTGCTGCTGCTTGGGGTCGGGTTTGGGCCCAGGATGTTTCTGAGTGCACTCTGTGTAACCGTGTGCCCAGCTCCCCGCTTTCAACAAGCTTCTCTCCCACCACCCCTCTTCCCTGACGTGGTAGCTTTCCTCCCACTCTGGTAGCACATTTCCTCTCTCTTGCAGGCACCTTGCACCTTCTGGCTTTTCACGCTTCCCCCTCTCATCACAGAGCCCACCCGTAGGCACGCAGGCATCCAGGCAACTGGCGGCAATGAGTGTTGGAGCCTGGCACTCGAGGGTGGCAGAGACAATGCCTGCATTAGGTGTGAGCACATCAGTGGTCTGCTTAACCTACTGGCTGAACTGAGGGACAAAGTGGAAGGGCTAAGGGCCATAAGGGAAGATTCTACTGGACATCAGTTTCCTGTATCCCTGAGCAAATGGGAGCTGGGATTGCTTAGCCTGGAGAAGAGGAGGCTCAGGAGAGACCTTATTGCTGTCTACAACTACCTGAGGGGTGGTTGTGGCCAGGAGGAGGTTGCTCTCTTCTCTCAGGTGGCCAGCACCAGAACAAGAGGACACAGCCTCAAGCTGTGCCAGGGGAGATTTAGGCTGGAGGTGAGGAGAAAGTTCTTCCCTGAGAGAGTCATTGGACACTGGAATGGGCTGCCCGGGGAGGTGGTGGAGTCGCCGTCCCTGGAGCTGTTCAAGGCAGGACTGGACGTGGCACTTGGTGCCATGGTCTGGCCTTGAGCCCTGTGGTCAAGGGTTGGACTTGATGATCTGTGAGGTCTCTTCCAACCTTGGTGATGCTGTGATACTGTGACTGTGCTCCTGTGCTTGGTCCTAGTGATGCCACAGCTGGGTGACTCCGTGCAGTTCTGGGCCCCAAAGTCATTGAGATCCTGGAGTGTGTCCAGAGACAAGAAGGCTGATGAGGCGTTTGGAGGGCATGTCCTTTGAGGGGCAACTGAGGGAACTGGGGGTGTTTAGTTTGGAGAAGAGAAGGCTAAGGGGAGGTCTTAACTGCTCTCCACAACCACCCAAAAGGAGGTTGTAGTGAGGCCAGTGTTGATCTTGTCTCCCAAGAAACTAGCAATGGAACATGAAGAAATGGAGTTCAGTTGTGCCAGGGGAGCTTTGGATTGGATATTAGGAAAAACTTCTTTACTGAAAGAGTCATAGAATTATAGCATGGCCCAGGTGCCATGGTCTAGGCACTTAGTGCCATGGTCTGGTTGATTGGCCAGGGCTGGGTGCTAGGTTGGACTGGATGAGCTTGCAGGTCTCTTCCAACCTGCTTGATTCTATGATTCTAGGTTGGAAGGGACCTCAGATCAGCTCCCATGCCATGGGCAGGGATGCCTCTCTACTAGACTTTGTTGCCTGAGGCCTCATCCAATCTAGCCTTAACCCCCTCTGGCGAGGGGCATCCAACTTATTTCAGAGTCTCACCACCTTCGTACTGAAGAGCTACTTCCTAAGATCCACTCTAAACCTACTGTCCCTCAGCTTCAAACCATTCCCCCTAGTCCTGTCACTGGACACCCCTATGAAAAGCCTCTTCTGCATGCTCCCTTCAGATACTGGAAGGCAGCTGGCCATGCTCCTCTTGAGGCAGCCTAGGATACAGCTTGCCTTTTGGGCTGTGCTCATCACAGTCAGCTTCCCCAAGCCTTCTTTGTCAGAGCTACTCTCAACCCACTCTGCACCCAGCCTGTATTTGTGCCTGGGACTGCCTGACCGAGATGCAGGACTTTGACTTGTTGAACCTCATGCAGTTGTTGCTGCCCCACTTCTCAAGCCTGTCAGGGTCCCTCTGGATGGCATCCCTTCCTCAAGTGAGTCCACTGCACCACACAGCCTGGTGTCCTCAGCAAACTTGCTGAGGGTGCACACCTCCAGCTCCCTCAGCCTCTCCTCACAGGGCTGTGCTCCAGGCCCCTCACCAGCTTCGTTGCCCTTCCCTGGACACCTTCTAGTCTCTCAAGCATGGCTAGCAATGCTGGTGCAGGTGCTCCTGTTCCCACTGAGGACTAGACACTGTGCAGCAAGCGGAGGAGAGATGTCTCAGTGCCTGGCTGCTCAAAGGACCATTGTGTGCTCCCATCAAACCACTTTGTAACCGCTTCCCTTCCACCCACAAGCCCCAAACTGCTAGCTCCAGAATGGCCTCCCCTCTGAAGCCAACACACAAAGAAAGAGCAGGCCCAGCTCCAGCTTACACACATGTGCTTTAATCCAGGAGCTTTGCAAACACTTTGCACAACCTTGAGTTAGTGAGGACCAGCAGGTATAGTAAGAGTGCCACTGGGGGACTCAGCCACCCCCACCGAGGCAATGTGGTATAAGTCTTTGGCCACCTGTTCCAGGCGGTCCCTGTACTCCAGGTGGGCATAAAGGGAGGCATTGACCCCTTGGAAGCCATGCATGGCCCCCCACCAGCAGGCTGCGATGGCAGCAGTGGAGTCGCTGTCGCCGCCGTGGAAGAAAGCCCGGTGAGCCAGCTCTTGCCAGGAGTCCCCAGCACCCAGCAGGGCATCATAAGCAATCATGGGGGCATCATGCCCACTGCTGCCTCCCCAGCCACTGTAGCTGAGGGAGGTGTAAAACGAGTCTCTCTCTTTCACTCCATACTTGAGGGGGAAGGTGGGCAGAGAGACCCCATCCGATATGCCTCTCTCCGACAGGTATTTTTCCCACTGCTCTTCAAAGTAATGCCTGCAAAACAGGAGGTGACATGGAGGGGCTGTAGCAGACCTCCCGTGGCAGAAGCAAGTATCTGAGCTCCCTCCCCACAGGCATGCTGGGCACCAGCTGAAAACATGCCACGTCAAAAGGCCCTTGTGATGGTTTGACAAGGTGGCAGGCAGATGCCCCCCCAAGTTTCCAAAAGACATGATTTACAGTAAGAGGTACAAGGCCACGATTCTCTGCAGGAGATTTCCCCTCCCTCCAGTCACAGGGGAGCTGGCAGTCTAGCACCTGCTGCTGTCATGCTGCAGAGGATTCAGAGGCTCCCAGCAAGAACTGAGTCACCCTCCCAAACTTGGAGTACCTCTCTCTGATCCCGGCTGCACATGTCCCTGTGCACAGCCACACTGAAGCTGCTGCCAGATTTCATAGAATCACAGAAAAGCCTGACACTGTATTCAGAGGGCAGAGGAAACATAGACTAGAATCACAGAAACAGTCAGGGTTGGAAGGGACCACAAGGATCAGATAATGCCAACCCCCCTGCCATGCCCAGGGACACCCTACCCTAGAGCAGGCTGCACACAGCCTCAGCCAGCCTGGCCTCAAACACCTCCAGCCATGGAGCCTCAACCACCTCCCTGGGCAACCCATTCCAGCCTCTCACCACTCTCCTGCTCAACAACTTCCTCCTCACCTCCAGCCTCACTCTCCCCACCTCCACCTTTGCTCCATTCCCCCCACTCCTGCCACTCCCTCACAGCCTCAAAAGTCCCTCCCCAGGTTTTTTGTAGCCCACATCAGATCCTGGAAGGCCACAAGAAGGTCACCTGGGAGCCTCCTCTGCTCCAGCCTGCACAGCCCCAACTCTTTCAGGCTGTGCTCACAGCAGAGCTGCTGCAGCCTCTGAGCATCCTCCTGGCCCTGCTCTGGGCACACTCCAGCATCTCCACATCCCTCTTGGAATGGGGGCTCCAGAAAGTGGATGCAGGACTCCAGGTGGGGGCTCAGCAGAGCACAGCAGAGGAGAATCACCTCCCTGGCCCTGCTGGCCACACTTCTGCTGCTGCAGCTCAGGCTCTGCTTGGCTTTCTGGGCTGCAAGTGCACACTGCTGGCTCCTGTTGAGCTTCTTGTCCAGCAGCACCCCTAAGCTCCCCTCCTCAGGGCTGCTCTCCAGCCAGTCCCTGCCCAGCCTGTCACTGTGCTTGGCATTGCCTTGACCCAGCTGCAGGTTGTGACTTTCAAATTGAGCTCCCACTTTTCATCAGCTCACGGTTGCTTGAGATAGCAGGTCTGGCAAACTCATACTGGGTGCAAAAACTGCCACACACAATCTGCCCTTTTGTTTTATCTTCTGAAGTGGACTTCAGACTTTCTGATCCTACTCAATCCCACAGCAGGCATGTGCCACTCGAGGAGTTTGTATAAGGTGTATAAGGAGTTTGTATAAGCTTAAGTACCAAGAGTCTGCCCTCTCTTAGGAGAGGCTGGTTTCCACTTGAGTCAGTCCTGGTGCTGGGAGCACAGCTTACCATTGCCCCATGTTCTCCTCCACGAAGAAGCCAGCGTTGCGCACGTAGGCTTTGGCCCGCGGCAGCAGCTCCAGCAGGCCCTTCCCCCAGGCCTGGGGGGGCACTCTGTTGACTGCAAAGGCTGTGAAGAGGGCAGAGGCGAGGGAGCCTAGGTAGCCGGTGGGGTGGTGGTGGGTCATGCGCCCGCTCTCGATGCTGACTTGCACAAGGGTGTCCAGCTCAGCAGGGTGCCAGAAGCGCAGCCCCACGCACATGGAGCGCATGGCAGCCCCGCAGCCTCCCGCCCGTGGGCTGAAGGGCACCCTCCAGCCGTCCGGCCGCTCCGGGTCCAGCTTCCGCGCGTTCTCCTCGCAGGTCACACCTAGGCAGCAGCAGCAGAGCCCACCAAAGAAAGAAACAGGTCAGTGGGAGATGAGGTCACGTACCTTGGGAGCTGAGGGAAGACAGGCAAAGTAGTGAGGAAGGAAGCAATACCCTGCATACGGGAGCTGAGCTTCCCTTTGAGAACATCAGCTGGCTGCTCACATACATATCCTGCCTTAACCTGCCATGCGTCCTGCACACCTCACAGCAGACCTGGTGATTCACAGTATCACAGTGTCATCAGGGTTGGAAGAGACCTCACAGATTCCTCTTTGGGAAAGTGATTGAAGAGTTTAGGGGGGTAAGAAACACTCCACTGCTGATTTATTTCACAGTATCACAGTAACATCAGGGTTGGAAGAGACCTCATAGATCATCAAGTCCAACCCTTTACCACAGAGCTCAAGGCCAGACCATGGCACCAAGTGCCACGTCCAACCTTGCCTTGAAGTACCCCAGGGACTCCACCACCTCCCCGGGCAGCCCATTCCAGTGTCCAATGACTCTCTCAGTGAAGAACTTTCTCCTCACCTCAAGCCTATGTTGCTTGAGGGCTCACAGGACGTTAGGGGTTGGAATGGACCCAAGGAGATAACATTGAGTCCAACCCCCCTGCCAGAGGAGGACCACACAATGTAGTACAGATCACAAGGAATGCATCCAGACAGGCCTTGAAAGTCTCCAGAGAAGCAGACTCTACAACCTCTCTGGGGAGCCTGTTCCAGTGCTCTGAATGCTCTCCTCCTCTTTAGAAGGCAGTTCTAGCCAGAGAGAGTGATTGGCATCAGAATGGATGCCCAAAGAGGTGGTGGAGTCCACCCTTGGAGGTGTTTAAAACAAAGACTGGATGGGGCACTTAGTGCCATGGTCTGGTTGATTGGCCAGGGCTGGGTGCTAGGTTGGACTGGCTGAGCTTAGAGGTCTCTTCCAACCTGGTTGATTCTATGATTCTACATTAAATGTCATTTATTTAATACCCACAATAAGCCACATATACTACATGTATTAGGTGTATTGTGTACACATTTATCTAGGCAGACACATAAAAAGAGAAACAGAAGGGGGGAGGTTGGAGAATCCCTGACCTTAGGGCAGATGATGTATCTCTGCTTTTTGACTTGTTTAACCAAAGACCTCACAAGCTCTCCACGAGTCTTTCCCATTGCCTTGATGATAGGAAATGGTTTCCAGATCTTCCTCACTGCAGTTTTGCCTGAAAGCAATGAGCATTGTGTCTCCCTCTCAAAAAAATGGCCTTTAAGCTGGCTTTAGTGTACTTTAGTGTACTACTCTTAGTGTGCAACAACTGTTCTAGTGAGGTCAAACATTTGGCCAGCCCACTAGCTCATGTCTAAACTCAGCCAGTAACGGGTAACTATAAACTCAAGAAAAACAAGGCAAGTACAATGTTTCCTCAAGGCAACCTGCCTGGCTTCCAGCAGACAAGAGAAGCAGAGTCCACTTGAGTCAGAAGATGGATCAAAGTGGTGCATTCAATAACCCCCAGCAGACCTACCACCATGAATTGGTCTCCTTAGCTCGAACCCATCTTCAGATTCCTTTTAACATCCCATGGTAACCAGAGCCGGAACTTTGTTAGGCAAAGCATTTCCTTTTGTTTCAAACTGCCATTTGACAGTTTCTTCACTTCTCCTCTAACATTAGAAGAAATAACAACTTTTCATGCTCCACACTATTCAACATGATAGATACCTTGTCCCTCTTAGTTCTCTCCTGTTAGAAGCTGACACCTTAAGTCTAAAGTTGTCTTTCTTCTGGTGGGAAGCCACACTCTTAACTCCTTGTCCATCACTCTCTCTTTCATATTCTGCTATTCACTTTTAACAGAGACCACTGCATCTTCCAGTGCTGCTTTCTCAGAACTTCACTTGTTAGTCCACCACATTCATAGGGTGAAGCCATCCACACAAACACATCCAGCACAACCCAGCCAGGTTCCCAAGCCAAGACTATAAAACATGTTTTGAGAGCTAAGCTCAACTGCTGCCTCACTAGAACAGATAGCTGATAAACTTGCAGGTGCTCTGTTACTCTGAAAGCCAGAAGAGAAGAGAAGTGGAGTGGAATAAGAAGAGAAAAGAAGTGAGTGGAAACAGAAGAGAAGAGAAAAGAGAGAAGAGAGAAGAGAGAAGAGAGAAGAGAGAAGAGAGAAGGGAAGAGGACTAGAATTAGAATAGAATAGGATAGGATTATGTGATGGTTTGAGAGTCACCTTCACACAGTGGAATCACTCAGACTAGACTCAGCCAGTTGGAAGTTAAGGAATGAAGCTATATTTACAGCTTAGCACAATTTACAAGCAGATATTTACAACGTATTTACAGTTATATACAAGTTAAAAGTAATACAGAGTTCCCAAGACACTCCCAACCCAAACCTTCTCCCTCCTCCCTCTTTACCTCCCTTCAGAAATAACCAGACCAATCCCTGTATATCTCACATGATAAATCTGGAGATCTGCGGTGAGATGTCAAAAAGATGAGTTAGAGGAAAAAGGGTTAGGTCAAACCCTATGAGGAGAGGCTGAGGGAGCTGGGGGTGTGCAGCCTGCAGAAGAGGAGGCTCAGGGCAGAGCTCATTGCTGTCTGCAGCTGCCTGTAGGGAGGCTGTAGCCAGGTGGGGTTGGGCTCTGCTGCCAGGCAAGAAGCAACAGAACAAGGGGACACACTGTGAAGTTGTGTCAGGGGAGGTCTAGGCTGGATGTGAGGAGGAAGTTGTTGTCAGAGAGAGTGATTGGCATTGGAATGGGCTGCCCAGGGAGGTGGTGGAGTTGCTGTCCCAGGAGGTGTTCAAGAAAAGCCTGGCTGGGGCACTTAGTGCCATGGTCTGGTTGACCATGTCATACAAAGCCAGGTTCTCAAAGAGCTGTGTCAACCACTGTGTTCATGTGCTTCTGGTAAACCAGCCCTTCTGCCAGGAAGACACAGGGGAAAGGCAGAGAGCAAAGGGACTGGGGTGGTTTAAAATTAAAATCTGCGTAACAAAAGCAAAATAAACTCTGTGGTCTCCTGACTACAGAAAGACCGAGAAAAAGACATTTCTTCAGCACATGTGTGGGCAGGTTGAAACCAGGCAACACAGTCCTTGACAATAAATGTGGTTGTTCTTTCATTAGCTGCGGTCACAAGAAAAGGGGAGATTACAACACTGAAACTCTAAGGAAGGAGTTGTTATTTTGCAATAACAATTCGGGCTGGACATGAAGAGGAAGTTCTTCACCATGAGAGTGGTGAGAGGCTGGAATGGGTTGCCCAGGGAGGTGGTTGAGGCTCCACGACAGGAGGTGGCCAGCACCAGAACAAGAGGACGCAGCCTCTAGCTGCACCAGGGGAAATTTAGGCTGGAGGTGAGGAGAAAGTTCTTCCCTGAGAGAGTCATTGGACACTGGAATGGGCTGCCCGGGGAGGTGGTGGAGTCGCCGTCCCTGGGGCAGTTCAAGGCAAGGTTGGACGTGGCACTTGGTGCCATGGTCTGGCCTTGAGCTCTGTGGTAAAGGGTTGGACTTGATGATCTGTGAGGTCTCTTCCAACCCTGATGATACTGTGATACTGTGTTTCAGGCCAGGCTGGCTGAGGCTGTGGCCAGGTTGATCTAGGGTAGGGCATCCCTGCCCATGGCAGAGGGATTGGAACTGGGTGCTCCTTGTGGTCCCTTCCAACTCTGACTGATTCTGATTTATTTAAAGCTTTAAATATCACAGGATTACAGAATTAGGGGTTGGAAGGGACCCAAGGAGATCATTGAGTCCAAGCCCCCTGCCAGAGCAGGACTACACAATCTAACACAGATCACAGAGGAACACACCCAGACAGGCCTTGAAAGGCTCCAGAGAAGGAGACTCCACAACCTCTCTGGGCAGCCTGTGCCTGTGCTCAGTGCTATTGTTTGCAATATGTGCATATTACTTTAGGAGATGACTGATGCTAACTCACAAATGGAACAAATACAAAGTGTAAACCTAGCAGGCAAGAGTTAAGACTCTTGTGCTGTATTACAAATATTATCCTCATACTTTTAAACAGTTAAAATATTAAAGTATTTGAAAGCTGATTTAGGAAGACTAAGCTGGGATCACATTTTCAGGCCCTTTTGTCTAAAAAAAGTGGGTGTTTTTAAGCAGCTGATGTAGGATTTTTTTGTATCAGGAAAATGTTTGGGAAATCCAGCAAATCCTGCTTAGGAATCCTTTGTACTAACAATGAAAAACTCTACGTCACCTAAGGATGGTACTGGCCTAAGGAAAGAAGAAATACAAGCAGAAAGCCATGTGTTAAACAAAGACAACCTGAAAAAGTTCCAAGTATAACTGCATGCTATTTCTGGAATAGGCTCCCACTCCTATCAGACACTTCATGAGCACAGGCAGCAACAGTTGTTTGGGATCAAGCCCCATGAGGAGAGGCTGAGGGAGATGGGGGTGTGCAGCCTGCAGAAGAGAAGGCTCAGGGCAGAGCTCATTGCTGTCTACAACTACCTGAAGGGAGGCTGTAGCCAGGTGGGGTTGGGCTCTGCTGCCAGGCAACCAGCAACAGAACAAGGGGACACAGTCTCAAGTGGTGCCAGAGGAGGTAGAGGCTGGATGATAGGAAGAGGCGATATTAGGAGAGAGAGTGATTGGCATTGGAATGGGCTGCCCAGGGAGGTGGTGGAGTCGCTGTGCCTGGAGGTGTTGAAGTAAAGCCTGGAACACAAGGCCAATGAGGAGAGGCTGAGGGAGCTGGGGGTGTGCAGCCTAGAGAAGAGGAGGCTCAGGGCAGAGCTCACTGCTGTCTACAACTACCTGAAGGGAGGCTGTAGCCAGGTGGGGTTGGGCTCTTCAGCCAGGCAAGCAGCAACAGAAGAAGGAGACACAGTCTCAAGTTGTGGCAGGGGAGGTCTAGGCTGGATGTTAGGAGGAAGTTGTTGTCAGAGAGAGTGATTGGCATTGGAATGGGCTGCCCAGGGAGGTGGTGGAGTCACTGTCCCTGGAGGTGTTCAGGAAAAGCCTGGATGAGGCACTTAGTGCCATGGTCTGGTTGACTGGATAGGGCTGGGTGCTAGGTTGGACTGAATGATCTTGGAGATCTCTTCCAACTTGGCTGATTCTATGAGGCACTTGGTGCCATGGTCTGGTTGGTTGGCCAGGACTGGGTGCTAGGTTGGACTGGCTGAGCTTGGAGGTCTCTCCCAACCTGGTTGATTCTATGATGCTATGAACAGACATAAAAAAGCAAGTTAAAACAACTGCATAAGTGGTAAATAATTCTGCAAGGAGAGGACTTGCTCCAAGAATTCTGAAGCAGTTTTCCTGGAGAGTTATGGAGGCAGAGGTAATTGTGCCATGAAAAAAGAAGTATATCCATGCTTGCTTATTTCATTTGACTTTGTTATCTGCAAAAACAATGAATGTGGGGCTTCAGCCCATCACAAAGCAGTAATGAAACAGTGATTAAATTGCTGTTGAATTAAAAGCATGAGTGTTCTCCTGGGGCTGCATACTTGAGGGATCCTGCTGTGACCTTCTGATGACACATAAATTGTGGGAATCCCTTTCTTACTTCAGGTTTTGGTTTTAGGTCTGGCCTCCCTTGTGTGAGTGAGCAATGTGGCTTTTCCCCACTGTTCTAGGGGAATCTATTCTCTGTTGGCTTAAAGGTGCAGCATCAACTTTCCATTCTCAGCCTTAAAGGCTGCAGTTCCCCACTGAGGACTTACTTTGGCCTTAGGTTATGGTCTCAGTGTTCTTTGAACTGCCAAAAGAAGTTACTGAGATGCAACTTTTAACATTAGGATTTATCACTATGGCATGGAGACTCTAGGTTGCAGCCAGCCTTTCAGGAAACAACTGGCTGAAGGAAGGTTGTACTCAGTTGAGTTTGGTCTCTTCTCCCAGGCAAGCAGCAACATAACAAGGGGACACAGTCTCAAGTTGTGTTGGTGGAGGTCTAGGCTGGATGTTAGGAGGAAGCTGTTGGCAGAGAGAGTGATTGGCATTGGAATGGGCTGCCCTGGGAGGTGGTGGAGTCACCTTCCTTGGAGATGTTGAAGAAAAACCTGGCTGGGGCACTTAGTGCCATGGTCTGGCTGATTGGCCAGGGCTGGGTGCTAGGTTGGACTGGCTGAGCTTGGAGCTCTCTTCCAACCTGGTTGATACTATGATTCTATGAGCTCTAAGTTTAGTTCAAGCAGCCAGAAGAGACTGGGCCACAAGCACAGAAGCACATGAGGTTCCTGGGGAAGACCTGGGTCAGCAAGCCTGAGCAAAGTGGAAGCTACAGGATTATGTTGCCTATGGGTTAGCTACTGCAGCCTACCAAGGCACCCTTCCTGAATACTGCCACACACTGCCAGTCTGCACTGCCTGTGACCCAAACTCAGCACCATGTCTATGCAGGAAAATAGAGAGATGATGGAAACACAGGGTTTAGAAAAGGCAACTGTGGCCTGACAATCCTGTCTCAGAATGCAGATATGGAGCTAGCCAGAAGTTTGCCTTAGTAAACTTTGTGTTTAATGGGTTTAGTAAAGATAACAATTTCAAGGAAGGATCTTTGTGCTCTTAAGTATATTTTGTGTGCAATTCATTGCATTTCAGTTCTGTGCTAATTCTCTATTTAAATATGCTGTTTTAACACAGCACCTCAGGGGGTGTGTTATACATGGCTGAGTCTGTGGTTCTCATCCATCAGTGTAGGAAAGGACACATCCCCATCACAAAAGGCAACATCCTTCCCCTGAGCTCAAGGCCAGGCCTCAAACACAGCTGTAAGAAGGTTTTGCAAACAGTGGCTTCTTCATCTAACTCTGAGAAGCCTAAACCACTTCAGCTTGTCTTATGCTGTTTTCTTTAGTTGATCCTGAAATAGGTACTGAGTGCAGAATTTTTTTGCCATCATAGAATAATAGAATCATAGAATCAGTCAGGGTTGGAAGGAAGCACAAGACAGCTCCAACCCCCCTGCCATGCCCAGGGACACCCTACCCTAGAGCAGGCTGCACACAGCCTCAGCCAGCCTGGCCTTAAGCACCGCCAGCCATGGGGCTTCAACCACCTCCCTGGGCAACCCATTCCAGCCTCTCACCACTCTCCTGCTCAACAACTTCATCCTCACATCATCCTCACATTCAGCCTGAATCTCCCCACCTCCAGCTCTGCTCCATTCCCCCCAGTCCTGGCACTCCCTGACAGCCTAAAAAGTCCCTCCCCAGATTTTTGGTACAAGAAACACAGTTAACAACATGAACAACTTTTAGCAAGAGGACAGCTCTGCCCAGAGAGTATAACAGAAGGGTTACCTGGAGCTCTGCCCTTCATGTCATTCATACACTCCTTGTAGTTCTTTGCAATCAGGGAATAGAGATGCACTAAACTTGGGTTTTTTCCAGCAGCTACCAGGGCTTCAGCTGTGGCCAAGTGCATTACTGTGTCATCACTGACTTTCCAACCTTGAATGCTGAAGTTGCCAAGTCCCCCCATCTCTGCCAGCTCCTTGTGGATGGCTGGGCCACTCTGCAGGAACTCCCAGTGGCCATTGTAATAGCCCAGCGTGTCGCCAACTGCACTCAGCACCATTGCTGCCACGTAGTTTTCCATCACTTTAGGACACAGTTTTTGCCCCAGGACTGCTTCAATACAGAAAACACTGTGAAGAAAAACAAACAAACAAACAAAAAGACTGGGAAAACGAAAATTAAGCCTTTCCCAGATCAGTATGAGCCTCTACTGCTAAGCTCCATCAGGCTGGGTCCCCAGCCTAGCAATTGCTTCTCCCTCTCAGGAGGTATTTCTTCAAAGCACATGCTTCCTCATGGACCTCCAGCCGTATGCACTCACTGGTGTGAGGCAGCTCCTGGGCATGTCATCTCACAGCAGCTGCCCAGGACAATGCTGTGTGCTGCAGCCAGGTCTCAGACCAAAAAGCATGACCAGGATGGCAGAACTGTGTTCAGGTTACGTGACCACAGCAGTGCTACCTGTGCTTTGCACCCAGCCCAGGGCAGGAGCAGGGAGGTTACAGAAGCTGAGGCTCAGCTCGTCTTTTAGCAGGGTCTGGCAGAGCTAGGCACAGGGGCCTGGGCAATGCCCAGCGATGCTCCACGGGCCAGCTACCAGAGCAGGGGAGCACACAGGCTGAGCTGTGTACCCAACACAGCACAGCTACCAGAGCAGGGAGCACACAGGCTGAGCTGTCTGTCCAACACAGCAGAGCTACCAGAGCAGGGAGCACACAGGCTGAGCTGTGTACCCAACACAGCAGAGCTACCAGAGCAGGGAGCACACAGGCTGAGCTGTGTACCCAACACAGCACAGCTACCAGAGCAGGGAGCACACAGGCTGAGCTGTCTGTCCAACACAGCAGAGCTACCAGAGCAGGGGGCACACAGGCTGAGCTGTGTACCCAACACAGCAGAGCTACCAGAGCAGGGAGCACACAGGCTGAGCTGTGTACCCAACACAGCACAGCTACCAGAGCAGGGAGCACACAGGCTGAGCTGTCTGTCCAACACAGCACAGCTACCAGAGCAGGGGAGCACACAGGCTGAGCTGTGTACCCAACACAGCAGAGCTACCAGAGCAGGGAGCACACAGGCTGAGCTGTGTACCCAACACAGGCCAGTACCAGAGCAGGGAGCACACAGGCTGAGCTGTGTACCCAACACAGGCCAGCACCAGAGCAGGGAGCACACAGGCTGAGCTGTGTACCCAACACAGCACAGCTACCAGAGCAGGGAGCACACAGGCTGAGCTGTGTACCCAACACAGCACAGCTACCAGAGCAGGGAGCACACAGGCTGAGCTGTGTACCCAACACAGCACAGCTACCAGAGCAGGGAGCACACAGGCTGAGCTGTGTACCCAACACAGCAGAGCTACCAGAGCAGGGAGCACACAGGCTGAGCTGTGTACCCAACACAGCACAGCTACCAGAGCAGGGAGCACACAGGCTGAGCTGTGTACCCAACACAGGACAGCACCAGAGCAGGGAGCACACAGGCTGAGCTGTCTGTCCGGGCAGGCACTGTCAGCGACGCCCCCCGAACAGAACCCCACACTCGTTGTGCACCTCCCGGAGCGACTCCTTTCGCTTGAGAGAATCGACGGACGCCGGAGGCAGCCGAGGCCTCCGCCGGGACCCACTCCAGGAGTGGCGGCGGCCTCTCCCCGGCCTCCGCGGTACTTACACGGCCAGCCCTGCGAGCAGGGCCTTGCCCCGGCCCGGCAGCGGCGAGCGGCTCCCCGGGGGCATGCGGCGCGGTCCTTAGGCTCCGCCGCCCGCTGCCCGCCCGGGACGCTTCAGCCCAGCCCTCCCCCTCCGCCGCTCCCGAGGCCGTGCGGCAGGCCCCGCGCAGCTGCGGCCCCTCCTTGCCTGTCAGTCGCCGAGCCCGGGGGCGGCGTGCCCGGAGGAGCCTGAGCCGCTGTGTCCCGGCCGCCGCCGGCTCGACAGGGCAGAGTCCTGCCGGGGCTGGCGCAGACTCGGCTCCCGGGCCCGAGGGGCGGAAGCTGCGGGGGCAGTTGGTTGTTCCCCTTCGATTTCGGGACTGTCGCTCAGAGGCACAGCAGTCAGCGCGGAAAGAGAGTTGCCACATGAAATGTAGTCGCCGCATGGCAGCTCAGCTCTCAGCCTGGAGGAGGGTGGGCTCAGGGGACACCTCACTGCTCTCTACAGCTCTGTCTACAGCTACCTGAAAGGAGGCTGCAGGCAGGCGGGGCTGGTCTCTGCTCCCGGGCACCCAGCGGGAGAACAAGGGGACGCAGCCTCCAACTGCAGCGGGGCAGGTTCAGCCCGGGCATCAGGAAGACATTCCCCACGGAAAGGGTGATGGGCATGGGAACGGGCTGCCCGGGGTGGTGGTGCAGCCCCCAGCCCCGGAGGCGTTTGAGAGGCGGCTGGGTGAGGCACTTAGAGCCATGGGTTAGTTCACAGTATCACAGTATCACAGTATTATCAGGGTTGGAAGAGACCTCACAGATCATCAAGTCCAACCCTTCACCACAGAGCTCAAGGCCAGACCATGGCACCAAGTGCCACGTCCAATCCTGCCTTGAACAGCTCCAGGGACGGCGACTCCACCACCTCCCCGGGCAGCCCATTCCAGTGTCCAATGACTCTCTCAGGGAAGAACTTTCTCCTCACCTCCAGCCTAAATCTCCCCTGGCGCAGCCTGAGGCTGTGTCCTCTTGTTCTGGTGCTGGCCACCTGAGAGAAGAGAGCAACCTCCTCCTGGCCACAACCTCCCCTCAGGTAGTTGTAGACAGCAATAAGGTCTGCCCTGAGCCTCCTCTTCTCCAGTTAATGAGAAGCGTTGGGTGGAAGGTTGGACTCGGCGATCCCGGAGGGCTTTTCCAGCCTGCCTGGTTCTGTGACTCTGCGGTGAAGCCTGCAAAGAGTAAAAATTAAAGACTCTTCTCAGCGTTTCCCTTGTTTCTTCTCTGTGCATTGCTCAGTGCTGTACTCGGCACTGCTGAGGTCACATCTCAAATACTGTGTTAGGTTTTGGGCCCCTGACTCCATGAAAGACATTGAATTGATGGAGGAGACCCCACCTGGAGTACTGCATCCAGTTCTGGAGCCCCCTTGACAAGAGGGATGTGGAGGTGCTGGAGAGTGTCCAGAGCAGGGCCAGGAGGATGCTCAGAGGCTGCAGCAGCTCTGCTGTGAGCACAGACTGAAAGAGTTGGGGCTGTGCAGGCTGGAGCAGAGGAGGCTCCCAGGTGACCTTCTTGTGGCCTGCCAGCATCTGAAGGGGGCTACAAAAAAGCTGGGGAGGGACTTTTTAGGCTGTGAGGGAGTGACAGGACTGGGGGGAATGGAGCAAAGGTGGAGGTGGGGAGAGTGAGGCTGGAGGTGAGGAGGAAGTTGTTGAGCATGAGAGTGGTGAGAGGCTGGAATGGGTTGCCCAGGGAGGTGGTTGAGGCCCCATGGCTGGAGGTGTTTGAGGCCAGGCTGGCTGAGGCTGTGTGCAGCCTGCTCTAGGGTAGGGTGTCCCTGGGCATGGCAGGGGGGTTGGCACTGGCTGCTCCTTGTGGTCCCTTCCAACCCTGACTGATTCTGTGATTCTATGAACTGAAATCAAGAAGGGGCTAGAGAATGAATGTTACCAGGAGCTGCTGAGGGAGCTGGGATTTTTTAACCTGGAGAAAAGGAGGCTGGGGTGGGGAGACCACATTGCTTTCTCCAAATGCCTGAAAGGAGGTAGGAGCAAGGCATTAGTCTCTTCCCCCAGTAACAAGTGGTAGGACAAGAAGAAATGGTCTCAGGTGGCAGCAAGAGAGATTTATGTTGGACATTAGGAAAAATTCCTTCCCCAAAAGGATTGTCAAGCCTCAAAGCAGGCTGCCCAGGGACATGATGAAGTCACTGATGGATCTATTTAAAATAATTGGAAATGTGATGTTTAGGGATATGGTTTAATGGTGGAGAGCCCTGCAGAGGGACCTGGCCAGGCTGGATGGGTGGGCAGAGGCCAATGGGATGAGACTGAACAAGGCCAAGTGCAGGGTTCTGCACTTTGGCCACAACAACCCCAAGCAGCACTACAGGCTGGGGCCAGAGTGGCTGAGAGCAGCCAGGCAGAGAGGGAGCTGGGGGTACTGATAGATAGTAGGCTGAAGAGGAGGCAGCAGTGTCCAGGTGGGCAGCAGAGCCAATGGCATCCTGGGCTGGCTCAGGAGCAGTGTGGGCAGCAGGACAAGGGAGGTTCTTGTGCCCCTGTGCTCAGCACTGCTCAGGCCACCCCTTGAGTGCTGTGTCCAGTTCTGGGCTCCTGAATTCAAGAGAGATGCTGAGGTGCTGGAAGGTGTTGAGAGAAGGGCAGCAAGGCTGGTGAGGGGCCTGGAGCAGAGCCCTGTGAGGAGAGGCTGAGGGAGCTGGGGGTGTGCAGCCTGCAGCAGAGGAGGCTCAGGGCAGAGCTCATTGCTGTCTACAACTACCTGAAGGGAGGCTGTAGCCAGGTGGGGTTGGTCTCTTCTGCCAGGCAAGCAGCAACAGAAGAAGGGGGACACAGTCTCATGTTGTGCCAGGGCAGGTCTAGGCTGGATGTGAGGAGGAAGTTGTTGTCAGAGAGAGTGATTGGCATTGGAATGGGCTGCCCAGGGAGGTGGTGGTTTAGAGCAACATTGTCCCCACTGCCCTCAGTGCAGCCAAAATCAGCCCTGTGGTGACATCAGCCTCTTCCAAACCAGGGCTAGTCTTTACTATGTCCAGGGGTTGCATCTCAAGGCACTTGTTGATGCCACTGTCTTGCTTTATCATTTATTTTCAATCGTGGTAGATAGGCAGCTGAGGGCATCTAGTGAATGGGTGAGGAAGGGACAGAAGAAGGAAGCAGGAGCAAGAAACAGGATTGGGCACGTCTGGGACTGCATTTTGTGGAGGCCTAACCTTTTTACCAATCAGCTGTCTCTTGACATGCCACAAGCCAGGTCTTCAAAGCCCCAGTTCACCTCAGAAGGTACTGGCACCTCTTACATGAAGGAAAAACTATCTCCCCCTGTCCCCCATGCCTGTAGGGGAGAGCAGTGGTAGTTGTTAAGCTGCAGCTTTGGGGGATTTCAGGGCAATCAAGAATGTAGTGTAGCAGAGTCCCTGGGGAATTTGGGGGGCAAGTGAGAGCAGGAGATTGGAGCAGAGTCCTGGGGGATTTCAGGTATCTGAGTGTGCAGGGCAGCACGGGACAGTCCACCTCAGCAGCTCTGTTGTTTCAGGATGCTGTGCCTGTTGAGATGCCTGCTGCTCCTCTGTGCCCCACTGCAAAGGTGGAGTTTGAGAACTATCTAGTAGAGAAAACAGTAACAGAAAAGGAAGTGGGAAGGAAGCTGCTGTGGCTCAGCTGTGCCAGCGGCACCAGTTGACCTTTGCTTCTCTGCCTGTTTATAGAGAACAACTCTGAACTGACTTGATTTGGATGAAGGGCATACAAGCACAGCAGGGTTTTGGGACCATGGGAGGGAAAACCCCTCCTGCTTTCAACCCCTCCTGCTTTGCCTGCAGGGCAAAGAGGCTGAGGGAAAGTTTCAGGGTTCCTTAAGCCGACAGGAGGACAGGAAAATGCTTTGGAGCAGAACAAGATGTCTGTGATGCAGCTGGATGGGTGGGCAGAGGCCAGTGGGATGAGATTCAACAAGGCTAAGTGCAGGGTTCTACACTTTGGCCACAACAACCCCAAGCAGCTGGGGACAGAGTGGCTGAGAGCAGCCAGGCAGAGAGGGACCTGGGGTTGCTGGTAGAGAGTAGCTGGTTGATTCTATGATATCAGCCAGGTTGGAAGAGACCTCCAAGCTCAGCCAGCCCAACCAAGCACCCATCCCTTGCCAATCAACCAGACCATGGCACTAAGTGCCTCATCCAGGCTTTGCTTCAACACCTCCAGGCACAGCAACTCCACCACCTCCCTGGGCAGCCCATTCCAATGCCAATCACTCTGCCAACAACTTCCTCCTAACATCCAGCCTAGACCTCCTCTACCACAGCTTGAGACTGTGTCCCCTTGTTCTGTTGCTGCTTGCCTGGCAGAAGAGCCCAACCCCACCTGGCTACAGCCTCCCTTCGTAGAATCAGCCAGGTTGGAAGAGACCTCCAAGCTCAGCCAGGCCAACCTAGCACCTAGCCCTAGATAATCAACCAGACCATGGCACTAAGTGCCCCAGCCAGGCTTGGCTTCAATACCTCCATGGAAGGCAACTCCACCACCTCCCTGGGCAGCCCATTCCAATGCCAATCACTCTTGGCTGTGAAGAACTTCCTCCTAACATCCACCCTAGACCTCCCTCACCACAACTTGAGACTGTGTCCCCTTGTTCTGTTGCTGCTTGCCTGGCACAAGAGCCCAACCCCACCTGGCTACAGCCTCCCTTCAGGCAGCTGCAGACAGCAATGAGCTCTGCCCTGAGCCTCCTCTGCTGCAGGCTGCACACCCCCAGCTCCCTCAGCCTCTCCTCATAGGGTTTTGCTCCAGGCCCCTCCCCAGCTTCGTTGACTTTCTTCCAGAAGAGGGAGAGGGGAAAGCCTCCTATTAGTGTCTTGTTCTGTTAGGTACTTGAGCCTCTGGGAAGCTTAAATCAGACCAGTACTCTGATTAAAAAAAAAAAAAAAACAACAGGTAATTCTTTAGAATCAGAGAATCACAGAATCAGTCAGGGCTGGAAGGGGCCACAAGGATCATCTAATTCCAACCCCCCTGCCATGGGCAGGGACACCCTACCCTAGATCATTTTTTCTGACTCAGAAAAACCAGTCTGCATTTCTGGATGAGTTGAAGGCTCCTGTTTGGAGGTAGTGTGAAGGGTAGCATTGCAGTGGTGGAGCTATCTATTTACTTAGACCCTGTGGGATGCTTCCTGAGAGCTCTAGGCTACCTTCAGGCCAAGCGCTGTCAGAAGGCAGATGCTAGGACTGTGTGGCACACCCTCTCAAACACAATAGTGTCCCTGTTGTACACCCTACACCTGGCCTCAAAATGACACTGCAAGGGAACATCTGGAATTCTCATTTCTCACCTCTCCTATCATCTTCTTTTTGCCCCTGAGGTTCAAAAGTGGCTTTACACAGCATCTTCCGTGGCCTTCAACCTGTGTTTGGTTTTGGACCAATGCCAACCTTTTAACAGTCTCTCATTCTTCTGATAGCTCTTTTTTCTCTGCAATGACAGCAGCCTCTTTTTTATCCTTCTGAGTGGGAAATGTTTCTGGGCTTAGCCTAATGCTCAGTCCCCAGGTGCATGTCTTTGTTACTAGCCAATAAATAGCAATCTGTTCTAACAGGGACATTCAAAACAGGGGCAGCAAACACCATGTGAGGTCTGCTCATGACCTGGCCAGGTTGCTGGAGGGAGCCTGGGTAGCAATTGCTGGTGAGACAGCAGGACATGAGACAGCAGTGTTTGTTGCCCCTGTCTGCTCATGAACAGATCTGTTCATGACCTGGACAGGTTGCTGGAAGGAACCTGGGTAGCAATTGCTGGTGAGACAACAGGACATGAGACAGCAGTGTTTGTTGCCCCTGTCTGCTCATGCCCAGATCTGCTCATGACCTGGCCAGCTTGCTGTAGGGAGCCTGGGTAGCAACTGCTGGTGAGGCAGCAGGACATGAGACAGCAGTGTTTGTTGCCCCTGTCTGCTCATGCCCGGGTGTGCTCAAGACCTGGCCAGCTTGCTGTAGGGAGCCTGGGTAGCAACTGCTGGTGAGGCAGCAGGACATGAGACAGCAGTGTTTGTTGCCCCTGTCTGCTCATGCCCAGATCTGCTCATGACCTGGCCAGCTTGCTGTAGGGAGCCTGGGTAGCAACTGCTGGTGAGGCAGCAGGACATGGCCCTGCATACACATGCAAGTGAAATGCTCGCAGTTGCAGGGTGCTCAGGGCTGTTTCACTTGCTCTGGTTGGATGTTTGCAGCAGATGATGGGCACCCAGTGGTACCTCTGTGCTTCTTCACCCTTAATCATGGCAGGGCTTTGCTTTCTGCAGCTAATTCTAGTAGGGGGGGTGACTCTCACATGTTGCCAGACTTGTCATGGAGATGACAGGCATGGGGGGCACTTCTGTCCCTCCATCCCATCCAGGGCCTTGTCTGCAAAGACAGCCTGGGCCTGTGGCAAAGACAGTTGCAGAGATGCTTTCACCTAGACATAGGATCATAGAATCATAGAATCAACCGGGTTGGAAGAGACCTCCAAGCTCAGCCAGTCCAACCTAGCACCCAGCCCTGGCCAAGCAACCAGACCATGGCACTAAGTGCCCCAGACAGGCTTTTCTTGAACACCTCCAGGGACAGTGCCTCCACCACCTCCCTGGGCAGCCCATTCCAATGCCAATCACTCTCTCTGACAACAACTTCTTCCTAACATCCAGCCTAGACCTCCCCTGGCACAGCCTGAGACTCTGTCCCCTTGTTCTATTGCTGGTTGCCTGGCAGAAGAGGCCACCCCCACCTGGCTACAGCCTCCCTTCAGATAGTTGTAGACAGCAACGAGGTCACCCCTGAGCCTCTTCTTCTGCAGGCTGCACACCCCCAGCTCCCTCAGCCTCTCCTCATAGGGTTTGTGTTCCAGGCCTTTCACCAGCTTTGTTGCCCTTCTCTGGACACCTTCCAGCACCTCAGGGCTTGGCTGAAGCAAGTTTTGGAGATGGCAGCAGAAGAGATGCCTGTCATCAACCAACTTGGTTTCAGGGTACGTTGGACTTTGGCCTCTTATTCAAGGGATCAGACTTCATTGTGAAAATGGATTCCTCTTTCTTTCCAGCCTGGCTTCTTTCTACGAGCTGAGAGTGGCTCTGGCTCTCCACCCAGGGCAAAAGGGAACCAGTGGAAAATTAGTGTGATCTGTACACTGTGGCATCTGCCAGTGTCCTCAGGAGGCTTCCAAAAGCCTTCTTTAACACAAGTGTAAAAGAAAGATAGAAAACCCCACAACCTAGCTGGTTCAAATATCCATAATTCTGCAGGGAAGCAGATAAGCAGGATTGCTGCTTTATCACAGAGAGAGGACTGCATTGCAGCAGCCAGCAAGGTCAGTGACATAGGGAACATCTCCTGGGTGAGCTGAGGGCTGTGATCACCTCTTCCATATCCACATTAAGCAAAAGGAACTGCAAACTCATTAGGTTTATGGCCACAAAGATAATCAGAGGGCTGCAGCAGCTCTGCTCTGAGGACAGGCTATAAGAGTTGGGGCTCTGCAGCCTGGAGAAGAGAAGGCTTTGAGGAGACCTTAGAGTGGCCTCCCAATATTTGAAAGGGACCTACAGGAAGGCTGTGGAGGGACTATTGATGAGGTCTTGTAATGACAGGACAAGGGGGAATGGGTTTGAATTGTCAGAGAGGAGATTGAACTGGATGTGAGAAAGGGTTGTTTGCAGTGAGGGTGGTGAGACACTGGCACAGGTTGAGGGTGGTGAGACACTGGCACAGGTTGCCCAGGGAGGTCGTGGAGCACGACCAGGTGCTCCACGACCTCCCTGGAGGTGTTCAAGGCCAGGCTGAATGAGTTTTGAGTGACCTGTTCTAGTGGGAGGTGTCCCTGCCTATGGTGGGAGATCACTTCCAACCTGGACCATTCTATGATTCTGTGGCTAGTGTGCTGATAAAGAGCTCTGTGTGGGCACAGAGACCTCCCCAGCACACTGCAAGTCCTACTTCTGAGCCTGAGGACATCAGTGGACCTGTGGGACCTGTGGTTTGGCTCTTCTGCCAGCAAGTTGCAAATGTATCCAAGCTGCCTAAGGAAATCAGAGGGTTTGTACAGGCCTGAGAGCTAAACTTGAGGAGGAAGAGCTGGAGGTGGTATGTGAGGTGGGGGGAAGCAGGTGGGTGGAAATGGTGCTCTGCTGTCTGCGAGTGCTTACAGCAGCAGCAGGAGCTGCCAGAGTGAAGGATGGCTTTCCTCAGCTTGAATGACTTAAACTGAGACTAGGCAAAATCCTGGCTGTGAAAGGTCAGGAAAAGCCCAGTGGTGGCTGTAATTGAATTGGGTGGTTGTTTTCCACCACAGGGATCTCTCTGATGCTGGGTTGTGACCTGAGCCTCCTCCACTGCCTTTCTCCTCTGGCTGTTTCTTCACCTTCCTTGAAAACACTGCTGTTCCTGGGAATGACTCCTACTTTTGGCCACATACCAAAAGAACAAAGGGGCATGAGAGTTGGTGGGGAGGGGCTCAAGGAGAGCAAAACATGACATTTGAAAGGCTACTTCTGCATTTGAGTCTTCATTAATTGAGTTTCAGAGAATTGGGAAGTAGTGGTGTATGACAGAAGAGGAACGTATGAACAAGAGCACTGAGTACTCTGGTCTGACAAGGCTTAAAAATATCTGCCTGTGTCCTTCCTGTACTCTGGTACTTTGTGTGATGCAATTCAGTGGTGACATTGCCTCGATGTGGGGAGTAGCCCTCCTGGAAGAGGAGCAGGGAGTTGATGCTGTCTACAACTACCTGAGGGGAGGTTGTGGCCAGGAGGAGGTTGCTCTCTTCTCTCAGGTGGCCAGCACCAGAACAAGAGGACACAACCTCAAGCTAGTCCAGGGGAAATTTAGGCTGGAGGTGAGGAGAAAGTTCTTCCCTGAGAGAGTCATGGGACACTGGAATGGGCTGCCCGGGGAGGTGGTGGAGTCGCCGTCCCTGGAGCTGTTCAAGGCAGGACTGGACGTGGCACTTGGTGCCATGGTCTGGCCTTGAGCTCTGTGGTAAAGGGTTGGACTTGATGATCTGTGAGGTCTCTTCCAACCTTGGTGATACTGTGATACTGTGAAGTACATGAAGTACTGCCCAGCTCTGTTCCAGCTTTGCTCTCATCCCATGCATGTGCCTGAACTCACAAGGGAGCAAGGCCTTTGGAGGAGGTCACCAAAAACAGTGAGGTGCTGCAGTTAGCCCTCTGGTGTGTTCCCACAATGATCTTGGTCTGGCAGAAAGGAAGGGCAAGTTCTTCACAGCAACCACTAGGAGAAGGAATTTGCTAAGAAACCTCTTCCTCTTAAAACTGAGATAGCATTCAAGATCTTTTATGATAAGGTTCCCTGCCTGCTGAATGTGGGACAGGCTGTGGATGTAGGCTACTTAGTCTTCAGCAAGGCCTTTGACACTGTCTGCCACAACAAGCTCCTGGCAAAGCTGGCAACTCCTGGCTTGGACAGGGGCACTTTGAAATGGGTCAAAAACTGGCTAGAGGGCTGGGCCCAGAGAGTGGTGGTGAATGGTGCCACATCCAGCTGGCAGCTGGCACTAGTGGTGTGCCCCAGGGATCAGTACTGGGCACAGTCCAGTATCTTTATTGATGATCTGGATGAGGGGGTTGAGTCCAGCATCAGTAAGTTTGCAGATGACACCAAGCTAGGAGCAGGTGTGGAGATGTTGGAGGGCAGAGGCCAATGGGATGAGACTGAAAGAGGCCAAGTGCAGGGTTCTGCACTTTGGCCACAACAACCCCAAGCAGTGCTACAGGCTGGGGCCAGAGTGGCTGAGAGCAGCCAGGCAGAGAGGGAGCTGGGAGTGCTGGGAGAGAGGAGCTGAAGCTGAGGCAGCAGTGCCCAGGTGGGCAGCAGAGCCAATGGCATCCTGTGCTGGCTCAGGAGCAGTGTGGGCAGCAGGACAAGGGAGGTTCTTCTGCCCCTGTGCTCAGCACTGCTCAGGCCACACCTTGAGTATTGTGTCCAGTTCTGGGCTCCTCAATTCAAGAAAGATGCTGAGGTGCTGGAAGGTGTTGAGAGAAGGGCAGCAAGGCTGGGGAGGGGCCTGGAGCAGAGCCCTGTGAGGAGAGGCTGAGGGAGCTGGGGGTGTGCAGCCTGCAGCAGAGGAGGCTCAGGGCAGAGCTCATTGCTGTCTACAACTCCCTGAAGGGAGGCTGTAGCCAGGTGGGGTTGGGCTCTGCTGCCAGGCACCCAGCAACAGAACAAGGGAACACAGTGTGAAGTTGTGACAGGGGAGGTCTAGGCTGGATGTTAGGAGGAAGTTCCTCACAGCCAAGAGTGATTGGCATTGGAATGGGCTGCCCAGGGAGGTGGTGGAGTCACCATCCCTGAAGGTGTTTAAGAGGAGGCTGGATGAGGCACTTAGTGCCATGGTTTAGTTGATTAGAAGGTGGCAGGTGATAGGTTGGTCACCATGATCTCAAAGGTCTTTTCCAACCTAGTTAATCCTATGGTTCTGCGAAGTTGAGAAGATCACCACTGGAGGAGAGAATGAGGCATGGGGGAAAGGCTGCTGCCCCTCTTGTAGGTGCAGTAGTGCCAAAGGCCATGCACCCTCAGTGACAGCAGCACTGCACCACTTCTAAGTCACCACTTCTTGGAGCAGAGGTGAAAATACCACACTTGCACTTTGCTTCTGTACTGAAGCCCCTTTCCCTGCGCTCCAGCCCACACCTTCAGCAGGAGGAGCACAGGAGGGCTTCTTACGTGACATAGATGTGGCAAGGGCATGAGCTCAGGCATCAGGCTGTGTGCCAGAGCAGGCACTTGCAGGGAGTGGGAAACATGTTGATCTCTGGTCTGCCAGATCCACAGTCATGCTGGAGTAGCTGGGGAGCTGCACGAAGCAGAGGAGTGTGAGATCTTTTGCATGCTGTTCTGTCATCTGCTTGCACTGGGACTGGTGCCTGGGAAGTGAAATGTTGCTTATCCCATCCTCGGGCTCCAGTGTCTTCTCATCTTTTTCCCACTGAATATCCCTGACATGCCAAGCACTGTGATGTAACTTAGCCATGCGTGGTGCCAGCTGTCTTGACTATGACAGCAGAACCTGTGAAGCCATGCATGAACTGACACAAATGTGCCCAGCCATAAGTGAGGCTGATATGAGGAATACTTGGCTGCCTTGTGCCATGGCCAGGAGGAAGCAAACCAGAAGAGCTGATGGCTCCCCTTGCTGAAAATGGGGTGGTTGTGTGTGTGGATGATGGTAGGGGGGAAATGAGGAGCAACAGTACCCAAGTTCAGGAACTGGCTTATGAAAACATAACCTAATGGTAGAGCTAGGCAGAGAGGGAGCTGGGAGTACTGGTAGAGAGTAGCTGAAGTTGAGCCAGCAGAGTGCCCAGGTGGGCAGCAGAGTCAATGGCATCCTGGGCTGGCTCAGGAGCAGTGTGGGCAGCAGGACAAGGGAGGTTATTCTGCCTATGTGCTCAGCACTGCTCAGGACACACCTTGAGTGCTGTGTCCAGTTCTGGGCTCCTCCATTCAAGAGAGGTGTTGAGATGCTGAAAGGTGTCCAGAGAAGGGCAACAAGGCTGGGGAGGGGCCTGGAGCAGAGCCCTGTGAGGAGAGGCTGAGGGAGCTGGGGGTGTGCAGCCTGCAGCAGAGGAGGCTCAGGGCAGAGCTCATTGCTGTCTGCAGCTACCTCTAGCCAGGTGGGGTTGGTCTCTTCTGCCAGGCAAGCAGCAACAGAACAAGGGGACACAGTGTGAAGCTGTGGCAGGGGAGGTCTAGGCTGGATGTTGTTAGGAAGTTGTTGTCAGAGAGAGTGATTGGCATTGGAATGGGCTGCCCAGGGAGGTGGTGGAGTTGCCTTCCATGGAGGTGTTCAGTAAAGCCTGGCTGGGGCACTTAGTGCCATGGTCTGGTTGATTGGCCAGGGCCGGGTGCTAGGTTGGGCTGGGTGAGCTTGGAGGTCTCTTCCAACCTGCTTGATTCTGTGATTCTGTGATTCTAAGTTCAGGGACTGGCATGTGAAAACACAATCTAATGGTAAGAATTTCTACCATCTGAGGGGTAGAATTACAAAGGTCCTTGCTGTAATTAAGAAACTGAGACAGGAGATATATGTGACCTGGGATCTCCAAGCAGCCAACTGGCCTGATCTCAGTAAATGGGAAATGAGATAAAGTGCAAAATGAGTCTACCAAGGCTATTTTATGCCAGGCTGCCTTAGTAGGTAGGTTTTGATATGATGGTTGAGTGTGTAGACAGAGGACCACAGAAGTGTAGTCCTTAGAGTGCTACAAGCAAAGCCATTAAACTGGGAAAAGAGCAGATTAATGTAAGTGTTGTAAGGATTAATCTTAAAAGAAAATGTCAGGAGGCTGAGCCCCAATGGAAGTGAGTAGAGGGGAAAGAGGTTATGAGCAATGCTCCTCATTTACCCAGGAGGAACACAACCTGTAATCAGATTCAGTCAGATTTGAAGGGCTACTCACTGCAGAACTTGCTTAGGCTACAGCACAGTTTGAGGCCAGGCACTCTTGTTCCATTGCTAATTACCTGTGAGAAGGGACCAGCACCAACCTCTCCACAGTGTTATTTCAGGTAGCTGTAGAGAGCCATGAGGTCTCTACCCTTAGCTTTCTCTTCAGACTAAACATCCTCAGCTCCTTAAAGAAGATATAATCATATAATCATAGAATCATAGAACAAACCAGATTGGAAGAGACCTTCCAAGCTCATCCAGTCCAACCTAGCACCCAGCCCTAGACAATCAACCAGACCATGGCACTAAGTGCCTCATCCAGCCTTTGCCTGAACACCTCCAGGGACAGCAACTCCACCACCTCCCTGGGCAGCCCATTCCAATGCCAATCACTCTTGGCTGTGAAGAACTTCCTCCTAACATCCAGTCTAACATCTAGCCTCCCTTCAGGTAGTTGCAGACAGCAATGAGCTCTGCCCTGAGCCTCCTCTGCTGCAGGCTGCACACCCCCAGCTCCCTCAGCCTCTCCTCACAGGGCTGTGCTCCAGGCCCCTCCCCAGCCTTGCTGCCCTTCTCTCAACACCTTCCAGTACCTCAACATCTCTCTTGAACTGAGGAGCCCAGAACTGGACACAGCACTCAAGGTGTGGCCTGAGCAGTGCTGAGCACAGGGGCAGAAGAACCTCCCTTGTCCTGCTGCCCACACTGCTCCTGAGCCAGCCCAGGATGCCATTGGCTTTGCTGCCCACCTGGGCACTGCTGCCTCCTCTTCAGCTCCTCTCTCCCAGCACCCCCAGCTCCCTCTCTGCCTGGCTGCTCTCAGCCACTCTGGCCCCAGCCTGTAGTGCTGCTTGGGGTTGTTGTGGCCAAAGTGTAGAACCCTGCACTTGGCCTTGTTCAGTCTCATCCCATTGGCCTCTGCCCACCCATCTCCAGCCAGTCAGGATCCCTCTGCAGAGCTCTCCTTCAATCACTCCTCATAATTTCTGTCCTCCAGGCCCTTGCCTAGCTTCATTGCCCTCCTCTGCACTTGCTCCAGCACCTAAACATTCCTCTCATATTGAGGTGCCCAGCACTGGACACAGCACTAGAGGTGGGGTCTCACCAGAGGGGACAATCCTCTCCCTACCCCTGCAGGACACAGCATTTCTAGCAGAAGCCAGGATGCCACTGGCTTTCTTTGCCACCTGGGCACACTGCTGGCTTATATTCAGCCACTTGTCAGTTAGAACCTCCCAGGTCTCTCTCTGCAGCAGCTCTCCAGCCACACTTCCCCAAGCCTGTAGTGCTGCTTAGGGTTGTTGTGACTCAGGCTCAGGACCTGGCACTTGGCCTTGTTGAAGCTCATAGCATTAACATTGGCCCATTGATCCAGACATGTCTTTCAGGCTTATTCCAGACATGTTTGCTTTGGGCTTATTCCTAAAGGCAGTCCTAGAGCTCCTGATGGTTCTTGCAGGCTTCTAAAGGTCCTTGCCATAGTGCAGTCATAGAATCACACAATCAGTCAGGGTTGGAAGGGACCACAAGGATCAGCCAGTGCCAACCCCCCTGCCATGCCCAGGGACACCCTACCCTAGAGCAGGCTGCACACAGCCTCAGCCAGCCTGGCCTCAAACCCCTCCAGCCATGGGCCCTCAACCACCTCCCTGGGCAACCCATTCCAGCCTCTCACCACTCTCCTGCTCAACAACTTCCTCCTCACCTCCAGCCTCACTCTCCCCACCTCCAGCTTTGCTCCATTCCCCTCACTCCTGCCACTCCCTAATATCCTGGAAAATCCCTCTCCAGCTTTTTTGTAGCCCCTTTCAGATGCTGGAAGGCCACAAGAAGGTCACCTGGGAGCCTCCTCTGCTCCAGGCTCAACAGCCCCAACTCTTTCAGTCTGTCCTTATAGGAGAGGTGAGAGCTGCTGCAGCCTCTGATCAACCCAGTAGCCCTGCTCTGGACACACTCCAGCATGTCCATGTCCTTCTTGTAATAGGGGCTCCAGAACTGGATGCAGGACTCCAGGTGGGGTCTCAGCAGAGCAGAGCAGAGGGGGAGAATCCTCTCCCTGGCCCTGCTGGCCACACTGCTGCTGCTGCAGCCCAGGCTCTGCTTGGCTTTCTGGGCTGCAAGTGCACACTGCTGGCTCCTGTTGAGCTTCTCCTCCAGCAGCACCCCCAAGTCCCTCTCCTCAAGGCTGCTCTCCAGCCCCTCCCTGCCCAGCCTGCATTGGTGCTTGGCATTGCCTCAATCCAGATGCAGGGCACTGCACTGGGTCTTGTTGAACCTCCTGAGGCTGGCTTGTGCCCACCTCTGCAGCCTGTCCACGTCCCTCTGGATGGATCCCTGTCTCCAAGTCTCCTTAGTCTTCCTCTAAACGTTTCAAACTTCTGAAAACCCATGGCTTGGCTGTGGGATAGCAGAGGGGCACCTGTGTGTCTAAGGGCACAGGCAGCACACCTGCCAAACACAGCACCTGTGCTGTCGGATTGCTTTGTCTCTTCCCACGGCTTCTCATGAGCATGTTCAGGTTTCAGGCCTCCCCTCAATCTTCCCCATACCCTGAGGGGAAAATAAGTGATATGGAGAGAGGAACTGAATTCAGCAGACAGGCTTGCCTGAGTGTCCCAGTGGGTGGATGGTGCCTCTGAAGGGAGGCACAACCAAGCAAAAGGTGCCCATGTAACAGAGGTCCAAAGTGCAGTACTCATGTAAAGGGGAAAGTCCCAGGGTCTGCACTTACAGAAAATCACTCTCCTTTGGATTGGAAGGGAAAAGAAACAACCCAAAGCTGGACACCACATTTAGGTTTGATAGTCTAATGTTTTCAGCTTTGGTTCTTGTTTTAAGCTTTGGGGCTTTTGCTTTTGTTTGTTTTGTCCTTCACTCCCCCTCCCACCTTCAAATGGCAACGTGGCAGGTTTCTGGAACTGAGTCCTTTTGAGCTTCTGATTCCTGAAAGCTGAGAATTTACACTTCCCATGTTGCTGCCTGATCTGTGTGTACACTGGGGGGAGCAGTCCATGGATGCATCAGCACGGACAGGTACAGAGATGTCTCCAAGTCTGCCAAAACAATGTTGTGTTTGGCAAGAAAACTACACTGGTGTGAGGACTGACTGGGGCCCAGGCTGCCAGCACAACCTTGATGCAGATGGAAGTTTTGGAAGCTCCCTGTATGATGTCTCTGCTGGGCAGATGTAAACTGATAACAGCTAATACATTTTACACACATGTGGGCTTATGTTTTCTAAAGATCAGAAAAAGCAAATCACTGAATCATAGAATCAACCAGGTTGGAAGAGAGCTCCAAGCTCAGCCAGTCCAACCTAGCACCCAGCCCTGGCCAATCAACCAGACCATGGCACTAAGTGCCCCAGCCAGGCTTGGCTTGAACACCTCCATGGAAGGCAACACCACCCCCTCCCTGGGCAGCCCATTCCAGTGCCAATCACTCTCTCTGCTAACAACTTCCTCCTAACATCCAGCCTAGACCTGCCCTGCCACAACTTCAGACTGTGTCCCCTCCTTCTGTTGCTGCTTGCCTGGCAGAAGAGACCAACCCCACCTGGCTACAGCCTCCCTTCAGGTAGTTGTAGACAGCAATGAGCTCTGCCCTGAGCCTCCTCTTCTGCAGGCTGCACACCTCTAGTGTGCACATCTTCCAGCACCTCAACATCTCTCTTGAATTGAGGGGCCCAGAACTGGACACAGCACCGAAGGTGTGGCCTGAGCAGTGCTGAGCACAGGGCACACCACTGGTGACAGCTGCCAGCTGGATGTGGCACCATTCACCACCACTCTCTGGGCCCAGCCCTCCAGCCAGTTCTTGACCCAGCACAGAGTGAATCTGTCCAAGCCATGAGCTGCCAGCTGTGCCAGGAGCTTGTTGTGGCAGGCAGTGTCAAAGGCTTTGCTGCAGCCCAGGTAGACTCCATCCACAGCCTGCCCCACATTCACCAGGCAGGAACCTGATCATAAAAGTGGTACTGTGCTCTCCCTGCTTGCTGTCCTAGGACTGCCATGGACATAGGATGAGGCCATCTAAGCCACAGCCATCCTCTTGCTGAGCTGTTGTGCCCTGCTAGCTTAGGCTGCTTATGAAAACAGGACCAAATCTCTCTGCCCCTTATGAGCCAGCAGAAGTGATAGGTTGGACTGGATGATCTTGGAGGTCTCTTCCTTGATTCTATGATTCTATGATAAGTCTACTATGCAAGCAGCACAGACAGTAACAAATAACACAGACAGCAGCAGACTTTAAGCCAGCCATGTGCTGAAATAGCTGCTGCCAACTTAAACCAGCCCATGCCTTCCTCACAGCCTGAGGGCTGTGACTCCCCATCCAGGAGGGCTGGCACAGCCATCACAGGCAGTGCACTCTGCTTTGAGATGAACCAGCAAAAAAGCTGGGGAGGGAGTTTTGAGGCTGTGAGGGAGTGTCAGGATTGGGGGGAATGGAGCAAAGCTGGGTGGGTAGGTTCAGGCTGGAGGTGAGGAGGAAGTTGTTGAGCAGGAGAGTGGTGAGAGGCTGGCAGGGGTTGCCCAGGGAGGTCTTTGAGGCCCCATGGCTGGAGGTGTTTGAGGCCAGGCTGGCTGAGGCTGTGTGCAGCCTGCTCTAGGGTAGGGTGTCCCTGGGCATGGCAGGGGGGTTGGCACTGGCTGCTCCTTGTGGTCCCTTCCAACCCTGCCTGATTCTATGATTCTATGATTTTGTTACTGACATTGTGTAGGAGAATGACCTAAATCTTCAGGATGCTGTGCCCTCTTGGGTAAGGCTGCTTTCTACACTTCTCTTACAGGAAGAGGCCAAAAAGTGTCATCTACATCCACAGGTGATGAGAGCAGTTTTCTCAGCTAAATTCAGTACATTACTCCATATATCTTGTGTTACACATGCTGGTATTGGAGCCATCAGATGCTGACAGGACAAGAGGAAATAGCCTCAAGTTGTGCCAAGGGAGGTTTCAAGTGAATATAGGGGTTATTTTTTTTCACCAAAAGGGTTGTTAAACTTTGGAACAAGCTGTGCAGAGAAGTGGTGGAGGTGACATCCCTGGAGGTATTTAAAAGACATGTAGGTGTGGTGCTTAGGGAAATGATTTCATGGTAGACTTGGCAGTGCCAGGTTAGAAGCTGGGCTCAATGATCTTAAAGGTCTTTTCCAACCTAAATGATTCTATGATTCTGTAATAAATACTTCCCAAACAATGTTCATAGAATCACAGAACCATAGAACCACAGAACCATGGAATCATACAACCTTGGAATCATAGAACCATGAAACCACAGAATCATGGAACCATAGAACCTTAGAATCATAAAACCATGTAACCATGGACTCATGGAACCATAGAATCATAGAATCATAGAACCATGGAACCATAGAATCATGGAATCATAGAATCATGGAATCATAGAACCTTAGAATCATAAAACCATGTAACCATGGACTCATGGAACCATAGAATCATAGAATCATAGAACCATGGAACCATAGAATCATGGAATCATAGAATCATGGAATCATAGAACCTTAGAATCATAAAACCATGGAACCATAGACTCATGGAACCATAGAATCATAGATCCATGGAATCATAGAACCATAGAACCATGGAACCATAGAATCATGGAATCATAGAATCATGGAATCATAGAATCATAGAACCATGGAACCATAGAATCATGGAATCATGGAACCATAGAATCATAGATTCATGGAACCATAGAATCATAGAACCATAGAACCATGGAACCATAGAATCATGGAATCATAGAATCATAGAACCATGGAACCATAGAATCATGGAATCATGGAATCATAGAATCATAGAACCATGGAACCATAGAATCATGGAATCATGGAATCATAGAATCATAGAACCATGGAACCATAGAATCATAGAATCATAGAACCATGGAACCATAGAATCATGGAATCATGGAATCATAGAACCATAGAACCATGGAACCATAGAATCATAGAACCATAGAACCATGAAACCATAGAATCATGGAATCATGGAATCATAGAATCATAGAATCATAGAACCATGGAACCATAGACTCATGGAGCCATAGAATCATGAAACCATAGAATCATAGAATCATAGAACCATGGAACCATAGAATCATAGAATCATAGAACCATGGAGCCATAGAATCATGAAACCATAGAAGCATGGAAACAGAATCCTGGAACCATAGAATCATAGGACCATGGAACCATAGAATCATTGAAGCATAGAATCATGGAACCACAGAATCATAAAACCAAAGAACCATGGTATCATAGAATCATGGAAGCATGGAATTATAGAACCATGGAACCATAGAATCCTGGAATCATAGAATCATAGAACCATGGAACCATAGAACCATGGAACCATAGAACCATGGAACTATAGAATCATGGAATCATAGAATCATAGAACCATGGACACATAGACTCATGGAACCATAGAATCATAGAACCAAAGAACCACAGAACCATAGAAACACAGAATCATAGAACCATAGAATCATAGAACTATTGAACCATAGAACCACAGAAGCACAGAACTATAGAACCACAGAACCATGGACTCATGGAACCACAGAACCACATAATCATAGAACCACAGAACCACATAATCATAGAATCATGACTCTATGAACATTGTTTAGGAAGTATTGCTCACTGAATCATAGAATCATTTAGGTTGGAAAAGACCTTTAAGATCATTGAGCCCAGCTGTTAAGCTGGCACCTGTTAATCTGCTTTGCAATGGAATCACTTATCTGACATGCTTTTAGGGCACTTGCATGACTAAGTTTTGGTGAAGTACATCTCTGGAAGCCATACTGATTGCTTCCCATTCACCCAGAAGTTCTTGTGTTAAAAACATGCAGATATGCTTTTGTTTCACAGAACCACAGAATCTCTTAGGTTGGCAAAGCCCTTCAAGTCTGGGATAAGGTAGAAGAGTGGGAGAAGGTGGAAGGGTGGTTGGGAGCCCCTCCTTGGGACTCTGATGTCTGGGAGGGCTGCTGTGTTTCTGCATTACTTTGAACTTGCATATTTCTGTATATGGAATCACAGAATCTCTTAGGTTGGCAAAGCCCTTCAAGCTCACCCAGTCCAAGCATTAGTTTCACACTGACAAGTCCTTGACTCATCCAAACCCCTCAGCACAACATCTGATCACTGTGAATTGCTATGCTTGGAAAGGACCACCAGGATCATCCAGTCCAACCTTCATCCCAGCATCCTTCATCACCAGACCATAGCCTCAAGCACCACATCCACTCCCCTTTGAAACACCTCCAGGGATGGTGACTCCACCACCTCCCTGGGCAGCCTGTTCCAGTGCCTGACCACCCTCTCAGGAAAGAGCTTCCTCCCAACATCCAACCTTTCAGATTAACACAGATGAGGATGTCTTTTTACATTAAAAACCACAAAAGGGATCCCAGTTCCCCAGGAGGCAATGTGGTTATGAATCCTCACTGGAGAGCAGGTGCTGTGCTTTGGGTTTTAGTATCTATCCCATTCTACCCTTGCTGATCCTCTGTCAGCTGTCAGCTGAGGCACAGGGGAAGGTTGGCTTATTTTGTTTTGTCTTTACCAGTGGCTGACTGTTGCAAAATAAGGATGGTTTGACTGTGCTACAAGTGCATTTCTGCAGCGGTGACTCTGTTTTCAGGTTGTGATATCAGTGGGTCTGCAGGAAAAACACAGCAGTGCTATATTTGAGCAGCCTCCCCTTTGAGTGCAAAGGATTTTTACCACAAGTGCTGATTAGGGAAGTGAATTTCCTCTACGCAGCAGACACTGCACATTTTCCCTTGCCTTTTCTGCTTTTTTTCCCCTAATGGGCTTGTGTGAAAATAAAAGGAAAATGAGAGGTCTGTGATGCTCTCACGTCTTTCTCTTTTCCACACTACCTGTTTTTATCAGCATTTAAAAGCTCTTTCTTATTAAATCCAAGCTTCCCTTTTCAGGCTGCAATGCTGCTTCTAACCATCTAAACCTGTTTCTGGGGCACATATAGGAGGTGTTGAAGCCAAGCCTGGCTGGGGCACTTAGTGCCATGGTCTGGTTGATTGTCTAGGGCTGGGTGCTAGGTTGGACTGGATGAGCTTGGAGGTCTCTTCCAACCTGGTTGCTTCTATGATTCTATGAAATGCTGAGGGCCTGTTAAATTGTGTGGGAGATCAGAGCTTATTGCTGGGGGGATTTTGCTGTGAATTAATGGGCTTATATTGCCTGATACTCTGCTCAGTCATAGAAAGGAGCCTCTTCTGGACTGTGACATCATTATGGATGAGACCTTCAACTTTGTTAGCATCCTGGGGGTGCACAATACCTCTTCCCTTGAGGAGACAGCTACCAAGGATCAAGGGTTTGTGCTTAGGGAAGCTTTAAGTGGTGGGAAAATTCTGACATCTGCCTCTGATCAATGCAGAACAAAGCACTTGACTGCTATACACATTCTGGTATTGCAGCCACTTTGCAATCAGGGAACTCTCTAAAGGAGAAGATACCAAGAGCCATGATACCTAGAAAAAGGGAAGGAGCTCTGACCAAGAATAGCATCCATGAGTTCAGCTGTCTATCTAAATTCTAGGTAGCATTAATGAAGTGAATAGCTGCTCTGGGTTCTTCTGCTGCTAAGAAGGGGTTATGATGCAGACTGACAGCTGAGGAGCTCAATCACTTTCTCTGGGACTGCTTGTCTAAGAGCAGGATGTGCTGCTTTCAGGCAAACTGGAATATTTTAGTGAGAGAAGTTAGATGCGAGGCTGTGAAAAGGAAACACTGATGATGCCTGCTGCACTCATAGGCTTGCTGAGATGGATAAAGACAAGGACACAAATATAGATAAGACAGAGCTCGAGAGGCAGTGTATGTGTGTGAGTCTCTGTTGAAGTTGGTACCCTAGGCTGCTTCTGCATAACTGATCCTCTGCTTTCTAACCCCCCTTGCCGATCCTCCAAGCTCACCTTACACGTAAGGCAAAGTCTGGGATAAGGTAGAGGGGTAGGAGAAGGTGGAAGGGTGTTTGGGAGCCCCTCCTGGGGACTCTGATGTCTGGGAGAGCTGCTGTGTTTCTGCATTACTTTGAACTTGCATATTTCTGTCTATGGCATCACAGCTGGAGGAGAGAATTTATTAATTACTGAATTTATTATTGAGAGAAAGTAGATCATTGGTTGTGGAAAGCAAATAATGATGCTGTCTATATCATTCAGTGGGATAAAATGTCAAAACATAAATAATGTTCAGGCACTTTCTCCTGGGATCTTGACCCATTCACTTCTCTCTCTGGACTCTGTGTTGCTTGCTCTAATCACTTTCTTCTAACCCCAACCTGCTCTAATATCAGCAACTAATCATCTAAGCTGTTTATGTGTGGACTCCTGAGATAGAAGGGGGAGGAATCAGAAAGGTGTGGGGGTTAGCCTTGAGTCCTTCTGGGCAGTTTTGCTTTGTCCAGGAGGGATTCAGTGGTTCAGTATTATTGCTAACTTGTATATAATTGTTAGTACTTGCATATATTGTGTATATGTGCTTGTAGTCTTTTTGCAGTGCTGTAAATACAGCTTCAGCTTACTTCCAAAACTGTCTGAGTTAGTCTGGGTCATTTCAAAGTATCACAGTATCACAGTATCATCAGGGTTGGAAGAGACCTCACAGATCATCAAGTCCAACCCTTTACCACAGAGCTCAAGGCCAGACCATGGCACCAAGTGCCACGTCCAATCCTGCCTTGAACAGCTCCAGGGACGGCGACTCCACCACCTCCCCGGGCAGCCCATTCCAGTGTCCAATGACTCTCTCAGGGAAGAACTTTCTCCTCACCTCCAGCCTAAATCTCCCCTGGTGCAGCCTGAGGCTGTGTCCTCCTGTTCTGGTGCTGGCCAACTGAGAGAAGAGAGCAACCTCCTCCTGGCCACAACCACCCCTCAGGTAGTTGTAGACAGCAATAAGGTCACCCCTGAGCCTCCTCTTCTCCAGGCTAACCAATCCCAGCTCCCTCAGCCTCTCCTCGTAGGGCTGTGCTCAAGGCCTCTCCCCAGCCTCGTCGCCCTTCTCTGGACACGCTCAAGCATCTCAATGTCCCTCCTAAACTGGGGGCCCAGAACTGAACACATCACTCAAGGTGTGGTCTAAGCAGTGCAGAGTACAGGGGCAGAATGACCTCCCTGCTCCTGCTGACCACACCATTCCTGATGCAGGCCAGGATGCCACTGTCTCTCTTGGCCACCTGGACACACTGCTGGCTCATGTTCAGGTGGGTATCAATCAGCATCCCCAGATCCCTCTCTGTCTGGCTGCTCTCAGCCACTCCAACCCCAGCCTGTAGCTCTGCATGGAGTTGTTGTGGCCAAAGTGCAGCACCCTGCACTTGGAGCTATTGAAGCCATCCCCTTGGACTCTGCCCATCTGTCCAGGCGGTCAAGGTCCTGCTGCAGAGCCCTTCTGCCCTCCAACCCAGCCACATCTGCCCCCAGCTTGGTGTCATCTGCACACTTGCTGATGACTGACTCCATGCCCTCATCCAGATCATCTATGAAGATGTTAAAGAGGATGGGGCCCAGCACTGATCCCTGAGGGACACCACTAGTGACAGCTGCCAGCTGGATGTGGCACCATTCACCACCACTCTCTGGGTCCGGCCCTCCAGCCAGTTCCTAACCCAGCACAGAGTGTTGCCATCCAAGCCGTGAGTGTGTGTGGAGGTTCCTAAGCCATTACAATTGGAAAGACATTGAGGTGCTGGAGTGTGTCCAGTTATTTGCAACAAAGGTGTGGAAGGATCTAGAGCACAAGTCTTATGAGAAGTGGCTGAGGGAAAGGTGGTTGTTAACCTGGAAAAAGAAGGCTCAGAGGAGACCTCCTTACTCTCTACAGCTGCATGGAAGGAGGTTTTAGCAAGGTGGGAGTTGGTCTCTTCTCCCAGGTAGCAGGTTGCACCAGAGAAAATTTAGGGTGGACATTAGGAAATACTTCTTCCCCCAAAGCCTTGGAACAGGCTGCTCTGGGATGTGCTGGAGTCAGCATCCCTGGAGACATTTTTGAAAGTTGGAGATGTGGTGCTGAGAAACATGGTTTAATGGTTGGGTGGGGAATGGCTGAGAGCAGCCCTGAGGACAAGGACCTGTGCATCTGGGCTGACGAAAAGCTCTACATGAGCCTGCAGTGGGAGTGCAGCCCAGACACAGCCCTGTGCTGGGCTGCAGCAAGAGCAGTGTGGGCACAGGGCAAGGGAGGTTCTTCTGCCCCTGTGCCCACCACTGCTCAGGCCACCCCTGGAGTGCTGTGTCCAGTTCTGGGCTCCTCAACTAAAGAAAGATGTTGAGGTGCTGGAAGGTGTTGAGAGAAGGGCAGCAAGGCTGGGGAGGGGCCTGGAGCAGAGCCCTGTGAGGAGAGGCTGAGGGAGCTGGGGGTGTGCAGCCTGCAGCAGAGGAGGCTCAGGGCAGAGCTCATTGCTGTCTGCAACTACCTGCAGGGAGGCTGTAGCCAGGTGGGGTTGGGCTCTGCTGCCAGGCAACCAGCAACAGAAGAAGGGGACACAGTCTCAAGTTGTGGCAGGGCAGGTCTGGGCTGGATGTTAGGAGGAAGTTGTTGTCAGAGAGAGTGATTGGCATTGGAATGGGCTGCCCAGGGAGGTGGTGGAGTCACCATCCCTGGAAGTGTTTAAAAGGAGGTGAGAGAGACCTCACCTGGAGTCCTACGTACAGTGCTGGAGCCCCCAGCACAAGAAGGAAATCGAACTGTTGGAGCCAGTCCAGAGGAGGCCACCAAGATGCTCGGTGGGCTGCAGCTGCTCTACTATGAGGACAGGCTACAAGAGTTGGGGCTCTGTAGCCTGGAGAAGAGAAGGCTTCAAGAAGACCTTAGAGTGGCCTTCCAGTGTCTGAAGGGGACCTGCAGGAAGGCTGGGGAGGGACTACTGACTAGGTCTGGTAATGACAGGACGGGGGTGGGGGGGGATGGCCATTGGCTCTCCTGGCCACACTGCTGGGTCATGTTCAGCTCCTGTCTACCAGCACCCCCAGGTCCCTTTCTGCCTGGCTGCTCTCAGCCTCTCTGTCCCCAGCCTGCAGCGCTGCTTGGGGTTGTTCCTTCCTCCAAAGCACGAAGCCTTCCTGCCTGCCTGCTGGAGAGTGATGCAGACCAGCCTGGGAGCACAGGGGTGTCCCCCGCGCCCGTCCCTGGGCAGCGCTGCAGCCCTGCGCCCGCCCCAGGAGGAAGCCGTGGGCGGGCAGGAGGGCACTTATGAAGCGCAGCTGGCTTCGGCTGAGTGTCTTAGTAGCCTGCTCCCTGGCTCGGAGGGCGGCTGCAGCTCCGCCGGCCGGGGAAGCCACAGGTGCTGGGCGGCTGTGGGCAGGGAAGCAGGGCGGTTTGGGCTTGCGGCTCTTCGGGGCGGCCGCGGGCACGGAGGCACAGCGGCAGAGGCTGCAGCCGTTCCTCTCTCCGTGTCCCCCTCTGCTCGCAGCGCAGGAGCTGCGGGAGGAAGGCGTCCTGCCCGCCCGCCCGCCCGCCGCCGGAGCCGGCCATGGGGGGGTGCCTGCGGCTCGGGCTCCTGGCGCTCCTGCACCTTGGCTCGGGTAAGCGACAGCGGCTGGCAGCGGGGGGCGGGGGAGCCGTGCGGGGCCGCAGCAGCAGCGCCTGTGGCTGGCTGGCAGCGGGCAGAGCCCCCAGGACACTCATCCCGGGGTTCTCTGCCGAGGCTGAGGCCAGCCGGGGTCGGGGGTGGGCTGGCTCGTCTGACCGCGGCGATGAGGAGCCGGAGGAGCAAGGCGGCCGCTCGGGTCAGCTGGGATAGAGGGAAGGAGGGCGCTTTGGGGGCTGCCAGCACCCGCTAGGAGCGTACGGTGCAGCCCCCAGGCGGTCCTGTGATGTTTGAGATGGCTCAAAGTGACTGCGCCGGGGGGAGACAGGGCAGAGCAGCAGGGCGCAGGGCTCTGTGCTGCCCGGGCACGACGCGCAGCAAGCGCCTTCCTTCGTGAGGCTTTTTGGGGCCACAGCAGGCAGGAGGGAGGGAGGCACAGCTGCAGATGCTGCAGCAACATGGTCTGGTTGACTGGATAGCGCTGGGGGATAGGTTGGACTGGATGCACTTCGAGGTCTCTTCCAACCTGCTTGATTCCATGGTTCTGATTCTCCAACAAGTCCTCATCAGAGGACCGCAGGGGCTGTGCTCCATCCTTCTCTAAGAACTTGCCATGTTCAAGGCCACTGAAGCCCACAGGTCCCTCCTGACCTCAGTAAGCTTGAGGTGAATCTTCTCAGCTGTGTGCAATCTTAACCTTGAAGCCACACAAAACTCACTGGTTTGAGGCTGGGTGGATGAAAGGTAGGCTGTGCTTGCTGGCAGTTTTAGTGTTCCCTTGCAGCTGACAGTGCTCTAGAGCAAACCTGGGCTGAAATTAAGCTAAAAATCAAGTGATACCAAAGCAGGAGCTTTTCATGTTGATGATGTGAAACTCTGTGATGGTTTGGGTGTTCCCTGCCCTTCCACTCGTATGAAATCACTCAGACTAGACTCAGCCAGCTGGGAGTTAAGGGATGAAGCTTTATGTTCACTGCCTAGCACAAGAGACAAGCAGAGAGTTACAATAGTTACAGCTACAGACAAGGTAAAGGTGATACAGAAACACAACAGCCCTGCCAGAAACCAGAGTGCCCAGGAGGGGCTCCCAACCACCCTTCCACCCCTCTGCCTTATCCCAGAGTTTACCTTACATACAAGGTGAGTTTGGAGGATTGGCTGGGGGGTTAGAAAGTAGAAGGATTAGTTACACAGAAAGCAAGCCAAGGAGCAAGTACAGTTGCCCAGAGACACACAGCTACTGTGTTACTGTGTTTATGTCCTTGTTCTTCTCCATCTCAGCAAGCCTATGAGTGCAGCAGACATCACCAGTGTTTCCTTTTCACAGCCTAGCATCTAATTCTTCTCACCACAACATTCCAGCTAGCTTCACACTAGCACAAACTGGAAGATACTTGGTACTGAGTTTCATTTTGAGTTTCAGCCTCAGAATCTTAAAAACAAGACTCAAAGACTCTAACAGGGATTGAATCACAGAGCTCACTTGTAAAGAAAGCAACCACCTCAAACACTGCTCGTGAAATTTCTGCTCTCCTCTCTTCCCCTGCAATCCTTCCTCCCCCTTCTGTGCTTGTGAAGCAGGTGTCAAGCAGGGACATCCTGCAGCAGTCAATGTATTGCCTGTAGAAGTGTTTCTGTAGTTTAAGAGCTTGTGGAATGTTATTAATGTAGTTATGACCATATGGAATTTGCCAGTCCTGTAACTTCTCTATAAAGGATGCTGATTCCAGTGCCAGATGTGGGCAATACTTGGGCACACAGTCAGATGTGTGCTGGTGGCCAGTACCAGAAGCAGGACCTTGATAATGGAAGGGTAGGTGTTCCTCTGGTTGTACTTTTTTCAACATGGTTTACTAAAGGAGTGGTCATTTCTTCTGATTTCCATCTCTTCTTCATGTGTCTAGGGCCCTGCTTGTAACTTTCAGGTCACCTGCCCACTTTCAGCCAAATTTGGTAGGAAGCAGAGCTGGCAGAGATGCAGTGTCCTTGCCCACTACGTGGATGCTGCTGACTATCCACAAGCAGCACCCCAATAGCCAGAGCATGCACTGTCCCACTCATGCCCAGCCAACAGAAGGGGCAGGAGGCAGCTGCAAGGGGACTGCAAGGAGCACAGTGGCACCAGGAGCTTGGGATTGGGCTCCCAGAGTGTGGGGAGAGTTGGAGGTAGGCAAACTAGGCTGGGGGCAGATGTGGCTGGGTTGAAGGGCAGAAGGGCTCTGCTGCAGGACCTTGACCACCTGGACAGATGGGCAGAGTCCAAGGGGATGGCTTCAATAGCTCCAAGTGCAGGGTGCCGCACTTTGGCCACAACAACCCCATGCAGAGATACAGGCTGGGGTCAGAGTGGCTGAGAGCAGCCAGACAGAGAGGGATCTGGGGATGCTGATTGATACCCGCCTGAACATGAGCCAGCAGTGTGCCCAGGTGGCCAAGAGAGCCAGTGGCATCCTGGCCTGCATCAGGAATGGTGTGGCCAGCAGGAGCAGGGAGGTCATTCTGCCCCTGTACTCTGCACTGCTTAGACCACACCTTGAGTGCTGTGTTCAGTTCTGGGCCCCCCAGTTTAGGAGGGACATTGAGATGCTTGAGCGTGTCCAGAGAAGGGCGACGAGGCTGGGGAGAGGCCTTGAGCACAGCCCTACGAGGAGAGGCTGAGGGAGCTGGGATTGGTTAGCCTGGAGAAGAGGAGGCTCAGGGGAGACCTTATTGCTGTCTACAGCTACCTGAGGGGAGGTTGTGGCCAGGAGGAGGTTGCTCTCTTCTCTCAGGTGGCCAGCACCAGAACAAGAGGACACAGCCTCAGGCTGTGCCAGGGGAGAATTTAGGCTGGAGGTGAGGAGAAAGTTCTTCCCTGAGAGAGTCATTGGACACTGGAATGGGCTGCCCGGGGAGGTGGTGGAGTCGCCGTCCCTGGAGCTGTTCAAGGCAGGACTGGACGTGGCACTTGGTGCCATGGTCTGGCCTTGAGCTCTGTGGTGAAGGGTTGGACTTGATGATCTGTGAGGTCTCTTCCAACCCTGATGATACTGTGAGACTGTGAAACAGAAGGCACAAATTCATAGGCCAGCAAGGTTTGGTTGTTGTGACTGACTTTGGCAGATCTGAGCAACTACACAGCTTTGAGATTTAATTCTGTAAGAGGCAGAGTGGGGCAGGGGGGAAGCTGTTTGGAAAGCATTTTATTGGCTCTTGTGGCATAACTGGGAGATGCTTCCCACACAATGAGTCGTGGTGCCCCCAGGAGCAGGTTGGTTGGCAGGCCTGTAAGAATTGCACTTCCTTTCTAGCTCAGTGTGCACATGTACACACTCTGCCGTCTTGCCCTCAAATAATAGGTGCTCCTACATCAGTGAACCTTGAAAATGCACTGCACAGAACCCACAAACAAGTGACTTTCAAAGCTTTACTGGGGTTTGTAGGTGATGTCTTCCCAGGTTGCCCACAGGGACCACAAGGACTCCACTTCTGACCTTGACATGGCAAAATGAAGCCCTGAGTATCTGCTGCCTCTCTCCCAGTGACTTCCCACACATTAAGCCAGTCACTGAGGCCAGCATTTACAGAGCTGTCACCACGTGGGACTGTGTATAACCACAATAAGTCATAGTTAAAGCCAGAACAGAGAGCCTGTGGCTACATCTTGAGTTGTTGGGTTTAGCCCAAGTGTTCTAGTGCTTACACACCTCCATGCTGTAGTGCTCAGAAATGTCAGCTAGCACACTAGGATGGCAGCAGGTAGGCTGCCTGTACCCTGTGTGAGGAGTAATGTAGGGCATGTCCTCTTCAGTGTCTTCATTGATGTTCTCCACCACAGGATTGGGTCCAGCATCAGTAAGTTTGCAGATGACACCAAGCTAGGAGCAGCTGTGGAGCTGTTGGAGGGTAGGAGAGCCCTGCAGAGGGACCTGGCCAGGCTGGATGGGTGGGCAGAGGCCAATGGGATGAGATTGAACAAGGCCAAGTGCAGGGTTCTGCACTTTGGCCACAACAACCCAAGCAGCACTACAGGCTGGGGCCAGAGTGGCTGAGAGCAGCCAGGCAGAGAGGGAGCTGGGGGTGCTGATAGAGAGGAGCTGAAGCTGAGGCAGCAGTGCCAGGTGGGCAGCAGAGCCAATGGCATCCTGGGCTGGCTCAGGAGCAGTGTGGCCAGCAGGACAAGGGAGGTTCTTGTGCCCCTGTGCTCAGCACTGCTCAGGCCACAGCCTGAGTGCTGTGTCCAGTTCTGGGCTCCTCAATTCAAGAGAGATGTTGAGGTGCTGGAAGGTGTCCAGAGAAGGGCAGCAAGGCTGGGGAGGGGCCTGGAGCAGAGCCCTGTGAGGAGAGGCTGAGGGAGCTGGGGGTGTGCAGCCTGCAGCAGAGGAGGCTCAGGGCAGAGCTCATTGCTGTCTACAGCTACCTGCAGGGAGGCTGTAGCCAGGTGGGGTTGGGCTCTTTTGCCAGGCAAGCAGCAACAGAACAAGGGGACACAGCCTCAAGCTGTGGCAGGGGAGGTCTAGGCTGGATGTTGTTAGGAAGTTGTTGTCAGAGAGAGTGATTTGCATTGGAATGGGCTGCCCAGGGAGGTGGTGGAGCCCCAGTAGAAGGTGTTATTTGTGGCTTTAATGAAAAAGGATGGTTTGAAGATTGCATTTCACAGGGAATTGCATGTGCCCAAGCTGGGTAGGTACATTTGTTTCCTCTTGAATTGAATGTTGGTGCTTTGGGGTTCACCTGAGGTGGGGCCCCCATGGACTTGTTTTTCTCCTGCCTTTGCACCATCACAGCTACCTACAGATTGCAGTGTGCTCTCAGTCCCAGTGGCTTACACTAGGAAAATGTTGCTGGGAGTAATCAAGGGTGTTGAGAATAAGTCTTGTGAGGAGTGGCTGAGGCAGCTGGGGTTGTATAGTCTGAAGGCAGCTGAGGGGAGACCTCATTACTCTCTGCAGCTGCCTGAAAGGAGGTTATAGAGGTGAGCATTTGTCTCTCCTCACAAGACACAGCTGGAAGGAAAAGGGGAAATGTTACCAAGTTATGCTAGGGGAGGTTGAAGTTCTACATTAGGAAAAACTTCCCTACTGAAAGATTTCTCAGAGCCTGAAGCAGGCTGCCCGGAGAAGCAGTTGAGTCCCCACCCTTGAATGTGTTTAGAAGCCATCTAGATATGGTGCTCAAGGATATGGTCTACCACTAGGCCATGGTAGAGTTAGGTAATGTAACCATTTGCCATGGGAATGGGCTGCCCAGGGAGGTGGTGGAGTCACCTTCCCTAGAGGTGTTCAAGAAGAGACTGGATGGGGCATTTGGTGCCATGGTTTGGTTGATTGGCCAGGGCTGGGTGCTAGGTTGGACTGGCTGAGCTTGGAGGTCTCTTCCAACCTGGCTGATTCTATGATGATCTTGAAGGTCTTTTCCAACCATAGCTGTGCTGTGAGTTTGTGAGGCCACTCAGTATGACCTTTCCCTGCCCTGTGTGCCAGTGTGGCGTAGGCACTGATGGCAGGGACCTAGCAAGCCCAGCTTTGTGTCCAAGGACTGTTGCTTTTCAGCTTCCCTGAGCCTTTCCTTCTAGCTGGGCACTTCCTAGTCCTTGGTTACTTCCCAGTGGTGAAATTTTTTGGGAAGTTTGGAGGAAAATCCCTACAACTTTCTTGAGATACTGTGGAGTTAAGGGGGTTGGAAATATCCCCTTCCCTCCACGTTGCAACTACTCACTGGCTCATAAGTAGCTCACTCTGGGAGTCCCCTCTCGCTTATTACTGCCAACAAAGAGTTTGGCGTGGAGCAAAGGAGGAGAATGAGAAAAGATTCCCTGTTTTGCATACCACCACTACCACCACACACACAAATACTGAAGTATCAATGAGCTTTGGGTGCTTGGCCCCTAGTCCCCATGCCAGCTCCAGCGTGGGTGGTGCAGGGGGCAGATCTCAGGGCAGAAACCTTGCTTTAGGTGTCGGATTTGCCCCCTCCATCGCCGGTTGCAAATTGAGTTTCTGTCTGCTTGAGCTTTCTGCCTTCAGCTGGGGTTTTAATTTCTCTTTCTTTTCGGATGAATTTCTGCCTCCTCGGGTTCCAGACGTGCAGAAAGGAGATGTCTGTGGTACTGTGGCTGTTGGAGCTGGTTTCTAGCTCAGACGTGAAAATATTTGGAACAGAGATACATTAGAAGTAAAAGCACTGAGTGGAGAGGTGAACGTTCTAGGGATAGGCCATGTAATGTCCCAGTGGAGGCCAGTGACAAGTGAAGTCCCTCTGGGATCAGTCCTGGGAACAGTCTTTTACAGCATCTCTGCAGATGCCATGGATAGAGGCACTGAGTGCAGCCTCAGCAAGTTTGCTGCCCACACCAAGCTGTGTGGTGCAGCAGCCAGGCTGGAGGGCAGGGATCCATCCAGAGGCACCTGGACAGGCTGCAGAGGTGGGCACAAGCCAAGCTCAGGAGGATCAATAAGACCAAGGGCAAGGTTCTGCAGCTGGGTCGGGGCAATGCCAAGCACAAATCCAGGCTGGGCAGTGAGTGTCTGGAGAGCAGCTCTGAGGAGAGGGACTTGGGGGTGCTGCTGGAGGAGAAGCTCAACTGGAGCCAGCAGTGTGCACTTGCAGCCCAGAAAGCCAAGCAGAGCCTGGGCTGCAGCAGCAGAAGTGTGGCCAGCAGGGCCAGGGAGGGGATTCTGCCCCTCTGCTGTGCTCTGCTGAGACCCCACCTGGAGTACTGCATCCAGTTCTGGAGCCCAGAGCAGGGCCAGGAGGATGCTCAGAGGCTGCAGCAGCTCTGCTGTGAGCACAGACTGAAAGAGTTGGGGCTGTGCAGGCTGGAGCAGAGGAGGCTCCCAGGTGACCTTCTTGTGGCCTGCCAGGATCTGAAGGGGCTCCAAAAAAGCTGGGGAGGGACTTTTGAGGCTGTGAGGGAGGGCCAGGAGTGGGGGGAATGGAGCAAAGCTGGAGGTGGGGAGAGTGAGGCTGGAGGTGAGGAGGAAGTTGTTGAGCAGGAGAGTGGTGAGAGGCTGGCATGGGGTGCCCAGGGAGGTGGTTGAGGCCCCATGGCTGGAGGTGTTTGAGGCCAGGCTGGCTGAGGCTGTGTGCAGCCTGCTCTAGGGTAGGGTGTCCCTGGGCATGGCAGGGGGGTTGGAACTGGCTGATCCTTGTGGTCCCTTCCACTCTCATGCTGAAGAACTTCCTCCTCATGTCCAGCCTGATCCCATCCTCCTCCAGCTTTGCTCCATTCCCCCAGTCCTGTCACTCCCTGATATCCTGAAAAGTCCTTCCCCAGCATTTTTTGCAGGCCCCCTTCAGACACTGGAAGGCCACAAGAAGGCTGTCATTGAGGGAGCTATTCCCCTGCCTTAGAATCATAGAACTGTAGAATCATCCAGGTTGGAAGAGACCTCCAAGCTCATCCAGTCCAACCTAGCACCCAGCCCTGTCCCATCAAATATGTTGGCAGTGTTGGCTGCCAGTCCTGAATTTGCCAGGAGGCAGCTCTGCCAGCTCACATATGCTCCCTGTGGTCAGCCATGTGTCCCTGACCTCCTCTAGCAGGCTTGTATGGGCAGGACCCTAGTTTGGGGCAGCTTGAGTGGGTTTTGCTCCCTGTCCTGCTGAAGCATATAGAATCATAGAATCAAGCAGGTTGGAAGAGAGCTCCAAGCTCAGCCAGCCCAACCTAGCACCCAGCCCTGGCCAATCAACCAGACCATGGCACTAAGTGCCCCAGCCAGGATTGGCTTCAACACCTCCAGGCACGACACAACCACCTCCCTGGGCAGCCCATTCCAATGCCAATCACTCTCTCTGCCAACAACTTCCTCCTAACACCAAGCCTATTCCTAATAACTTAGAAGAATGCATCTTAAACACACCAACAGCCATATCTACTTGTTGCATGGTGGCAAATGATTGTGATTTGAGTACTGAGTTAGTGTTCTGCAGCAGTCAGCCTGCTCTCTTTAGTGCCAGTTTGCTCTTGCACTCAGTACTGTGTACCACAGAGGGGAATGCAGACCAGCTGCAGAGCTAAAAGGCTAAACAGGTCACTACCACCATAAGGTGAAGTTGTAATCAGAATAGAGTCAGAACTAACCAGGTTGGAAAAGACCTTTGGGATCATTGAGTCCAACCTATTATTTGTCACCTTCTAATTAATGAAACCATGGCACTAAGTGCCTTATCCAGTCTCCTTTTAAGCACCTCAACCAGCTCTGCAGGCAGCTCATTCCAACAGCAAATCACTCCCTTTGTGAAGAACTTCTTCTGCTCCTCTCTCCTCTGCTTCTAGCTACATGATCCTCCTCTCCTGTGCACTGGTTGTGTTATGTGTCTGATTCTTGGATGGTCCAAGGTGAGTCTTGACAAGACTCTGGGCAACCTGATCTAGTTAGGGATGTCACAGTATCATCAGGGTTGGAAGAGACCTCACAGATCATCAAGTCCAACCCTTTACCACAGAGCTCAAGGCCAGACCATGGCACCAAGTGCCACGTCCAGTCCTGCCTTGAACAGCTCCAGGGACGGCGACTCCACCACCTCCCCGGGCAGCCCATTCCAGTGTCCAATGACTCTCTCAGGGAAGAACTTTCTCCTCACCTCCAGCCTAAATCTCCCCTGGCACAGCCTGAGGCTGTGTCCTCTTGTTCTGGTGCTGGCCACCTGAGAGAAGAGAGCAACCTCCTCCTGGCCACAACCACCCCTCAGGTAGTTGCAGACAGCAATAAGGTCTGCCCTGAGCCTCCTCTTCTCCAGGCTAACCAATCCCAGCTCCCTCAGCCTCTCCTCGTAGGGCTGTGCTCAAGGCCTCTCCCCAGCCTCGTCGCCCTTCTCTGGACATGCTCAAGCATCTCAATGTCCCTCCTAAACTGGGGGGCCCAGAACTGAACACAGCACTCAAGGTGTGGTCTAAGCAGTGCAGAGTACAGGGGCAGAATGACCTCCCTGCTCCTGCTGGCCACACCATTCCTGATGCAGGCCAGGATGCCACTGGCTCTCTTGGCCACCTGGGCACACTGCTGGCTCATGTTCAGGCTGGTATCAATCAGCACCCCCAGATCCCTCTCTGTCTGGCTGCTCTCCAGCCACTCTGACCCCAGCCTGTATCTCTGCATGGGGTTGTTGTGGCCAAAGTGCAGCACCCTGCACTTGGAGCTATTGTCCCTGCTAAGAGGACCAGATGAGGCACTTAGTGCCATGGTCTGGTTGACTGGATAGGGCTGGGTGATAGGTTGGACAGGATGATACTGGAGGCCTCTTCCAACCTGGTTCATTCTATGGCTAGTTCACCTTCCAGCTTAGCAGAAGGGTTTTTTTTTCTCCCCCTTGCTTTATGCCAGTGTGGTTGTACTGAGCCAGCCTCTGGAAAGCACGTGGGGTTGGAAGGAGAAGAGGAGCCATATCCCCTCTCTTTATGTGGGGAAGGCATGAGTTCACTGTCAGTTTCCCATCTGGCTGCACCCTGGGGTGATGCCAGGCTGGAGGAGAATTCCCATATTCAAAGCAACCTCCTTCCTTTTGAGCTTGCTTCCTACTACAAGCACTGTGCACGCATAGATGTGGTGTTTTCCATGAGGTGGCCAACTCAATGTGCTGGGTGCAGTGAAGTCTGTTTGCTTGATGAGAGGAGGTTGGGTTTGTTTTTAAAGAGATGAACTTCATGTTTAAACTGTAGCTGTTCAGCCTCCTTGGAGGGACATCACCCTTTAGAGTCTCAGGAGGTCTTTCCCACCACGGAAAGGCCACAGGCTTTACTTCTGCTTTCTCACTGTTACGCCTTTGAAGCATCGTTTGTCCCAGGGGACTGCCTGGCTGAAAATGGAAGTGCTGACTGCTGGCTAATGGTGGCATCTCTAACCATGCTGTGCTCAAAAGCTGCTCACTTTTTGGTGAGCCCAGAAGGCTTAACCATGTCATACAAAAAGCTGATGGAAAGAGTCGTCGAGGCAAGCGCCGCTGCGCACCGCTGCTCGCACCATGGCAGCTGCCCTCAAATGCAGTTCCCACTGCCTGCCAAGCAAGGATTTCATCACTGTGCTGAGGGAAGCACTCCAGTCTGAACAGACCTCGCTGTCAGACACTGCTCCTTACCAACCCAGAGAGCCTCTGCCCTGCATTGCCCTGTCCTGTGACGCTCCCAGCTGGTACCTCCAGTGGCTTCTGTCCGAGTTTCTCATTTCACTCCCTCTGGCTCTTGCAGCTTTCTCACACTTCTGAACTGCCTTGGTCTTGCTCCATTAGTCATACTCCAATTAATTATCACAGTATCACCAGGGTTGGAAGAGACCTCACAGATCATCAAGTCCAACCCTTTAGCACAGAGCTCAAGGCCAGACCATGGCACCAAGTGCCACGTCCAGTCCTGCCTTGAACAGCCCCAGGGACGGCGACTCCACCACCTCCCCGGGCAGCCCATTCCAGTGCCCAATGACTCTCTCAGGGAAGAACTTTCTCCTCACCTCCAGCCTAAATCTCCCCTGGCACAGCCTGAGGCTGTGTCCTCTCGTTCTGGTGCTGGCCACCTGAGAGAAGAGAGCAACCTCCTCCTGGCCACAACCACCCCTCAGGTAGTTGCAGACAGCAATGAGGTCTCCCCTGAGCCTCCTCTTCTCCAGGCTAACCAATCCCAGCTCCCTCAGCCTCTCCTCGTAGGGCTGTGCTCAAGGCCTCTCCCCAGCCTCGTCGCCCTTCTCTGGACACACTCAAGCATCTCAATGTCCCTCCTAAACTGGGGGGCCCAGAACTGAACACAGCACTCAAGGTGTGGTCTAAGCAGTGCAGAGTACAGGGGCAGAATGACCTCCCTGCTCCTGCTGGCCACACCATTCCTGATGCAATTACCATTCACCAGGCTGTACTTTCATGTGGGGCTGTTTAATCTCTTCTCTAGCTGCAGGGGTTGTTGTCAAGGTTGTCATTTTCAGGGTGTCTGTGAGTTAGTGCCTGTGCAGGGACCAGGTTTTTCTAGCAGGAGATTGCCTGCAGGCCTGCAGCACTGTAAGCTGCACTGGTGGATATTGCTATGGCTGTGGGCAACTACTTCAGAAGACAAAGAGAAAACACTTGTAATTTTGCAGTTTTAAGTGGGTTTATATGAGAGGTATCATATTTGGTTTTCCTGGTTACTGGGTACCTTTTGCCTTCTGTTAGTTTCCAGGCTGGGCTGGCTACTTGGAGCATGCAGAGCAGTGAGGTTTAGCAAGCCCTGAATCAAAATGTGGCCTTAAGCAGGGGGTAGGACCTCAACTTCAAAAGCAGTGCTGCAAGGACAGCAGCACAGGCATGGCAGTGGTACTGGGGGAAATAGGAACATTATCTGAGAACATCTTCAGCTGGGAGGAAGCACAAAGTGATGCAGTCAGCAAGGGACAGAGTCTGCAGGGAGAAAAGACATGAACAAACTTATTTTTGTCTTGGTGTGTGACAAATCTCCCCCCAAGGCCTCTCTTACACAACTGCCACATCTAGTTTCTGCCCCCAGACTGGGAAACTGTAAGAGTGCTGAGCCAAAGGCAGGAAGCTGATCTCAAAAGGAACTAAAATATGCAAAATGGATGAGGGGATTGAGTCCAGCATCAGTGAGTTTGCAGATGACACCAAGCTAGGAGCAGCTGTGGAGCTGTTGGAGGGTAGCAGAGCCCTGCAGAGGGACCTGGCCAGGCTGGATGGGTGGGCAGAGGCCAATGGGATGAGACTGAACAAGGCCAAGTGCAGGGTTCTACACTTTGGCCACAACAACCCCAAGCAGCACTACAGGCTGGGGCCAGAGTGGCTGAGAGCAGCCAGGCAGAGAGGGAGCTGGGGGTGCTGGCAGAGAGGAGCTGAAGAGGAGGCAGCAGTGCCCAGGTGGGCAGCAGAGCCAATGGCATCCTGGGCTGGCTCAGGAGCAGTGTGGGCAGCAGGACAAGGAAGGTTCTTGTGCCCCTGTGCTCAGCACTGCTCAGGCCACCCCTTGAGTGCTGTGTCCAGTTCTGGGCTCCTCAATTCAAGAGAGATGTTGAGGTGCTGGAAGGTGTCCAGAGAAGGGCAGCAAGGCTGGGGAGGGGCCTGGAGCAGAGCCCTGTGAGGAGAGGCTGAGGGAGCTGGGGGTGTGCAGCCTGCAGCAGAGGAGGCTCAGGGCAGAGCTCATTGCTGTCTGCAGCTCCCTGAAGGGAGGCTGTAGCCAGGTGGGGTTGGGCTCTGCTGCCAGGCAAGCAGCAACAGAACAAGGGGACACAGTCTGAACTTGTGCCAGGGGAGGTCTAGGCTGGATGTTGTTAGGAAGTTGTTGTCAGAGAGAGTGATTGGCATTGGAATGGGCTGCCCAGGGAGGTGGTGGAGTGGTTGTGCCTGGAGGTGTTGAAGCCAAGCCTGGCTGGGGCACTTAGTGCCATGGTCTGGTTGATTGGCCAGGGCTGGGTGCTAGGTTGGGCTGGCTGAGCTTGGAGCTCTCTTCTAACCTGGCTGATTCTATAATTCTATGATTATGACTTCAAGGTTTTCTTCACTCAAAACTTTGCACATGAAACACAATATTAAAAGTGAATAAAGGCTGCTGAAGGAGACAGGCACCCAAATGCCCTGAGGGTATTGCAGTCGTTGTACTGCTTGATGTGGCAGAGCCAGTCCCAGCAGAGGGGCTGGATGTGGCAGAGCCAGTCCCAGCAGAGGCACTGCTTTGTTTGGGAGGAACATGAAGATGGGAAGTGCATAAAGCCACCTAAGGGGTGCCCTGCCCTTGCTATGCTGCTCCAGGGAGGGTACTCCCAAGTTACAGCACAAGAACAAACAGAGATCAGCTTTCAGGGAACCCTCTTGGAGCCCTTTCCCTACTTGTGCTGGTTTGAGGCTGATTGGAGTATTTTAATGAGAGGAATTAGGTCATTGGTTGTGAAAAGAAAATAATGATGATGTCTGTCATTCATTGGTTTGCTGAGGGGAATACAAAGCTACCATGTAAATAATCTTCCCTCACTTTGTCCTGGGACATTGCCCTGCTCATTCCTCCTCTGATCAGATCTAAATAGCTCTCCTCTGACCTTAGGTAATACCTAAGCTTTGCTGCTTGTTGTGTTTGTCTGCCTGAGATGGAGAGGGAGAAAGAGGGAAGCAGCTTGGAGTTTTTTTGTCTGAGAGGAAGTTTGGATTTCTGTGTAGTTTTTAGTTGGTGCATAATTGTAACCACCATTGACACCATGGTGTAAATACTGCGTGGATATGCTTGCAAATTTGGCTGTGCTGTAAGTAGAGCTTCCTCTTGCTTCCAAGGGGCAGTCCTGCTTCACTGACCTGAAAGCATTCTGTGATGCCATAGCTGAGTGGGTAGATTCAGGGAGAGCAGTGGATGTAGTCTGCCTTGACCTTAGCAAGGCCTTTGACACCATCTCCCATGGCAGTTTAGTGAGCAAGCTGAGGAAGTGTGGGATGGAGGAGCAGGCAGTGAGGTGGGTTAGGAACTGGTTGCAAGAGAGAGTTCAGAGGGTGCTGATCAATGGTGCCAGGTCCAGCTGGAGAGCTGTGACCAGTGGTGTCCCCCAGGGATCAGTGCTGGGGCCAGTCCTGTTCAACATCTTCATCAATGACATGGATGAGAGATCAGACAGACAGAGTCTGCTCAGCAAGTCTGCTGATGACACCAAGCTGGGAGGCTTGGCTGACCTGGGCAGACTGAGAGCTGGGCACAGAGGGACCAGATGAGGTTCAACAAGGACAAGTGCAGAGTCCTGCACCTGGGGAGGGATAATAAACTGCAGCAGTCCAGGCTGGGAGGTGACTGCTGGAGAGCAGCTCTGTGGAGAGGGACCTGGGGGTGCTGGTGGAGAACATCCATGGCACAGCAATGTGCCCTTGTGGCCAAGAAGGCCAATGGGATCCTGGGGTGTATTAGGCAGAGTGTGTCCAGCAGAGCAAGGGAGGTTCTCCTGCCCCTCTGCTCTGCCCTGCCGAGACCTCACCTTGAATACTGTGTTCAGTTTTGGGCTCCCTAGATGAAGAGGGACAGGGACATGCTGGAGAGGCTCCAGCGGAGGGCTAGGAGGATGATGAGGGCACTGGAGGAGAGGCTGAGGGCCCTGAGGCTGCTTAGTCTGGAGAAGAGAAGACTGAGAGGGGATTGGATCAATGTTTGAGTGTCTGAAGGCTGCCAGGAGGGGGGGGACAGGCTCTGCTCACTGCTCCCTGGGATAGCACAAGCAGCAATGGGTGTAAGCTGCAGCACAGGAGGTTCCAGCTCAACCCAAGGGGGAACTTCTTTACTGTAAGGGTCCCAGAGTCCTGGCACAGGCTGCCCAGAGAGGTTGTGGAGTCTCCTTCTCTGGAGCCTTTCCAGGCCTGTCTGGATGTGTTCCTTTGTGATCTGTGTTAGATAGCATTGCCCTGCTCTGGCAGGGGGGTTGGACTCGATCTCCTTGGGTCCCTTCCAACCCTTAATATCCTGTGAGCCTGTGAAGCTCTCTGGGCTAGTCTGGTGAATTTCAAATAGTGTGTGTGTGTGGGAAGTTCCTAACCCATGTCACTGCTTCAGGTCTGCCGTGACATCATCATCAACTGTGATTAATGCCATCACTTGACTGCTGCAGCTATGTTTGGGAAGTGTGAGCAGGTACAGGGAAGTGAGACTGAGTGAAACTGCAGCTGAGTGAAGTGTGTCTCTGTTTCAGTTTGGGATGTCTTCTCTTCAACCAGACCATGGCACTAAGTGCCACAGCCAGGCTTGGCTTCAACACCTCCAGGCACAGCCACTCCACCACCTCCCTGGGCAGCCCATTCCAATGCCAATCACTCTCTCTGACAACAACTTCCTAACAACATCCAGCCTAGACCTCCCCTGCCACAGCTTCACACTGTGTCCCCTTCTTCTGTTGCTGCTTGTCTGGCAGAAGAAATCAACCCCACCTGGCTACAGCCTCCCTTCAGGCAGCTGCAGACAGCAATGAGCTCTGCCCTGAGCCTCCTCTGCTGCAGGCTGCACACCCCCAGCTCCCTCAGCCTCTCCTCACAGGGCTGTGCTCTAGGCTCCTCCTCAGCCTTGCTGCCCTTCTCTGGACACCTTCCAGCACCTCAACATCTCTCTTGAATTGAGGAGCCCAGAACTGGACACAGCACTCGAGGTGTGGCCTGAGCAGTGCTGAGCACAGGGGCAGGATGACCTCCTTTGTCCTGCTGGCCTCGCTGTTCCTGCTCCAGCCACACACAGCTGGAGAATGAGAAAGGTGTCTGTGCCCCATCAGAGCAGGAGTCCCAGGTGCACATTCCTGGGCAAATTCAGTGCTGCCAATAATTTCATTGCAAGAGACACCAGTTGTTGTTGCAATGATAAGTAGGTAGCCCTAGGAGAGAACAGCACACAAGGCTGGTTTGACCCTCCTGGCTTTGGAAGGCCACCAACAATTCACCCCAGAGACTTTTGCACAGGTGTCAGTCTAGATCCACTCTCTTGCCTGCTACTTGCACAGGGGCAAAGCAGTCCAGCCCCAAGCAGAAAGGCCTTTCCTTCACATGCACTGCTTTGTGGGTTACGTGCAAAGCAAGGCAAGGTGAGATAAGACCAAGTGAAAAAGGCAACACTCTCCAGAATGGCAGAGAAGTGGAAAGCAGAGGGGAAAGTGAGCAAATTGCTTCTGTCCACCACGAATCATCTTCATTTCCAACAGTTTAGCACTGCTTCTCTAGGGCCTCCCATGTTCTTCTGCTGCATTTTACAGCCAAGTATCTCTGCAAGACTTCTGTCCCAGAAGCAATCTGCTCTCCTGTTCCACCTGACTGTATGTGTGGTCAAGGCTATCCAAGCACTTTGTGGCTGGGAAACTTCTGAAACATGGCTTAGGCAAGAAGTGGAGGAAATAGGGGTAGAGGCTGAAGTGGTGTCCTGCCTGGTGACTCAGAATGAAGAGGAAAGGATGGGTTACCTCTACACTCACTTTCCTGTTCTAATTAGCACTGCTCTCTGGGGCATCTGCAGCACAGGCTAAGTTTGAATGCAGGATGGTTTTCTGCCCAGAAGGCAGAAAGTTGACCCTTTCATGGGTTCAGCATTGCCACATGCTGCAGGCTTCCAGTGATGGAGAGATGTGAGTGCACAGCAAGGGGGCAGGTGGGAAGAGAAAGGATTTTCTGTTCTCTAGAACAATCACAGTATCACAGTACCACAGTATCATCAGGGTTGGAAGAGACCTCACAGATCATCAAGTCCAACCCTTTACCACAGAGCTCAAGGCCAGACCATGGCACCAAGTGCCACGTCCAGTCCTGCCTTGAACAGCTCCAGGGACGGCGACTCCACCACCTCCCCGGGCAGCCCATTCCAGTGTCCAATGACTCTCTCAGGGAAGAACTTTCTCCTCACCTCCAGCCTAAATCTCCCCTGGTGCAGCCTGAGGCTGTGTCCTCTTGTTCTGGTGCTGGCCACCTGAGAGAAGAGAGCAACCTCCTCCTGGCCACAACCTCCCCTCAGGTAGTTGCAGACAGCAATAAGGTCACCCCTGAGCCTCCTCTTCTCCAGGCTAACCAATCCCAGCTCCCTCAGCCTCTCCTCGTAGGGCTGTGCTCAAGGCCTCTCCCCAGCCTCATTGCCCTTCTCTGGACACACTCAAGCATCTCAATGTCCCTCCTAAACTGGGGGGCCCAGAACTGAACACAGCACTCAAGGTGTGGTCTAAGCAGTGCAGAGTACAGGGGCAGAATGACCTCCCTGCTCCTGCTGACCACACCATTCCTGATGCAGGCCAGGATGCCACTGGCTCTCTTGGCCACCTGGGCACACTGCTGGCTCATGTTCAGGTGGGTATCAATCAGCACCCCCAGATCCCTCTCTGTCTGGCTGCTCTCCAGCCACTCCGACCCCAGCCTGTATCTCTGCATGGGGTTGCTGTGGCCAAAGTGCAGCACCCTGCACTTGGAGTTGAGGAGAAAGTTCTTCCCTGAGAGAGTCATTGGACACTGGAATGGGCTGCCCGGGGAGGTGGTGGATTCGCCATCCCTGGAGCTGTTCAAGGCAGGACTGGACGTGGCACTTGGTGCCGTGGTCTGGCCTTGAGCTCTGTGGTAAAGGGTTGGACTTGATGATCTGTGAGGTCTCTTCCAACCTTGGTGGTACTGTGATTTCCACTGTGCTTGCATCCACCTCTGCCTGCTCACAGAGAGCACTCAGCACACACATGGGACAAACCTGGATTTTCATTTTTGATTTGCAGTTCACCTTTAAACTGAAAGGGGACTTCTGTGGGACTGAATGACTCTTAGTGGACTTCGGTTCCTTCAGGCTTGCAGCATTCAAGTTGCAGTTTCAAGGCTGCAGAGCCTTTTAAGGGTAGGTGTGACATCAGCAGGAGTTTCCAGCTCCTGCACATGTACTGCCTGGGAGGTTTTTGTTCTCCTTTTGGTTGCAAAGGAGACTCTTAGGGGCAAGATGTGGCCAACTTCCTGCAACTCATGATGTGATGTGACCCTGACATTTACTCTACGCCTACTCTTCCCCTGTTGCTGCAGAAGAAAAGGGAGAATTGGCTTTATTAGGCTCCACAATCCTCAAGTTTGGCTGGCTGCTCTTGTGAGTCTCTCCAGCAGCCCTAAGAGCTGAACTGTGACAAGTAAAGATATGGTCAGGGAAGGGAGCACATCTGCAGGGCAGGGAAGAGAGCACACGACATGCAGGAAAAGGAATGTCAAGAATCACACCCTAAAGAGGGCTGCTTTTAAGGGTGAACAGAAGGAGATGCTCTTCCACACGACATGCAATCAAACTGTGCAACTTCTCAGCACAGGGTGAGTCATAGATTTGTGGGATGGTTTGCATTAGAGGCAACCTTGAGGGTCATCTAGTTCCACCTGCCTCTGTCATGAGCAGAGATGCTTTCTACTAGACCAGATTGCTCATGGCCTCATCCAGCCTGGCCTTGATCATCTGCAGGGAGAAGGCATCCACACCCTCACTGCACAGCTTGTTCCACTATCTCACCACCCTCTCTGTAAGGAGCTTCTTTCAAATATCCAGTCTAAAGCTACCCTACTCCAGCTCAAATCCATTCACTCTTCTTCTGGCACTACATGCCCTTGTGAAAAAGTCCCTTTCTGGCTTTCTCCTAGTTCCCTTTCAGGTACTGGAAGGTTGCTCTAAAGTTCCCCTAGAGCTGAACAGCCCCAGCTCTCTCAGGCTGTCCCCACAAGGAAGGTATTCCAGCCCCCTAATCATCTTCATGGCCCTCCTCTGGATCCACTGCAGCAGTCTGATGTCCTTGCTCTGGCAACACCAGTACTGGAAGCAGTACTCCAAGTGGGGTCTCATGAGAGCAAAGTAGAGAGTGAGAATCACCTTCCCAATCCTTCTGGTCACACTTAGTATCATAGTATCATCAGGGTTGGAAGAGACCTCACAGATCATCGAGTCCAACCCTTTACCACAGAGCTCAAGGCTAGACTTCTTTGTCTGGAGGCCAGGACACAGTTGCCCTTGGCTTGCAGGGGCACCTGGGTTGCAGGTACACATTGCCAGCTTGTGGTGAATTTTTTCATCAACTGACACCTCCAAGTCCTTCTCCTTGAGACTGTTCTTGAGCTACTCCTTGCCCAGCCTATATCTATGCTTAGGATTGCCCCAACCCAGGTGTAGGACCTTGCACTTAGCCTTGTTGAACTTCGTAAGGGTGGCTTGGAGCCACCTGAGGAGCCGTTTCGAGTCTCTCTGGATGGCATCCCTTACCCCCTGTGTATGGCCCAGTCCACACAGCTCGCTGTCAGAGCTGCTGAGGGTGCACTCAATCCCACTGCCCATATCACCCACAAAGACATTGAATAGCACTGGTCCCAGTGCTGACCCTCGAGGGGTGCCACTTGTCACTGGGCTCCATCTGGACGTTGAGCCAGTGGCCACAACTCTCTGAGTGCAGCCATCCAGCTGATTCCTAATGCAGTGAGTGAGCCATCCCTCAAGTCCATGCTGTCCAGAGCAGGATGTCATTCAGGACATGATCAAAAGCTTTACACAAGTCCAGGTCAATGACATCAGTTGCTCTTCCTTTGTCCACTGATGCTGTAACTCCATCACAGAAAGCCATCAAGCTCATCAGGCATGATCTCCCTTGGTGAAGCTGTGCTGGTTAGCACCAACCACCTCTGCTTCATTTTCTGTGTGCTTTAGCAAGGCCTTCAGGAGGATCTGCTCTCTGCTTTTAGCCAGGCACAGAGATGAGACTGACTGGCTTATAGTTTCCAGGGTCTTTCTTTCCCTTTTTGAAGACAGGGATTATGTTTCTCCTTTTCCAGTCAGCAGGGGATTCCCCAGTTTGTGATGACTCGTTGCATAGAGAAGAGCGACAGGGCTGGGGAGGGGCCTGGAGCACAGCCCTGTGAGGAGAGGCTGAGGGAGCTGGGGGTGTGCAGCCTGCAGCAGAGGAGGCTCAGGGCAGAGCTCATTGCTGTCTACAACTACCTGAAGGGAGGCTGTAGCCAGGTGGGGTTGGGCTCTGCTGCCAGGCAAGCAGCAACAGAAGAAGGGGATACATCCTCAAGCTGTGCCAGGGCAGGTCTAGGCTGGATGTTGTTAGGAAGTTGCTGGCAGAGAGAGTGATTGGCATTGGAATGGGCTGCCCAGGGAGGTGGTGGAGTCACCATCCCTGGGCATGTTCAAGAAAAGACTGCCTGGGGCACTTAGTGCCATGGTCTGGTTGATAGGGCTGGGTGCTAGGTTGGACTGGCTGATCTTGGAGGTCTCTTCCAACCTGGTGGATTCTATGAAACCAGTTAAATGAGAGGTTGATCCTTTAATTGCACATTCTACTTCATTTATTTGGTATTAAAGCATTCCATAGTGTTGCTGGGACTGCCTCAGTGTGCTTCCCACAGATTTAAAGAGGAGAAGTGGGACGGGGGTAGCTGTGCTGCGAGGAGCACAAGCCCTACGAGGAGAGGCTGAGGGAGCTGGGATTGGTTAGCCTGGAGAAGAGGAGGCTCAGGGGAGACCTTATTGCTGTCTACAACTACCTGAGGGGTGGTTGTGGCCAGGAGGAGGTTGCTCTCTTCTCTCAGGTGGCCAGCACCAGAACGAGAGGACACAGCCTCAGGCTGTGCCAGGGGAGATTTAGGCTGGAGGTGAGGAGAAAGTTCTTCCCTGAGAGAGTCATTGGACACTGGAATGGGCTGCCCGGGGAGGTGGTGGAGTCGCCGTCCCTGGAGCTGTTCAAGGCAGGATTGGACGTGGCACTTGGTGCCATGGTCTGGCCTTGAGCTCTGTGGTAAAGGGTTGGACTTGAGGATCTGTGAGGTCTCTTCCAACCCTGATGATACTGTGAGAGGGCTGGAAGATTTTGTGTTCTATCTCAGCCTCTGTGTCCTGGCTTCTGTTAGTTTGAGGCAAATTGGAACATTTTAATGAGAAAAAGTAGGTGACAGGCTGTGAAAGAGAAACACTGATGATGTCTGCTGCACTCATAGGCTTGCTGAGATGTACGAAAGCAAGCACAAAACCATAGACAGGACAGAGTGTGTGTGTGTCTGTCTGAGCCTGTGCTTTCTCCCTGGGCTGCTTCTGTGTAACTAATCCTTCTGCTTCTAACCCTTGCCCATCCTTGCAACAGACCTTGCACATAAGGTAGTGTTTGGGATAAGGAAGAGGGGTGGAAAGAAGGTGGAATGATGGTTGGACATTAGAGCAAACAATACAGAGTACAGGATGACCCTAACCAATCAGCAGGGACAGACTGGGTGCTTGTTAATAGGTCTTTGGATCATCATCATCATCTGTCACTGTGCTCGTTTGAGGCTAGCTGGAATATTTTAGGGAGAAAAAATAGATGCTAGGCTGTGAAAAGGAAACACTGGTGGTGTCTGCTGCACTCCTAGGCTTGCTGAGATGGAGAAGAACAAGGACACAAACACAGCTAACAGAGTGGGTCTCTGTCACAGCTGGTGCCTGTACATTTTCTCCTTGGGCTGCTTCTGTGTAACTAAGCCTTCTGCTCTGCTGTGTAACTAAGCCTTCTGCTTCCTAACCCCCCTGGCCAATCCTCCAAACTCATCTTGCACAGAAGGCAAAACTCTGGGATAAGGTAGAGGGGTGGGAGGAAGGTGGCAGGGTGGTTGGGAGCCCCTGCTGGGCACTCTGGTTTCTGGCAGGGCTGTTGTGTTTCTGTATTACCTTTAACTTGTCTATTTCTGTCTGTAGCTGTACCTGTTGTAACTCTCTGCTTGTAAATTGTGCTAAGCTGTGACTATAGCTTCATTCCTTAAGTCCCAGCTGGCTGAGTCTGGTCTGGGTGATTTCCTAAGAGAAGGGGGGCAGGGAACTCCCAAACCATCGCATGTGAGTAAGAACAGGTAGCTGTTCATCTTTCCTTAAGTCTCTTCAGTTGTAAAATGCCTTTCTGAAGCTCACAGCTGAGCTTTCAAGGCAAAGTTAAAATACCACTTTATAGTCCCAACTCCATGGTGAAGCAGAGTGGTCCTCAGCCCATCCTTCCCAACACCTCACTGTCAAAAGGAACTCCTTTAAAATGCGAGTGACTCCCAGGAGAGTGGTAGAGAAGAGAGCCACAGACCAGGCTGCCTTGCTGAGAGTTATCTCCTGCCTGCACAGATCCAGCTCAGCTTTCTTTCCAAACTGACACAGCCCAAGAAAGGAGCTTAACTTCAACAAGCCCCAAGATCACAGCGTGTTAGGGGTTGGAAGGGACACAAAGAGATCATCCAGTCCAACCCCCCTGCCAGAGCAGGACACTGCTATCTGACACAGGTCACAGAGGAACACATCCAGACAGGCCTTGACAGGCAGAGAAGGAGACTCCAGACCCTCTCTGGGCAGCCTGTGCCAGTGCTCCGCTCTGGCTGAACATCTGCCTGTGTCCCTGCAGCACTGCAGCCGTAGGACTCTGAAGCGCATCACTGCTACCCAAACGAGCGCTGGCAGACAGCAAGCTTGTGACGATTTGAATGTCACAGCATCCCCATCACACCCTCAGCCTGGGCCACACTGTGAGCCTCTGTACAGTGTAGCTGCCTTTGGCCACTGGCTCTGACAGTAACGTGTGAGCCAACATCAGTCCGGCTGTAATGTGTTAGGCTCAGCTGTGTCAAGCGTTCACTCTGCACAGAGGCTTTGCACATGAGGCCTCACCTCCACCGAGGGCTGATGCTGCACTCTGCCCATCAGTGGCACCCTGCCTGGTCAGGACTTTCCTGCTTTCTGTCTCGGAGGTGATGACTGAGATCTGTTCTGCAGGGAAAGAAAAAGGAATTTGAATATTTTCTGTCCTGCAGTCAGCTATTTGGGTTTTCTGCTTTCAGGGCAGTGCAGCAGACTTGTGTGCCCTTTTGGCTGCTGTAGGTGGATGCAGCTTTTCCCTCTGCTCTCTCTGCATGTGCTGCTGTAATCTGAGACCCTCGTAGTAGAGAAGTAAACTATTTTGTGTAAATCAACTATAAGTCTCTCCCTCCTTTTTTTTTCCCCCTGCCTTTTTTATCTCCCAATAAGGAGAGAGAGGGAGAGAGGAGGTGGAGAGGGGAATGGGGGATTGGGGGAGAGGAATCTTGAGGCCTCAAGCAGCCTATTCTAGTGGGAGGTGTCCCTGCCTATGGCAGGGGGTTGGAACTGGATAATCTTTGAGGTCTCTTCCAACCTAAACCATTCTATGATACCCCCTGACAGATGCTTAGGTAATGAGGCTGAGGCAAGCAGGGCAAACATAAAGCAACTCAACCTTCCGGACTGTGATGGTTTGGGTGTTCCCTGCCCCCCCCCCCCCCCCACACACACACTTTGGAAATCACCCAGACTAGACTCAGCCAGCTCTGGAAATTGAATGAAGCTTATATTTACAGCTGGCACAATAGACAAGCAGATAGTTACAGTATAGACAGAAATAGACAAGGTAAAAGGGAATACAGAAACACAACTCCATCCCAGAAACCTGAGTCCCCAGGAGGGGCTCTCAACCACTCCTGCACCTTCCCCCTACCCCTCTCAACCTTTCCTGGTTCAGCTTCCCTTCAGTGCAGAGCTGAAGTTGTGCACAGCTCAGTGGGTGATGAGGAGCATCAGTGGGTGCTGCCAGAGCCAAAAGGCGCAGCAGACACAAAGCTTTACCGCTGTCTCACTGACTCTGTTTCCCTCCCTGCTGCAGGCTATGCAGGCTATTTTGAACAGATCAAAGGCAAAATGGGGGAAAAGGTTGGCCTGCCTTGTTGTCATGAGCTTTCCAGCTCGGAAAGCCTCCAGAGCTACCGAATCTACTGGCAGAAGAGCACCACAGAGGTCGTGCTCGCCTACGTTCCGGAGCAGGGTATCACCACTGACGAGCGCTACGAGAACCGCACGGTGCTGGACACCAGGAACTTCACCCTGTGGATCTCCCCCGTGGAAATCTTGGACAATGGCTCCTACCAGTGTATAGTTCAGGTGCTCAGTTTGGCACGTGTCCTGTGTGAAAAGCACGTCGCCTTCTTTGTTACAGGTAGGTGGGTTGCCTCTCGCCGCCTCAGGTCTTCCACTCTAACCTCTGGGTGCAAGGGATGCTCCTCCGAGCTCTAGTCGTAGTGTAGCAGACAGGTTTTCATCAGGAAGCCTGAAGGAGGGCCAGAAGGTGTCTTCATTATTTCCATTCTAGCAGTCTCCCTCCTCCCTCAAAGCTACTCCAGGTATGGAAAATTTACCTTTCCCACCACCAACTTAACATCCTCTCCTTAGTATCTCCCTCTTGGGAAAGGACCCTTCCCAGGGGCCTCCTTCTGCATGCCTCTGCCTCCTGCTGTCTTCTGGGCAAAGTAGAGACCAAGTCCTTGGTGCATGGAAATCATCCAAGTCAAATTGGATGGTACTGTAGGGGTCTGCTACAGGCCACCTGACCAGCAGGACCAAACAGATGAGGTCCTTCACAGGCAAATAGAATCAGCTCCCAGGTCACAAGCCCTGGTCCTCATGGGGAATTTCAACCACCCTGACATCTGCTGGAGGGACAACACAGCAAGGCATCAGCAATCAGGATGTTCCTGGCTTGAATAGATGACAATTTCCTCCTCCAGATGGTAGAGGAACCAACAAGAAAAGGTGCCATGCTGGACCTTGTTCTTACCAACAGGGAAGGGCTGGTGACCTTCTCTTCTCCCAAACAACCAGCAACAGAACAAGGGGACACAGTCTCAAGTTGTGCCAGGGGAGGTCTGGGCTGGATGTTAGGAGGAAGTTGTTGGCAGAGAGAGTGATTGGCATTGGAATGGGCTGCCCAGGGAGATGGTGGAGTTGTCGTTCCTGGAGGTGTTGAAGCCAAGCCTGGCTGGGGCACTTAGTGCCATGGTCTGGTTGATTGGCCAGGGCTGGGTGCTAGGTTGGACTGGCTGAGCTTGGAGGTCTCTTCCAACCTGGTTGATTCCTATGATTCTATGACCAGTGTGAGGCTCAGGGACAGCCTTGGCTGCAGTGACCATGAAGCAGTTGAATTTAAGATCCTCAGGGCACCCAGGAGGAGGTATTCTAAGCTTGCAACCCTAGACTTTAGGCATGCATGGTCTGGCCTTGAGCTCTGTGGTAAGGGGTTGGACTCGATGATCTGTGAGGTCTCTTCCAACCCTGATGATACTGTGATCTTGACTATCTCCAGAGGCAGAGGCTACACAGCCCCCTGGGCAGCCTGTTCCAGTGTGCTGTCACCCTCACAGGGAATAAAATTCCTCCTCATGTGTCCATGAAATTTCCTGTGCCTCAGATTCCACCCACTGCCCCTTGTCCTGGCACTGGGCACCCAGCAGAGCCTGGCTCCAGCCTCCTGGCACTCACCTGTACATAATTATAACCACTGATGAGGTCACCTCTCGGGCTCCTCTTCTCCCAGCAGTACAGCCCCAGCTCCCTCAGGCTCTCCCCCTAACAGAGCTGTTCCCTTCCCCTCACCATCTTTGTGGCTCTGCACTGGACTCTCTGAAGCAGTTCTGTGTCCCTCTTGAACTGGGGAGCCTAGAACTGGGCACAGTACTCCAGATGCAGCCTCACCAGGGCACAGTAGAAGGGCAGGAGAACCTGTTGACCTGCTAGCCACAACCCTTCTAATACACCCCAGAATGACATTGGCCCTCCTGGCCACAGGACCACACTGCTGGCTTGTGGTCAACCTCCCATCAAGTAGGACCCACCAGACCCTTGTTCAGTTCCTTGTTTTTCCTGCCTGCTTTATGATTCTTTCTGTTGTCCCACAAATTGCTGTATGTGGAGTTGCCTTCCCTGGAGGTGTTGAAGCCAAGCCTGGCTGGGGCACTTAGTGCCATGGTCTGGTTGACTGGCCAGGGCTGGGTGCTAGGTTGGGCTGGCTGAGCTTGGAGCTCTCTTCCAACCTGGTTGATGCTATGAAATGGCAGCACCAAATGGAACTTGAAGCCTCTGTACTGTCCAGGCAGGAGAAAGGACACAAAGGCCATATCGACTCAAGGCTGTGGGGGGAATGCTGTGGCACAAGAGAGGCCAGACAGATTATGATGGAGGAAGAATGCCCTGGGGGGGAGTCTTTGCTTCGACCCCGAGTGATCAGGACCCCAATCCTCTCCGTGGTCTGGCAGCATGGTAACAAACTCTCTCTTGCTTCAGCTGACTTCAGCACACCGAACGTGACAGCGGAGGTGGTCGCCAGTTCCTGTGAGTCAGCTGAGGTGATGCTCACCTGCTCTTCTCATGGAGGTTTCCCCAAGCCTAAAGTCTGTGGAGCCCTCGACAGCAAGCCTGTGGTGTGGAATGCCAGCCAGGTGGCCAAGTCCAGCCTCAGCCTGTACAACGTCACTGCCCAGCTCTGGCTCAGCCTGACCCAAGACGCCAGCTTCACTTGCTCCCTGGAGTACAATGGCTTTGTCACCTCCACCAGCCTGCTTCTGAGTAGGTTTTAGTGAGAGTTTGTGGTACAAGACCACTACTGCTGAGCCTGAGCTGCCTTTCTGAGAAAGCAGTACATTCTGTGTGTCTCTTCGTGCAAGGAGGGCTCAGCGACCCCACCTGTGAGCTGCCTACCAAAGTAGCTCCAAGCCTGAGACAGCAAGGGTGGGAGGGGAGAGGTGTGACAGGCTCTGCCAGGCAGAGACAGCTCTGCCTTCCTGCTGCCCAAACGTGAGTCATGTGGGAGGGCAGCTGAATCCCGGTGGGATCTGGTGGTGCCAGCATTCATGGCTCCCACAGGCTGGTGTCGCCACCATTCAGTGCTCCTTTGTACCAGGATGCTTTGCTGCCAGTTGTGTGATGGAGATGTGGTGTTCAAAGGGAGGGACAGGAGAGATCACAGGCTCACAGGATGGCAGGGGTTGGAAGGGACCCAAGGAGATCAAGTCCAACCCCCCTGCCAGAGCAGGACAATCCTATCTGACACAGATCACAGAGGAACACATCCAGACAGGCCTGGAAAGGCTCCAGAGAAGGAGACTCCACAGCCTCTCTGGGCAGCCTGTGCCAGGGCTCTGGGACCCTTACAGTAAAGAAGTTCCCCCTTGTGTTGAGCTGGAACCTCCTGTGCTGCAGCTTACACCCATTGCTGCTTGTGCTATCCCAGGCAGCAGTGAGCAGAGCCTGTCCCCCCCTCCTGACAGCCCTCAGATACTTATAAACATTGATCAAATCCCTTCTCAGTCTTCTCTTCTCCAGACTAAGCAGCCCCAGGTCCCTCAGCCTCTCCTCATCAGCCATGCCCTCCAGTCCCCTCATCATCCTCATAGCCCTGCACTGGACCCTCTCCAGCAGATCCCTGTCCCTCTGCAACTGGGGAGCCCAAAACTGAAGGCAGTATTCAAGATGAGGTCTCAGCAGGGCAGAGCAGAGGGGCAGGAGAACCTCCCTTGCTCTGCTGGACACACTCCTCCTAATACACCCCAGGGTCCCATTGGCCTTCTTGGCCACAAGGGCACATTGCTGTGCCATGGATGTTCTCCACCAGCACCCCCAGGTCCCTCTCCACAGGGCTGCTCTCCAGCAGTCACCTCCCAGCCTGGACTGCTGCAGTTTATTATCCCTCCCCAGAGGCAGGACTCTGCACTTGGCCTTGTTGAACCTCATCTGGCTCCTTGCCTTGAAAGGCACAGGTGATGCCTGAAGGAATTTCCTCATTCAACAAGTAAATTTATCCTGCTTCACTGAGAGGATCTGATAGCTGGAGTCAAACCCAAAATTCTGCCTTCATACACCTATTTAATATAGGGCTAACTCATCCTGAAAAACAATCCATCACTCTTCATGGCTTGTTGGTGATCACAGATCAATCTGTGCATTGAAAAACCTGAGGCAGAAGTGGAAGCAGCCTGGGGGGAGGCAGCACCATAGAAGGCAGATGTTCTGCAGGAGAAGGAGGTTTGCAAGCAAATGGTCATTGCCAAAGGAAAAGGCATGCTGAAACGTCTCTTGGTCTGATGCTTCCACTGTAGAGCTAAGGGCACCCTCAAGAGAAGCTAGAGAAATGCTGCTTCTCCTAGGGATTTATACCTTATTCATTAAGGTACTGTTAGGAAGGGGATAATTAATTAATGTGAGATAATTAATGCAAGGCTGGGCAGAGACTGGCTGGAGAGCAGCCCTGAGGAGAGGGACTTGGGGGTGCTGCTGGAGGAGAAGCTCAACAGGAGCCAGCAGTGTGCACTTGCAGCCCAGAAAGCCAAGCAGAGCCTGGGCTGCAGCAGCAGAAATGTGGCCAGCAGGGCCAGGGAGGGGATTCTGCCCCTTTGCTCTGCTCTGCTGAGACCCCACCTGGAGTACTGCATCCAGTTCTGGAGCCCCCATTCCAAGAGGGCTGTGGAGATGCTGGAGTGTGTCCAGAGCAGGGCCAGGAGGATGCTCAGAGGCTGCAGCAGCTCTGCTGTGAGCACAGACTGAAAGAGTTGGGGCTGTGCAGGCTGGAGCAGAGGAGGCTCCCAGGTGACCTTCTTGTGGCCTTCCAGGATCTGAAGGGGGCTACAAAAAAGCTGGGGAGGGACTTTTTAGTCTCTCAGGGAGTGGCAGGAATGGGGGGGGATGAAGCAAAGCTGGAGGTGGGGAGAGTGAGGCTGGAGGTGAGGAGGAAGTTGCTGAGCAGGAGAGTGGTGAGAGGCTGGAATGGGTTGCCCAGGGAGGTGGTTGAGGCCCCATGGCTGGAGGTGTTTGAGGCCAGGCTGGCTGAGGCTGTGTGCAGCCTGCTCGAGGGTAGGGTGTCCCTGGGCATGGCAGGGGGCTTGGAACTGGCTGCTCCTTGTGCTCCCTTCCAACCCTGACTGATTCTATGATATTTTTTTCCAAAATTAGTCTTGTTTATTAATTTTGCCCTTCAGAACTCTGCCACCCCTGGCCACTAATTCTAATAATAATAATCAGTTCTTCACACAGTCATGGAAACATCTTACAGTTAGTAACTAGGTCTAGTAATAACCAGCAAAATAGATGAACATGAACTGAACTGGAAGAGAAGGTGCCTGTGGCCAAATGCCACTGGCATGTGCACTTGCCCTCTAGATGGACTCAAGAAGCACTTTGCTGCTTATGGCAGAAGGCAGTGGTGAATTAGAAAGAGGCTTTAGGTATTTACTATTATTACCCAACTCACAGGGACTGGCCACAGCCCCAGACTGTGCCCAAATGCTTTCAGGGAACTCTGCTCACTCTCAGCTGCTGAGACCTCTGATTCTTCCCAGGCTTCTGGGGACAGGAGGCAGACAATCTCTGACCTTGTCTCCTGGCTCCTCTGGATGATCTGTGTATCTCCAGGACTTCTCATCTTGGCAGGAGGCTTTCAGGTGCAGGCAGGATGTCTTGCCATGTGCAGTCTCAGCACAGTGTCATGCTGGCTGTGCAGGCTGATTGCATGGAGGCATTTAGAGCCTGTCCCTGGTAAACTCATGAGAGTGGAGTCTCCAGGCACACAGCAAGGCAGTAAGCAATGGCAGCAGGCTACAGCAGGCACGAATACAATGGCAGAGCACACACTGTGTTTACCTGTGTGTCTCTTTTATCAGCATGGGCCAGGACTAATTGCCCTTTGCACACAGAATGGCCAATCAGAATGGGAGTTAGCCAAGCCTGACCATATTGGGTGAAGCCATAGGTTTGCTTTCCCCAAATTTGGGAATATCACAGGTCTTGCAGAAGGCAGGCACAAGCTAAGTGTGCGTAGAATCATAGAATCAACCAGACTGGAAGAGACCTGCAAGATCATCCAGTCCAACCTATCACCCTGCCCTATCCAATCAACCAGACCATGGCACTAAGTGCCTCATCCAGTCTTTTCTTGAAGACCCCCAGGGACGGTGCCTCCACCACCTCCCTGGGTGTGTAGCTTGTTTACCACAGGAGAAAACCATGCCTGGGCAAGCCAGTATGTCTAAAAGCCTATTTCTGGCCCATCAGACCTACCACAGCAGTGACCTAATTCATCCAAGGGGCTCAGGAGGAGAGTGGCCATTCAGCTTCAGGACAAGTGCCAGAGAGTAGTGCTTTATGCCCCCAAGAGAAGACACTAGAAAAAGGCTGTGAGTACCACACTACACAGAAACAGAAAGTAACAGCTTCTCAGAGGAAGGAGCCATCAGCAGTGACAGCAGCAGTCACCAGACACCCATTCCTTCACTTTTATGATGTGGGAGCAGTGCTGTTTCGGTGTGATGGAAGTGGTGTTGAACAAAAAAAAGCTGTTGTGAACACAGAGTTTCAGATCAAAACCAGCCTCTGCTACATGCAGGAGGCAAAGCCTGCAGTGGTGGTGGAAGATGGTACAGTGGATCAGGCTTGTGACTGTGATGGTTTGGGAGTTCCCCCCCCCATGAAATCACCCAGACTAGACTCAGCCAAGCTGATAGTTAAGGAATGAAGCTTTATATTCACAGCTTAGCACAAGAGACAAGCAGAGAGACAAGTTAAAGGTAATACAGAAACACAACAGCCCTGCCAGAAACCAGAGTGCCCAGCAGGGGCTCCCAACCACCCTTCCACCTTCTTCCCACCCCTATACCTTATCCCAGACTTTGCCTTCTGTGCAAGATGAGTTTGGAGGATTGGCCAGGGGGGTTAGGAAGCAGAAGGCTTAGTTACACAGAAGCAGCCCAAGGAGAAAATGTACAGGCACCAGCTGTGACAGAGACCCACTCTGTTAGCTGTGCTTGTGTCCTTGTTCTTCTCCATCTCAGCAAGCCTAGGAGTGCAGCAGACACCACCAGTGTTTCCTTTTCACAGCCTAGCATCTATTTTTTCCTCCCTAAAATATTCCAGCTAGCCTCAAATGAGCACAGTGACAGATGATGATGATGATGATGATGAAAATCCAAAGACCTATTAACAAGCACCAAGTCTGTCCCTGCTGCCTCGTTAGGGTTGTCCTGTACTCTGTATTGTTTGCTCTAATGTCCAAGTGGTCCTCTCCAGTGTAGAGAGCCAAAGGCTCCAGATCCACTGAAGCACTGCCACACCACTTATTTTTCTGCCACACAGAAGCAGGTCTGTTCTAGTCTGTTTAATTCTCCAATTCTGAAAATTCAGAAGGGGAACAAAGTTAGGCATAAATCTGGGGAAAACAGTAGGAAAAACTGCAGAGATTGGAAGCTTTCTGGATACACACTCAGACTTTTCCACCAAGCCCATCCAGTTTCTTTTAAAACAGCTTCTGTGTTTTACAATGCTGCTTGCCTCAGCCCTGTTCTGGACAAAGATCCAGCATTTCAGATTCTAGGGGGGGGAGTTAAACATCTCAGCACATAGCAGATGCAGAGGAATAGAAGAAATTTAGCTGTCAGATTTGTCTGTTTGTTTATTGAATGGGTGACTTTTCAGACTGAATAGCTGAGTTAGAATTTGGCCAGAATCACTGAAATTCACCTGCCTGCTCTTACATAAAGATACAAGCTGGGCTCGGAGTGGCTGGAGAGCAGCCAGACAGAGAGGGATCTGGGGGTGCTGATTGATACCTGCCTGAACATGAGCCAGCAGTGTGCCCAGGTGGCCAAGAGAGCCAGTGGCATCCTGGCCTGCATCAGGAATGGTGTGGCCAGCAGGAGCAGGGAGGTCATTCTGCCCCTGTACTCTGCACTGGTTAGACCACACCTTGAGTGCTGTGTTCAGTTCTGGGCCCCCCAGTTTAGGAGGGACATTGAGATGCTTGAGCATGTCCAGAGAAGGGCAACGAGGCTGGGGAGAGGCCTTGAGCACAGCCCTACGAGGAGAGGCTGAGGGAGCTGGGATTGGTTAGCCTGGAGAAGAGGAGGCTCAGGGGAGACCTTATTGCTGTCTGCAACTACCTGAGGGGTGGTTGTGGCCAGGAGGAGGTTGCTCTCTTCTCTCAGGTGGCCAGCACCAGAACAAGAGGACACAGCCTCAGGCTGTGCCAGGGGAAATTTAGGCTGGAGGTGAGGAGAAAGTTCTTCCCTGAGAGAGTCATTGGACACTGGAATGGGCTGCCCGGGGAGGTGGTGGAGTCGCCGTCCCTGGAGCTGTTCAAGGCAGGACTGGACGTGGCACTTGGTGCCATGGTCTGGCCTTGAGCTCTGTGGTAAAGGGTTGGACTTGATGATCTGTGAGGTCTCTTCCAACCCTGGTGATACTGTGATAAAAATGCTGATATGCTGTTGGCCTCTTTCTTTAATGTCCTGTTTCTTCTGTCTCAGAAAAAGCAAATGACTGTGTTGTCCTTCCTAAGCCCCCACCTTATCATGTCATTGCTGCTTCAAGCATCGTCATTGTCGTCTTCCTTTTGGCTCTTGCCCTAGCAGCAAGGTACCTCTCAAGGCATGGTAAGTGTCACTCCTTGTTCCACAGGCTCTTAATGCTTATGGAGTTCTGATGTAAAACATACATTTAGAGAAGCTAGGCTGACACTGTGTGGTTTTGCTCCTTTCCTCCTCTCTTCCTCTCCTTCTCTCTTCCTCTCCTCTTCCTCTCCTCTTCCTCTCCTCTTCCTCTCCTCTTCCTCTCCTCTTCCTCTCCTCTTCCTCTCCTCTTCCTCTCCTCTTCCTCTCCTCTTCCTCTCCTCTTCCTCTCCTCTTCCTCTCCTCTTCCTCTCCTCTTCCTCTCCTCTTCCTCTCCTCTTCCTCTCCTCCCCCTTCCCCCTTCCCCTCTCTTCTCCTCCTCTCTCCCCTCCCTTTTCTTTTGGCTTGGTTAGAGTTTTTTGGTGCAGCATCTACTGTCATAAGTCCACTTTAAGACTTCCCCACATTTTGTGTGCAAGAGGCACTTGGGTTCAGATTTGCGAGTGAAGAAGTAATGGGGAGCTGTGACAGCAGGTCAGAATAGCTCCAGAATCAAGACCATGCAGAACTGAAGGAATTCACAAAGGTTCTTTTTCGTGTATTGAGATGCTTGAAGATGCCAAGAATCTGGGTGATCTTGATAGATGCAGCTGAAAGCTTTCAATACTGGATCTCTCTATGCGCTCCCCTCAGGAAATTCACAGAGCCACTTACAAAATGCATCGTGCTAGAGCCCCAGAAAGGTCTTAAGCAGAGCAATGTCCCACTTGTAGAAGAACTTCAGGGAGGAGAAATGGATTTGTCTTCTTTGTGTGGTCAAAAGCAGTGCTACAGGCTGGGGACAGAGTGAATGAAGAGCAGAGAGGCAGAGAGGGAGCTGGGGGTGCTGGTAGAGAGGAGCTGAAGATGAGGCAGCAGTGTGCCCAGGTGGGCAGCAGAGCCAATGGCATCCTGGGCTGGCTCAGGAGCAGTGTGGGCAGCAGGACAAGGGAGGGTCTTCTGCCCCTGTGCTCAGCACTGCTCAGGACACACCTTGAGTGCTGTGTCCAGTTCTGGGCTCCTCAATTCAAGAGAGATGTTGATGTTCTGGAAGGTGTTGAAAGAAGGGCAGCAAGGCTGGGGAGGGGCCTGGAGCAGAGCCCTGTGAGGAGAGGCTGAGGGAGCTGGGGGTGTGCAGCCTGCAGCAGAGGAGGCTCAGGGCAGAGCTCATTGCTGTCTGCAGCTCCCTGAAGGGAGGCTGTAGCCAGGTGGGGTTGGGCTCTGCTGCCAGGCAAGCAGCAACAGAAGAAGGGGACACAGTCTCAAGGTGCTTCAGGTGAGGTCTATGCTGGATGTTGTTAGGAAGTTGTTGTCAGAGAGAGTGATTGGCATTGGAATGGGCTGCCCAGGGAGGTGGTGGAGTTGCCATGCCTGGAGGTGTTGAAGCCAAGCCTGGCTGGGGCACTTAGTGCCATGGTCTGGTTGATTGGCCAGGGCTGGGTGCTAGGTTGGGCTGGCTGAGCTTGGAGGTCTCTTCCAACCTGTTTGATTCTATTTCATTCTATTCTGTTCTGACAAGTGAGAAGTGTGGAGGCAGCTTTACCATTTTCCTTTTTCCCTTCTCTCCAGCCACATCCCTTCAAAACCAAATGTCACCTCCAAGTCAGGCTGGGCTAATTTTCAAGTTTTGCCAGAAAGAAAGGAAGCTTCTGGAAGGCAGTGACTACACCTGTGCACCTCATTTTCCACTCGTGTGCCCCTGTGAGAGCCTCTGCTCTTCCCTGGAGCTATGTCAATGGGAAAGCAGCAAGCAGGTTGAAACTGAGAAAATCACAGCTGCTCACAGCCTGTGCTGCATGGATAATGAGCTTCTAGTTATAGAAGAAAATGAACTGGAATTGGAGCATTTAGCTGTTAACAAATAGAGGCTGGAAATGGAAAGTTGTTTTACCATTGAATCAGTAAGATTCTGGAGCATTCTGAGGTAGCTTTTTACATAGAAACGAGATTGCTTTTAAAGGAGATGTCAAAAGCATGCCAGTGTGGTGGGATGTGATCACAGAATCACTTAGGCTGGCAAAGCCCTTCAAGCTTAGAGTCCAATCATTAGTTTCACAATGGCAAGTCCTTGACTCAACCAAACCCCTCAGCACAACATCTCATCACTGTGAATCACTGTGCTTGGAAAGGACCACCAGGATCAGCCAGTCCAACCTGCATCCCAGCAGCCTTCATCACCAGACCATAGCCTCAAGCACCACATCCACTCTCCTTTTAAACACCTCCAGGGATGGGGACTCCACCATCTCCCTGGGCAGCCTGTGCCAGTGCCTGACCTCCTGCTTAGGAAACAGCTTCCTCCCAACAGCCAACCTAAGCCTCAACTGATGAAGCTTGAGGCCATTTCCTCTTGTCCTAGCATTAGTAATTCAAGAGAAGAGACCAGCTCCAGCCGACTGCAACCTCCTTTTAGGCAGTTGTAGAGGGCAATAATGTCCCCTCTCAGCCTCCTATTCAGACTAAACACCCCCAGCTCCCTCAGCTGCTCCCCACAGGATGACTTTCAGCAGCATGGGAGGTGGCTGCGTAAGCTGGAGTGTCCCTTTCGGTCCCCTTGCAGTTGGTTTGCCGAGTCAGGTTGGAGCTATTTTGCACAGCCACTTTCCAGACCAGACATGTACTGTAAATAGCTGTGGTTAGAACTTCAGCCCAACTTCTCAGTTGCACAACTGCCAGAGCTCAGTGCTGCTGTGCGTTGCCACCTGCTTGCTGTGATGGTTTGGGTGTCACCTCCACACTTAAGAAATCACCCAGACTAGATTTGGCTGAGCTGGAAATGAGAATGAAGCTTTATACTTACAGCTTAGCACAAGATACAAGCAGATAGTTACAACAGTTACAGCTATAGACAGAAGTAGAATCATAGAATCAACCAGGTTGGAAGAGACCTCCAAGCTCATTCAGTCCAACCTAGCACCCAGCCCTGCCCAACCAACCAGACCATGGCACTAAGTGCCCCAGCCAGGCTTGGCTTCAACACCTCCAGGGATGGTGACTCCACTACCTCCCTGGGCAGCCCATTCCAATATAGAAACACAACAGCCCTCCCAGAAACCAGAGTGCCCAGGAGGGGCTCCCAGCCACCCTGTCACCTCTTTTCCACCCTTCTACCTTACCCCAGGCTTTGCCTTATGTGCAAGGTGAGTTTGGAGAATCGGCCAGGTGGGGTTAGGAAGCAGAGGGATTAGTTAGACAACAAGTTAGGTTACAGAAGTGCATGCAGCCAGAGCCAAAGAGTAACTGTGCTATCTATGTTTGTGTTCTTGTTATCCATCTCAGCAAGCCTATGAGTGCAGCAGACATCACCAGTGTTTCCTTTCCACAGCCTGTCTAATTGTTCTCACTAAAATATCCCAGCTAGGCTCAAACCAGCACACTTGGAAAGGGAAATGCCTGTCCTAAGAGTAAATTCTGCTGTTGTGACTACACATCACCTTTCTAGAGCTCTGCTAGGAGCTCAGAATACATCCAACAGCACCTCTGTTGTGCTGGCAAATGAAAAGCTGAGTCAGGAGCTGCCGTGATGCTGAGAGTGGTTTCTGAGCTCAGAATGCCATGCTTCAAAAAGCTGAAGTGTGGGAGGGGAGAATAGAAAGAGAGCAAAACGGAAACCAGAGCTCTCAGCTCTGTGATTGTGGTGGTGACCAAAACACAGAGATGTTTTGTTGAGGTTCACAACTCCCTACTCTGAGATGCTCACAGCTTGTTTTTCTCAATAAGTCAGGAATGGAAAGTGTCTGATTTGTGTGTTCAGATAATTTAATGTCCACGATTAGGCCAAGGACATATTGTCTGGAGTCTGCCTGGACTGCAGCAAAGCCTTTGACACTGTCTGCCACAACAAGCTCCTGGCACAGCTGGCAGCTCATGGCTTGGACAGATTCACTCTGTGCTGGATCAAGAACTGGCTGGAGGGCTGGGCCCAGAGAGTGGTGGTGAATGGTGCCACATCCAGCTGGCAGCTGTCACCAGTGGTGTGCCCCAGGGATCAGTGCTGGGCACAGTCCTGCTCAATATCTTTATTGATGATCTGGACCAGAGGATTTAGTCCAGCATCAGTAACTTTGCAGATGACACCAAGCTAGGAGCAGGTGTGGAGCTACTGGAGGGTAGCAGAGCCCTGCAGAGGGACCTGGCCAGGCTGGATGGGTGGGCAGAGGCCAATGGGATGAGAATGAACAGGGCTAAGTGCAGGGTTCTACATTTTGGATACAACAACCCCAAGCAGCACTAGAGGCTGGGGCCAGAGTGGCTGAGAGCAGCCAGGCAGAGAGGGAGCTGGGGGTGCTGGGAGAGAGGAGCTGAAGAGGAGGCAGCAGTGTGCCCAGGTGGGCAGCAGAGCCAATGGCATCCTGGGCTGGCTGAGGAGCAGTGTGGGCAGCAGGACAAGGGAGGTTCTTCTGCCCCTGTGCTCAGCACTGCTCAGGACACCCCTTGAGTGCTGTGTCCAGTTCTGGGCTCCTCAATTGCAGAGAGATGTTGAGGTGCTGAAAGGTGTTTGGAGAAGGGCAATGAAGCTGGGGAGGGGCCTGGAGCAGAGCCCTGTGAGGAGAGGCTGAGGGAGCTGGGGGTGTGCAGCCTGCAGCAGAGGAGGCTCAGGGCAGAGCTCATTGCTGTCTGCAACTGCCTGAAGGGAGGCTGTAGCCAGGTGGGGTTGGGCTCTGCTGCCAGGCATCTAGCAACAGAAGAAGGGGACACAGTCTCAAGCTGTGCCAGGGGAGGTCTAAGCTGGATGTTGTTAGGAAGTTGTTGTCAGAGAGAGTGATTGGCATTGGAATGGGCTGCCCAGGGAGGTGGTGGAGTGGCTGTGCCTGGAGGTGTTGAAGCCAAACCTGGCTGGGGCACTTAGTGCCATGGTCTGGTTGATTGGCCAGGGCTGGGTGCTAGGTTGGACTGGCTGAGCTTGGAGCTCTCTTCCAACCTGGCTGATTCTATGATTCTATGATTTCTTTATTTTTAATTTCTTCTTAGTTTGTTACAAAAGACATTTGCATTCAACACTTCTGTGTCTCCTGGAATTCAAATACTAATGAGGGACCTTCTTTTTCAGTCTGTTCTTGCAGTGGTACGCCTCAGGATTCAGTGGAAGAAGGTGTGAAAGAATGCACAAAGCCACTCACAAGCTCTAAAATGACATCAGAAACATCATCTGTGTGAAGAGGAGGCACTGTCAGGTAGCTTTTTTCCCATTCTTCTCTTGGTAACATGGCTTCTCCAGTACTATTAGGTTCTCATGTAAGGTTCGCTCACAAAGGCATTTCCCATTGGAATGGGCTGCCCAGGGAGGTGGTGGAGGCACCATCCTTGGGGGTCTTCAAGAAAAGACTGGATGAGGCACTTAGTGCCATGGTCTGGTTGATTGGTTAGGGCTGGGTGATAGGTTGGACTGGATGATCTTGGAGGTCTCTTCCAACCTGGTTGATTCTGTGATATGGCTTTTAGGTGCCTGCTGTCCTGTAGGGTAAGTAAAAGCAGTAGGGCTCTACTGCCAGCTTAGACACATGGTGTTTCCCAGTCAGGTCCCTAAAAGAATAAATCATAGAATCATAGAATCAGCCAGGTTGGAAGAGAGCTCCAAGCTCATCCAGGCCAACCTAGCACCCAGCCCTGGCCAATCAACCAGACCATGGCACTAAGTGCCCCAGCCAGCCTTGGCTTCAACACCTCCAGCCACAGCCACTCCACCACCTCCCTGGGCAGCCCATTCCAATGCCAATCACTCTGACAACAACTTCCTAACAACATCCAGCCTAGACCTCCCCTGACACAGCTTGAGACTCTGTCCCCTTCTTCTGTTGCTGCTTGCCTGGCAGCAGAGCCCAACCCCCCCATGGCTACAGCCTCCCTTCAGGTAGCTGCAGACAGCAATGAGCTCTGCCCTGAGCCTCCTCTGCTGCAGGCTGCACACCCCCAGCTCCCTCAGCCTCTCCTCACAGGGCTCTGCTCCAGGCCCCTCCCCACCTAGCTGAATTTGAAAGGAATAGGAATTTGAAATAACCCAAACAAAGCAGTGCCCCACAAGCAACAGGAGCACAATTGCTCTTCCCAGGGAGAGTGATTGGCATTGGAATGGGCTGCCCAGAGAGGTGGTGGAGTTGCTGTCCCTGGAGGTGTTGAAGCCAAGCCTGGCTGGGGCACTTAGTGCCATGGTCTGGTTGGTTGCCTAGGGCTGGGTGCTAGGTTGGACTGGCTGAGCTTGGAGCTCTCTTCCAACCTGTTTGGTTTTATGATTCTGTGATACTATGAACTCAAACTTTCCCAGTAAGCCTGGCAGTGCTGGCCTGCTTCTGAAATATCCCCATTCCCTTGAGCATCTGGAGAAATGGAAAAGGAAAACCTTCTTGAATCACAGAATTAACCAGGTTGGAAAAGGCCTCTAAGGTCATCGAGTCCACCCTGTCACCTGACCCTATTTCACTAAACCATGGCACCAAGTGCCTCATCCAGCCCCCAATATTCACCATGTCCAAAGTGGCACAGTAAACACAGCTGCCCAGCAGGCAGGAGCCTTACAAGAAGAGCATTTTTCTAATCTCAAAGCTAGGAAAGCATTTCCAAGTTAAAATGTGAACTGTTTGGGGCAGCTTCCCCATCTAATATAGTTGGCTTTAATTTCACCTTTTGTTTGTTACACTTTTATGTTAGAGCAAGCAAAAATTCCAGTCCCCTCTCTGGGCTGCTTCCTGGCTTGTTTGGCCTCCTTCTGCCCTTTCTTGGGCTGTGTCAGTTGGGAAAGAAAGCTGAGCTGGATCTGTGCAGGCAGGAGATAACTCTCAGCAAGGCAGCCTGGTCTGTGGCTCTCTTCTCTACAACTCTCCTGGGAATCACTCGCATTTTAAAGGAGTTCCTTTTGACAGTGAGGTGTTGGGAAGGATGGGCTGAGGACCACTCTGCTTTACCATGGGGTTGGGACTATAAAGTGGTATTTTAACTTTGCCTTGAAAGCTCAGCTGTGAGCTTCAGAAAGGCATTTTACAACTGAAGAGACTTAAGGAAAGATGAACAGCTACCTGTTCTTACTCACATGCGATGGTTTGGGAGTTCCCTGCCCCCCTTCTCTTAGGAAATCACCCAGACCAGGCTCAGCCAGCTGGGACTTAAGGAATGAAGCTATAGTCACAGCTTAGCACAATTTGCAAGCAGGTATTTACATAAATATATATAGTTATGTACAAGTTAAAAGTAATACAGAAACACAACACCTCTGCCTGAACAATCAGATTGCCCAGGAGGCTCCTGACCCAAACCTCCTTCCCTCTCCCTCTTTCCCTCCCTTCAGAATCAACCAGACCAATCCCCATATATCTCACGTGATAAATCTGGAGAGATCTGAGGTGAGATGTCAAAAAGACAACAAGGAGGTCAGAGGAAAAAGGGTTAGGTTGGATTAAAGAGCTAAGGCAGAGGCAAACACACAGACCAGCCCGCTAGAGAGAACTGAGAGCTACCTGCGCAGTGTCTCATCTATGTTTTGAGTAGTTGCATTTCTCAGCAGAAGAATGAGAGACACAGAGACCAGTTGGGTTTGTTTTCTTTCTTCTCACAGCTGAGGATTGTCATTTCTCTCTGTTAAATATTCCGATTAGCCTCAAACCAGCACATCACACACAGCTTACTGCATTTCCTGCTTTCACCACAGCAGGCTGGATTGTCAGGGTCATGCTGAGGGGCAACAGCTGTAGAATCACAGAATCAGTCAGGGTTGGAAGGGACCACAAGGATCAGCCAGATTCAACCCCCCTGCCTTAGGCAGGGACACCCTACCCTAGAGCAGCCTGGCCACAGCCTCATCCAGCCTGGCCTTGAGCATCTTCAGGGATCAGCCTCATCCAGCCTGGCATTGAGCATCTCCAGGGATCAGCCTCATCCAGCCTGGCCTTGAGCATCTCCAAGGATCAGCCTCATCCAGCCTGGCCTTGAGCATCTCCAGGGATTAGCCTCATCCAGCCTGGCATTGAGCATCTCCAGGGATCAGCCTCATCCAGCCTGGCATTGAGCATCTCCAGGGATGGGGCCTCAACCACCTGGAGTCCTGTGGAGGAGTCCAGCCCAACCTGCAGAGCCCTAGAAGTGGTGGATTTGTCACACCATGTGCTGCAGTGAGCTAAAATGCCACCACTCTCGCCATCGGCAGGAGGGGAAGCTGCAACGCAGGCCACTTGTCTCGTTTCCAAGCCTGACCACCCGCTCTGGGGAAGGCCCTGTCTGGAACAGACACTAGAGCCTTGGTTAGCATGACTTTGGGTGGTTTTGTGATGGGGGTGGCAGGAGTTCACCTACTGAATGAATCCATTCTGCCACGTTCCTCTTCTGTTACCAAAGTTCGACGGGCTTTTCTTGTGTTTCCCAGCTGCAGCTTTAGTGGCTGTCACCTCTTAACTGTGTGATACACTGAGCTATGTCCTGTTGCTGCTTAAATAAGGTAATACACTCATTAGCTGTCTCCACTTCGCAGAGGGATGGCACCTTGGTAAGGTCCAGCATGAGCACTGAGCCCATCTGCAGCTCCACTGTAGCGCCTGTCTGGCCGTGAACAGCTCTGCCTTTACTGTTGTAGGAGCCCTCTTGTGGAGGGCCATCGCAGGTGATGCTTGTTTGTCCCGGTGGCGACATTCAGGCTTACATTTAGGATTAAGGAGAAGGTGGGAAGGGGGGGACAGAAATCAGTGAAAACCTTTATTTGTCCCCCTCAGGTTTCTTATCCTGTGTATTCTGCACTGCAGTCCCTGCTGTTCGTTGTACGGCAATGCCTCTCGCGTTGACCCTTTGGCGCTCTGAAAGGGGACGATGGAAGGTAGAAAGCTCTGCTGAAGAAGGCTGCCAGGAGACTCCTGTGTGATTGAATACAAACTCCCACCTATGCCATGGAAGCTGCGGGGTGGTCTTGTTCTAAGAGCACCACTGTTGTTCCACCCACTGGGACCATCAGCGGTCCTGCAGCGGGAGAGAAGAAGGATGCCCTCAGCATCGACACACCAGCTCCAGAGTTTGGGATCTCGTGGCTTAATGCTGCCTTGATGGAAATCAGGGTGCCAGCAGAGCCCTAGCAGGTAGCCTATGCCCACCCAGCCTTTCAGGAGTACAGAGCTGACCTTTGGGAGACCCCAGATGCTGACAGTCTCAAATGATGCCATGCCTCTGCCTTGTGACTGCGAGCGGCCAAAAACGTCCTTTGTGTTCAGCCTCGCCTGGGCACCGCCAGCACTGTGCTTGGTGCTGGAGCACTTTGGACTTCACTTGCCCGTGACAGATTCCTCCTCCCCTGCAGAGGCAGTGACACTTGTGCCTCTCCACAAAAGCACCCCGAGGTGGGACTGTGCTCCTCCTCCTCATTTTCACTGCCCTGAGACTCCTTAGGCCACAGCACACACTGGCAGCGTCCCCTGACAGCCACTTCCCAGTGCTTAGCAGCGGCAGAGGTTCTGGCTCCCTTTCTCTCCTGCCAGGACAGCCTTGCCAAGCCAGGCGCCGAGGCGCAGCGGAGAGCCGCAGGAGCGCGGCTGGCAGGGCGCAGCCTGCCGCTGGCTGCCTGTGCCCACGCACCTGCCGGCTGCCCACGGGCGCCCACCCTGCCCGCGGCGTGCCAGCAGCGCTGCTGGCTCTCTCTCCCGTGTGCCTGCTCTAGCTAAGCGCAGTGCAGGGCCTGGCCTCACAGGCACAGCTCAGCTTCTCTTCCGAGGTCTGCCCAGGAGAGCTTCCCAGGGCAGACGCTGCAGGTTGCTGGGACTTCACGCAGGGACGTTGGCACTGACTTTGCTTGGAATGCTGATGCTTTCTGCCAGAAGTATCTCAGCCAGGGCTTGAAAGAAGCTCCCCAACAGGTTGCTAACACTGGATAGTACTCATCTGATCTGGGTGATATTCTTGCCTACTGTGTAGGAAAAAGTGATTCCTCATTTTGAAGGGAAGAAGAGGAAAATCCCCCAAGCCTCCTAAGCAGCTCTGCCTGCTGACCTCGCTCAGCCCTGCCCTAAGTCTGGCAGGTTTGCTTTCCCCTTTTGCTTTGTCCCACTGGGAGCTGTACCCATCCCCTTACTGCTCATTGCTTGTGTTGACAGTGGGGCAGAACAAAGTCCAAGAGCACCATGCCATCTTCTTTGGGCCACGTTTTGTGGTGTGAGCTGTTTGCCCTGTTAGGACACAGCAGAGAAAAATCCATTCCACCTCTTTCTAGCAGGCACCCACTGGTAGAGAGATTGCTGGGGGAAAAGGGAGGACTGAAAGTGAAGGACATGGAACTGTTGGAGCGAGCCCAGAGCAGGCCACAAAGATGCTTGAGAACTGCAGCAGCTCTGCTGTGAGGACAGGCTACAAGAGTTGGGGCTCTGCAGCATGGAGAGGAGAAGGCTTCAAGGAGACCTTACTGGAAGAGGCCTTCCAGTATCTGAAGGGGGCTACAGGAAGGCTGTGGAGGGACTATTGACAAGGTCTAGTAATGACAGGACAAGGGGGAATGGGTTTGAACTGGAAGAGGAGATCACAGGCTCACAGGATGTGAGGGGTTGGAAGGGACCCAAGGAGACCATCGAATCCAAACCCCTGCCAGAGCAGGACCACACAATCTAGCACAGGTTACAGAGGAACACATCCAGACAGGCCTGGAAAGGCTCCAGAGAAGGAGACTCCACAGCCTCTCTGGGCAGCCTGTGCCAGTGCTCCGGGACCCTTACAGTAAAGAAGTTCCCCCTTGTGTTGAGCTGGAACCTCCTGTGCTGCAGCTTACACCCATTGCTCCTTGTGCTATCCCAGGGAGCAGTGAGCAGAGCCTGTCCCCCCCCTCCTAGCAGCCCTCAGATACTTATAAACATTGATTAAATCCCCTCTCAGTCTTCTCTTCTCCAGACTAAGCAGCCCCAGGTCCCTCAGCCTCTCCTCATCAGGCAGTGCTCCAGTCCCCTCATCCCCTCTGCTGGACCCTCTCCAGCAGATCCCTGTCCCTCTTAAACTGGGGAGCCCAAAACTGAACACAGTATTTAAGATGAGATCTCAGCAGGGGAAATTCGAAGTAGATGTTAGGAAAGGGTTCTTTGCAGTGAGGGTGGTAAGACACTGGCACAGGTTGAGGGTGGTGAGACACTGGCACAGGTTGCCCTGGGAGGTTGTGGGGCACAGAAGCACCCAACGTGATCAAAGATCACGTTGGGTGCTTCTGTGCCCCACAACCTCCCTGGAGGTGTTCAAGGCCAAGTTGGATGAGTCCTTGAGCAACCTGTTCTAGAGGGAGGTGTCCCTGCCTATGGCAGGGGGTTGGAACTGGCTGATCCTTGAGGTCCCTTCCAATATAAACCACTCTGTGGTGTATGATTCTATGATTCTGAGTGTCTTATAGGGGCTTGAGCTGCAAGAGGCTAAGAGATCAGGCCACTTGTAAAAGGACACTGCTCCCTTTTTGCTCCTGCTGCCCCATCAGCTTTTTCACTGAGTACAAAGTGGGAACTTCAGAACACTCTTATGAAGGACTTTTTTTGACAGAGAAAAGGAGATAATGTGGGTGCTAAGGGAAAAATACTCTTGGTGCTTGTGCATTCTGGTTGCAAGCAAAACACAGGTGACAGCACAAGCACTGCTCCCAAAAGGCAGCCTGACCTCCTTGCAGGGCATGGTGTGTGGGCAGTCCTGCCTCGTATTGATCAAGTGTCCTGTTCTTCCACTTGATGTTTGTTCTCTCCAGCACAGACTATTAGCTTCCTGCAGGCTGAACACCCACTTCTCATAGAATCATAGAATCAGCCGGGTTGGAAGAGACCTCCAAGCTCATCCAGCCCAAACTAGCACCAGCCCTGGCCAATCAACCAGACCATGGCACTAAGTGCCCCAGCCAGGCTTGGCTTCAACACCTCCAGGCACAGCCACTCCACCACCTCCCTGGGCAGCCCATTCCAATGCCAATCACTCTCTCTGCCAACAACTTCCTCCTAACACCCAGCCTAGATCTCCCCTGGCACAGCTTGAGACTGTGTCCCCTTCTTCTGTTGCTGCTTGCCTGGCAGAAGAGCCCAACCCCACCTGGCTACAGCCTCCCTTCAGGCAGTTGTAGACAGCAATGAGCTCTGCCCTGAGCCTCCTCTTCTGCAGGCTGCACACCCCCAGCTCCCTCAGCCTCTCCTCACAGGACTCTGCTCCAGGCCCCTCCCCAGCCTTGCTGCCCTTCTCTGGACACCTTCCAGCACCTCAACATCTCTCTTGAATGGAGGAGCCCAGAACTGGACACAGCACTCCAGGGGTGGCCTGAGCAGTGCTGAGCACAGGGGCAGAAGCACCTCCCTTGTCCTGCTGCCCACACTGCTCCTGACACTCACTTTGCTCATTTTCAGCATTGTGCTTCCTTTCCTGCTGTAACCACGATGCACTTCCAGCTTACCAACCTCACCACAGCTCTGACAGTTGTACATTTTCCTTCTGACTATCCCACGCTCTGCTTCTGGTCACTGCACAGCCTAGCAGAGCAGGGTCTGTCTGTTGCACTGTGCCAAACCTTTCTACATCACCACAGACTCCTGTGACACTTTAACTCCTTCTAAAGGGAACAGACACTTTCACTGACAAGTGTGTCTAGCATCAGTTCCATTTTATACCCTCGATGTGCAGGTTATTAGGTTTAGTTTTTTCCTTAAGGACTTATGCTGTGAATCTTGTTGTTGTTGTTGCTTGATGCTGTATTCAGTGAATTGCACATAAATGGTTTCTGTGAGACCTTTTCAGCTTAATATCTGGGGCTTCATACCAGGTTGTCACAGGTATTTTGTATGTAAGTTTTTTTCCCCACTGGGATTCCTCCTTTAACTGTATTAAATAATAAATGGCAATAAAAGATGTCTGCTCCATGTGCAAGGAGTTGGGCAGAGCCTTGCAGTTATTCATGAGCCCCAGACATCATTTCCCAGCTGCTGAAAACATACCTTGTGTAGCAGCAAGGCAGGTGATGAGCTCAAGGATCCAACAGGTACAGCTGGCATCACAGGCTCACAGGATGTCAGGGGTTGGAAGGGACCCAAGGAGATCATCGAGTCCAGCCCCCCTGCCAGAGCAGGACAATCCTATCTGACACAGATCACAGAGGAGCACATCCAGACAGGGCCTTGGCAGGCTCCAGAGAAGGAGACTCCACAACCTCTCTGGGCAGCCTGTGCCAGGGCTCTGGGACCCTTACAGTAAAGAAGTTCCCTCTTGTGCTGAGCTGGAACCTCCTGTGCTGCAGCTTACACCCATTGCTCCTTGTCCTGTCCCAGGCAGCAGTGAGCAGAGCCTGTTCCCCGCTCCTGACCCCCAGCCCTCAGATACTTATAAACATTGACCCAATCCCCTCTCAGTCTTCTCTTCTCCAGACTAAGCAACCCCAAGTCCCTTAGGCTTTCCTCATCAGGCAGTGCTCCAGCCCATAATCGTCCTTGTAGCCCTCCTCTGGACCCTCTCCAGCAGATCCCTGTCCCTCTTCAACTGGGGAGCCAGTTGAACACAATATTCAAGATGAGGTCTCAGCAGGGCAGAGCAGAGGGAGAGGAGAACCTCCCTTGATCTGCTGGACACACTCCTCCTAATACACCCCAGGCTCCCATTGGCCTTCTTGGCCACAAGGGCACATTGCTGTGCCATGGATGTTCTCCACCAGCACCCCCAGGTCCCTCTCCACAGGGCTGCTCTCCAGCAGTCACCTCTCAGCTGTACTGCTGCAGTTTATTATCCCTCCCCAGGTGCAGGACTCTGCACTTGTCCTTGTTGAACCTAAGGCATAACTGTTTGCTGTGCTCAAGAGCAGTGACAAAGTGGCACTTAAGCTACCCAACTTGTCTATAGATCAGATCCATAACTACATCTCATGGCTGTCAATTTGTTGGTGTGGTGCCTGGCACCAGAAGACCCGCAGCAGGTCGCAGAATTAACCAGATTGCAAAAGACCTCTAAGCTCATCAAGTCCAACCTATCCCCTAGGTCTTCCTCCTCCCTCCCCAAAAAGGAGGTTAACTGCAAAAGCAAAATTCATCTTAAGATGCTCTCACTGTATCCCTGCCACTTGTGTTACCTGGTCTGAAAATGGAGTGCTGCTAACTTGTGTTGTGCTCTTGCTGGGGCTGTGGGGGGAGTGGGGGAATTCCTTGCATTTTAAGTCAATATGATGCTGTTTGGACAGGGGGCTTGAATGCAAGCCATGGGCAAGTGCAGGGAACTAAATGCAGCACAGAGCAAAAAAGAAATGGTTGCTAATCTTGAGCGTAGGCTGAAGGCTCTGCTCCCCCTTTCTAATGGGCAGCATAAGGAAAGGCTTTCTCACTGGGAGGGTGACAAAGCTCTGGAACAGGCTGTCCAGAGAGGTTGTGGAGTCTCTTCTGGAGACATGCAAAACCTGCCTGGACACATTCCTGTATGAACTACTCTAGGTGCTCCTGGGGCGGGGTTGAACTAGATCACAGAATCATAGAATCAACCAGGTTGGAAGAGACCTCCAAGATCATCCAGTCCAACCTAGCACCCAGCCCTATCCAGTCAACTAGATCATGATTTTCCATGGTCCCTTCCAACCCCTAATGCTTTGTCATAAGGAGACCTAGCAGCCCTTTCCTTCCCTACTTCATAACCTACACAACTGTCACACCTTGGCACCAATGGTCAGGCACAAGAAAATCAGCACTCTTTAGGCATCACATCAAATACCACTACAGAGGAATAGAATCACAGCATCATAGAATGGTTCAGGTTGGAAGGGACCTCAAGGATCAGCCAGTTCCAACCCCCTGCCATAGGCAGAGACACCTCCCACTAGAACAGGTCACTCAGGGCCTCATCCAACCTGGCCTTGAACACCTCCAGGGAGGTTGTGGGGCACAGAAGCACCCAACATGATCTTTGATCACGTTGGGTGTTTCTGTGCCCCACAACCTCCCAGGGCAACCTGTGCCAGTGTCTCACCACCCTCACTGCAAAGAACCCTTTCCTAGCACCTACTTTGTATCTCTGCCAGTTCAAAACCCTTTGTCCTGTCACTACAAGACCTTGTCAATAAACCCTCCCCAGCCTTCCTGTAGGTCCCCTTCAGATACTGGAAGGCCACAATAAGGTCTCCTGGAAGCCTTCTCCATGCTGCAGAGCTCCAACTCTTGTAGCCTGTCCTCACAGCAGAGCTGCTGCAGTCCTCTCAGCATCTTGGTGGCCTCCTCTGGACTGGCTCCAACAGTTCCATGTCCTTCTTTTGCTGGGGGCTCCAGAATTGCACACAGGACTGCAGGTGGGGATAAAAAGACTGAGCAATGACACAGCAAAATGTCACCAGAACTGCTGCACAGGTCAGTGTGGGACACTGTGGGGATGCAACAGCAATAAAAGGAAAGGAAGAAAAGAAACCAAACCCCCCTCTGTGTAGGCTGGGTGCTAGGTTGGACTGGATGAGCTTGGAGGTCTCTTCCAACCTGGTTGATTCTGTGAATCATGATGGCAAAAATGCAACTCAGAAAGGCTTTTTAGACTTGTGAGGGGGAAGAGGATGCTACCACCACTAACAGATGCAGAGCTGAAAACAGGATGTGGCACAGACACATCTGTACCTCAGCTTGGACAGGTCCTTCACTTACACAGAGAGAAAAAACAAAGCCAGTTGATGATAAACTCTGTCATCCAATGTGTTTCTTCTTCAACAGAAATATGAACTAAACTGAAGTGCTTAACAAAACACTGATTTCAGAAGGCAGAAAACAGAACACCTTCTTGGAGGAAAAGGTGTGCCAAAAATCTGCTTTGGGTGGGTGAAATATGCTCTGTGGAATTGACTGTTCATATTTCAATCAACAGTAACCAGCTGTAACAGAGAAAAGCATTCAGCCAGAACAGACTGAATGCTCTTTTCTTGTGGGAGTGAGATCCAACTCTCCTGCTTGGATGCAGTTCCCTTTAGTAGGGAAAAAAATCCTCCAGCAAAGAAAGGGGAACAGAATTCAGCCCTTCTGCTTTGCTGGCAGTGGTGCCAGGCCCCTTGACCCTTCTGGGTACTGCATTAACTCCAGCCCTACCCATGGCTAACAGCTAGCACTCAACAGCTGATCCAAATGGAACAGAAGAGTGAACAGTCAGCATCCTCCTGGCTCTTGTCTTTATTACTGCCCAGACAGAGGAACACCTGGCAACACCACCAAGCTTTACTGCTCACTGGTGGGATCTTGATAGAGCTGTTCTCATGGGATACCTTTTCCAATGGAAATACTAACATGAAGTACACGGTGTACTAAAATAAAGGTTACAGGCACACAACCACCACTGCTAGACAGCTTTATTGAGTGTCTTTGACCACATTTCCTCCAAAGGTAATCCCCTGATTCCCAATCTTCAAATGAGGCCATTTCATCATCATTAAAACTGTCCACAGCATCAATTCTTCCACCACCACCCCACAAGTCAGCATTTTCTGTAACCTCCTTAACCACACTTCATTGAGGAACCCAAACTATGTCCTTTTCAGGGTATTTCCATATCATTCCCAGCTCCTCCACCCTTCCCCAACACAGCAAAAGACTCCAAGCACTGTAGCAAACAAGTGTGGGGCTTTTGCAATGAGAGGCCTGAAGAAACCCCCACGATTAAAAGAGCCTAGGCCAAGCCAGGCTGTGTCAGGGGGGTGACGAGGAGAACCACTTCCACTGCTACTGACTGCACTGTTTGAAGAGCAGCTTTCTGCAGAGCATATTGGCTTTTGGAACAAGGGTACTTTTAGCATCTAAACTATTCACACTCTCCATTATTTCTGCATCAGTGGTGGTTTGGGCGTTGTCAGCAGTGAAATGGGTTCCAGACAAGGCTCTGGGGAGCCACTGACCCCTGCCAAACCTAGGTGGTGGTTTCTAGTCTGCAGAGTCTCCATTTCAGGCTTTTCCTGAATCCAGGTGGAACATGTTTGGCACTTCCAAGCTCTTGTACAGTAGTACACATCCACGGATGTTTTCAGCAAAATGCTTTTTCACAAGTGCATAGGACATAGCTGCATTCACAGAAGACTTCCATCACCCCTGGACTGAAGACTTAATGTGAGCAGATTCCAAGTCTTTGTAGCTGCTTACAACAGAGGTCTGGGGAAGACTCAGTAGTTCTTAGATTCTCTTGCTCGTCTCTGACTCTCCCTGGGCATTGCTTTCTGTTTGGCCTAAGACATCGAGCCTGGATTGCCTAATGAGAAAAGAGAGAGTGCAAGATCCTTTTATGCCATATCCTCCTGACAAAGGCACTGCTGCAGAACCCCAGCTCTAGAAAAGGTTCTCCCATGACAGGCATCACTTGTGACTTCTTTTAAGTCACAAAAGCAGTGTCACAGCCTTTTCTCTCCAAGCCCTTTAACAGGGAGGGAAAGAAGGCAGCAATGAATGCAAAGCCAGAGTTCTGGCCTCTCCCAGTTCTGGCAAAGAAATGCTAATGTGCTTGTCCTTCTCATCTTTGCAGCCACTGCAGAAGGGATGAACAGAAGCAGAAGTCAGTGGGTCAGGGTGGGGCATCAATCTGGAACACAATACCCTGTTACAAAACGAGCAGCAACATCTGAGGCTAGGAAGACTAAATGAATAGGTCATTAAGTGGTTATGTGAAACACACCAAAAAGCAAGAACAGAAGAACCAAGGTTTAGAAAGCCTGTGTGTGATGGCTGCTTTAAACTACATGTTAGGAACAACTTCTTTACCATGAGAGTAGTGGAACACTGGAACAGGTTGCCCAGGCTGGTGGTTGAGGTCCCATTCTTGTGAGATTCTCAAGGTCAGACTTGACAGGGTTCTGGGCAACCTGAGCTAATGGAGGACGTCCCTGCTGACTGCAGGGGGGTTGGACTAGATGACCTTTGGAGGTCACTTCCAAATCAAGCCATTCTGTGAATCTAGAAGACTGAACCAGAGACACAGACACATTTGTATCACAGTATCACCAAGGTTGGAAGAGACCTCACAGATCATCAAGTCCAACCCTTTACCACAGAGCTCAAGGCCAGACCATGGCACCAAGTGCCACGTCCAGTCCTGCCTTGAACAGCTCCAGGGACGGCGACTCCACCACCTCCCCGGGCAGCCCATTCCAGTGTCCAATGACTCTCTCAGGGAAGAACTTTCTCCTCACCTCCAGCCTAAATTTCCCCTGGCACAGCCTGAGGCTGTGTCCTCTTGTTCTGGTGCTGGCCACCTGAGAGAAGAGAGCAACCTCCTCCTGGCCACAACCACCCCTCAGGTAGTTGTAGACAGCAATAAGGTCACCCCTGAGCCTCCTCTTCTCCAGGCTAACCAATCCCAGCTCCCTCAGCCTCTCCTCGTAGGGCTGTGCTCAAGGCCTCTCCCCAGCCTCGTCGCCCTTCTCTGGACACGCTCAAGCATCTCAATGTCCCTCCTAAACTGGGGGGCCCAGAACTGAACACAGCACTCAAGGTGTGTCTGTGTAGACACAGACTCAAAGGGGCAGGGCTGCTCCTTACCACTCTGCTAACTTTTGCTCATACAGCTCCCTGCGTTCCCGATTTCTCTTCTCCTGCAAGGTCTCACCAGCAAGCTTCTGCATCATTATTAAGAGGCCTCCTGCAGGGATCCTAGAACAGAGAAATCACAAGTCAAAAGGGACACACAAGAGCAGTAACTTACCAGCATCAGCAAAAGAAGCATGCAGGGACCAGCCACAAGACCAGAGCAGTGTTCCCCAGTACTCACAACACACCACAGACTAAGGTAGTCCTGCTCTACTGGCAGCCAACAAGCACAGCCTGTCTTCAGCTGTGACTCACTGTAGCCCCTTCAGTAATGGAATTGGCATTTATTCAGACAGGCAGCCACAGGGCAAAGTAGCAGAAGACCTTAAAGTGCCCAAGCAACTCCTCTAGATCCTCAGACCCATGATTTATTCACACTCCTGCTTATCTTCTGACCTACCTCTGCAGGTGTTTGTGTTTCCATTGGTAGAGCTGCCCAGGCAGCTTCCATGCATGCTCACAGCTCACACAAGCCTGACAGTGCTATGTAGTGCGTAAAAAGCTCTCTCCCTTGTCCAGGTAGGATCCCCAAATCCACTTGTGTGGATATTCACAAGTCAGTACTTTCAGAAAAAAACCCAGTTGTGCTTGAAAAGTCAGACTTTGCCAGAGTTAGGGCACTGACTTGGTGAACAGGGCTCTGAGGAAGAGCCAGGGGTCTGCTGGAGAGCGTCCAGAGGAAGGCTACAAGGATGATTATGGGGCTGGAGGGCACTGCCTCATGATGAGACGCTGAGGGACCTGGGGCTGCTTAGTCTGGAGAAGAGAAGACTGAGAGGGGATTGGATAAATGTTTATAAGTATCTGAGGGCTGCCAGGAGTGGGGGACAGGCTCTGCTCACTGCTGCCTGGGATAGCACAAGGAGCAATGGGTGTAAGCTGCAGCACAGGAGGTTCTGCCTCAACACAAGGGGAAACTTCTTTACTGTAAGGGACCCAGAGCACTGGCACAGGCTGCCCAGAGAGGTTGTGGAGTCTCCTTCTCTGGAGCCTTTCCAGGCCTGTCTGGATGTGTTCCTCTGTGATCTGTGTCAGATAGGATTGTCCTGCTCTGGCAGGGAGGTTGGACTGGATGATCTCCTTGGGTCTCTTCCAACCCCTCACATCCTGTGATTGGTTCCTCCATGCCCCACGGTGCTTTAAGAGACAGACAAGTGTAAGACACACAAAGAAATGTGCCACCTTACAGCCTTGGATTGTGCTGGGGGAGACATAGGCTGGATGTTAGAAGGAAGTTCTTCCCAAAGAGAGTGATTGGCATTGGAATGGGCTGCCCAGGGAGGTGGTGGAGTCTCTGTGCCTGGAGGTTTATATATTACAGAATCATAGAATCAGCCAGGTTGGAAGAGACCTCCAGGCTCAGCTAGTCCAACCTAGCAACCAGCCATGGCCAATCAACCAGACCATGGCACTAAGACCATGCACCTCCAGGCACAGTGACTCCACCACCTCCCTGGGCAGCCCATTCCAATGCCAATCACTCTCTCTGACAACAACTTCCTAACAACATCCAGCCTAGACCTCCCCTGGCACAGCTTGAGGCTGTGTCCCCTTCTTCTGTTGCTGCTTGCCTGGCAGCAGAGCCCAACCCCACCTGGCTACAGCCTCCCTTCAGGGAGTTGCAGACAGCAATGAGCTCTGCCCTGAGCCTCCTCTGCTGCAGGCTGCACACCCCCAGCTCCCTCAGCCTCTCCTCACAGGGCTCTGCTCCAGGCCCCTCCCCAGCTTCGTTGCCCTTCTCTGGACACCTTCCAGCACCTCAACATCTCTCTTGACTTGAGGAGCCTAGAACTGGACACAGCACTCAAAGGGTGGCCTGAGCAGTGCTGAGCACAGGGGCACAAGAACCTCCCTTGTCCTGCTGCCCACACTGCTCCTCAGCCAGCCCAGGATGCCTGTGTTCACGCAAATACTGGCTGAGGCACTTAGTGCCATGGTCTGGTTGATTGGACAGGGCTGGGTGCTAGGCTGGACTGGATGAGCTTGGAGGTCCCTTCCACCCTGGCTGATTCTAAGATTATTCTTACATTTAATCCTAACCTAGAGGCTGCCAGTTCCCAGTGTGCCACCATGACACCAAACACCCCTTGGGCACTGACTGGATTCTGAGCTGCTACAGGAGCAGTTGCCAGGGAATTTGAGAAGGGAGCCCAAAACTTGTGTCTTACACTGCTGCCTTTACCCACAGACAACACAATTCCTTCCAGAAGATGCCCACTGGTTCTGCACTCACCCATTGGGCTCATCAGTGAGCACATCAAGAAAAGGGGACAGGTGATGTCTATAAACCATCTCCACAATTTCCTGTGTAACAGCAGTTAGTGTCTCCTCTACTACTCTAGTGAGAGTACTGAGTTCTCATTACCAAGGAAGCCACAAAACACAGATCAAGAGAAAAAGAAGAAACAACCTAAGAGCTTTATAAAGGCTGGAAGGAAAGGCATCATCATGAGGTCCCAGGAGAGATACAGAAAATGCCTCCAGGAAAAGAAGGGAAGCTTCTGTAGCCCCATCTGTGATTCATGGCTTGGTGTGTGTGGCCACCACCTAAGCAGCACCCTTGGAGAGCAGCTGCACTCTATCACTCAGCAGCAGTAGTCACAACTCACCCACATACTGTGCCGAACACGAAGCCACCTGCCAGTCCCTGCAGGCCCAAGTTCATTCGGAAAAGGGCTCCTGTGAAGGCTGAAACAAAACAACACAAAGCCACTGAAACCACAAAGAGCCTCCCCACCAGCCACTCACACACAGCTGCAGGGAAGGAGCTGCTTTGCTGCACTTCTCTTCATGAGTTGACATCGTTCAGCAGAGCAGAAACCAAGCACTGCGGCCAGCAGGGGCAACTCTCAGCACACAAGTCAGCATGGTCTCTGCAGGAGTGCACTGCACACAGCTCCTTCTGCTGCAGAACCACTCCTGGGGAAGTGCTAGGAAGTTATCTCTGAAAGCAAACCCAAGCTCTCTCCAGGCTGCAGCAGGAGCCCTCCCTCTCTTCTTTTCTCTTTTTTCTGGTCAACACCAGTTAGTAACAGTAGCTGCCATGTAAGGCAGAAAGCAGCTGCACAAAGCACCTACAGGATGGCCAAGGGGTCAGCCCAGCCAGCATGGGTTAGGAAGGGCAGGTCCTGCCTGACCAACCTGAGCTCCTTTTATGATCAGGTTCCTGCCTGGTGAATGTGGGGCAGGCTGTGGATGGAGTCTGCCTGGACTGCAGCAAAGCCTTTGACACTGTCTGCCACAACAAGCTCCTGGCACAGCTGGCAGCTCATGGCTTGGACAGATTCACTCTGATATGGGTCAAGAACTGGCTAGAGGGCCAGGCCCAGAGTGGTGGTGAATGGTGCCACATCCAGCTGGCAGCTGTCACCAGTGGTGTGCCCCAAGGATCAGTGCTGGGCACAGTCCTGTCCAATATCTTTATTGATGATCTGGACCAGGGTATTGAGTCCAGCATCAGTAAGTTTGCAGATGACACCAAGCTAGGAGCAGCTGTGGAGCTGCTGGAGTGTAGCAGAGCCCTGCAAAGGGACCTGGCCAGGCTGGATGGGTGGGCAGAGGCCAATGGGATGAGATTGAACAAGGCCGAGTGCAGGGTTCTGCACTTTGGCCCCAACAACCCCAAGCAGCACTACAGGCTGGGGACAGAGTGGCTGAGAGGTGGTGGAGTCGCCATCCCTAGGGATGCTGAAGAAAACACTGGATGAGACACTTAGTGCCATGGTCTGGTTGATTGGCCAGGACTGGATGCTAGGTTGGACTGGCTGAGCTGGGAGGTCTCTTCCAACCTGGTTGATTCTATAATAGATCAGTAAAGCATGTACCTAACTGTAAGGGCAATAAAGTCTATACCTCTGAACAAGCTGACCCCTTCCCCGGGGCCCTGTTGCCAAAAGCAGATATGCAAAACGAAGCTTCAAAAGGCAGGTTATAAACAGCATGAGGAACTGTTGCAGAGTGGAAACAAGAAATGCTCTTCCTGACAAATGAGGTCATGAGAGCAGCTTATGCATCAAGCCTTGCTTCACCCTATGCAACCATTCTTCATCCCCAAAACTCCTGCAAGTATTTGCTGGCACAGTGCTGTGTGACATCTTTGTCAGTGACATGGACAGAGGAATCAGTGCACCCTCAGCAAGTGTGCAGATGGCACCAAGCTGTGTGGCACAGTCAACCTGCTAGAGGGCAGGGATCCATCCAGAGGGACCTGGACAGGCTGCAGAGCTGTGCCCAGGCCAACCTCAGGACATTCAACAAGGCCAAGTGCAAGGTCCTGCACCTGGGTGGGCACAATCCCAAGCACAACTCCAGGCTGGGTGGGGAATGGCTGAGAGTAGCCCTGAGGAACAGGACCTGGGGGTCTGAAAAGCCCAACATAGGCCTGTAGTGCGAGTTCAGCCCAGACAGCAACCCTGTGCTGGGCTGCAGCAAGAGCAGTGTGGGCAGCAGGGCAAGGGAGGGGATTCTGCAGCATGGATCTGCTCTCCTCAGACCCCACCTGCAGTCCTGGGCGCAGTTCTGCAGCCCCCAGCACAAGAAGGACATGGAAGTGGAGTAGCCACGAGAATGCTCTGAAGGCTGCAGCAGCTCTGCTCTGAGGACAGGCTGAGAGAGTTGGAGCTCTGCAGCCTGGAGAAGAGAAGGCTTCCAGGAGACCTTATTGTGGCCTTTCAGTATATGAAGGGGGCTACAAGAAGGTTGGGGAGGGACTATTGACAAGGTCTGGTAATGGCAGGACAAGGGGGGATGGGTTTGAACTGGCAGAGGGGAGATTCAAAGTAGATGTTAGGAAAGGGTTGTTTGCAGTGAGGGTGGTGAGACACTGGCACAGGATGCCCAGGGAGGCTGTGGAGCACAGAAGCACCCAACGTAATCAAAGATCACGTTGGGTGCTTCTGTGCTCCACAACCTCCCTGGATGTGTTCAAGGCCAGGTTGGATGAGGCCTTGAGTGACCTGTTCTAGTGGGAGGTGTCCCTGCCTATGGTAGGAGGTTGGAACTGGCTGATCCTTGAGGTCCCTTCCAATCTAAACCATTCTGTGATTCTCTGCAAACTCCCCACTGGTTTCACAAGCACATCAGTGTATCTCTGTGAGAAACCAAGGCATGCAGAAGTTAATGGAGTGAAGTCACAATGTGACATGGGTTAGGAACTTTCCCCCTACACTACTGAAATGTACCAGACTAGCTCAGATGGCTCCAAAGTGTAGGAATAAGGGAATGGCCTGTTAGCAGGGAACAGCTGCCCGAGACAAAACAAAATACAGTATAGACCTTGGGCATGCAATGTGTGGGTCAGACAGACCTCAGAAGAGTAAGATAAGTAAGATCCTGCGGTCAGGACTGCTCAGATAGTTGCATAGCAACTTATATCAAGGAGCAGAGAAGAAAGTAGAAACAGCGTCTTCGGCCTGAGCAGAGTATCAGCCAATCATATAGTAGTTACTAACTTTTACTGTAATTCTATCCAATCAGTGAGTAACATGCTAGTCCTTCTGATACAATATATACCTGCCTATTTTTCTAATAAAGTGGATTTTTGGCTTGCATCAAGCCGTTGCCCCGTCCCTTCATTGCGGCACCAAAGTATGATGAAGCTCTACTTACAGCAGGACAAAACTTAGAAGCATATATATACACAGTATGTACAAGTGTTTACAATTACATACAAATTAGAAGCAACACAGAAATCCAAACTCCCTCCTGCACAAAGGCAACTGCCCAGAAGAGCTACCCCCCCCCCCCCGCCGCTTTCTCCCTCTCTATCTCCCAGACAGACAAAGCAAGCAGCAAAGCTTATGCTGTTTTCTGTGAGGCAAGACTAATGGAAAGACAATAAAGTGGAGTTCACAGAATCATAGAATCAATCAGGCTGGAAGAGAGCTCCAAGCTCAGCCAGCCCAACCTAGCACCCAGCCCTGGCCAAGCAACCAGACCATGGCACTAAGTGTCCCATCCAGGTTTGGCTTGAACATCTCCAGGGATGGCGACTCCACCACCTCCCTGGGCAGCCCATTCCAATGCCAATCACTCTCTCTGCCAGGAACTTCCTAACAACATCCCTAGACCTCCCCTGGAACAGCTGCAGACTGTGTCCCCTTGTTCTGTTGCTGGATGCCTGGCGGAAGACACCAACCCCACCAAGCTGCAGCCTCCCTGCAGGAAGTTGTAGACAGCAATGAGCTCTGCCCTGAGCCTCCTCTGCTGCAGGCTGCACACCCCCAGCTCCCTCAGCCTCTCCTCACAGGGCTCTGCTCCAGGCACCTCACCAGCCTTGCTGCCCTTCTCTCAACACCTTCCAGCACCTCAACATCTCTCTGCAATGGAGGAGCCCAGAACTGGACACAGCACTCAAGGTGTGGCCTGAGCAGTGCTGAGTACAGGGGCAGAGGAACCTCCCTTGTCCTGCTGCCCACACTGCTCCTGAGCCAGCCCAGGATGCCATTGGCTCTGCTGCCCACCTGGGCACACTGCTGGCTCTTCAGCTCCTCTCTCCCAGCACCCCCAGCTCCCTCTCTGCCTGGCTGTTCTCAGCCACTCTGTCCCCAGCCTGTAGTGCTGCTTGGGGTTGTTGTGGCCAAAGTCTAGGACCCTGCCCTTGGCCTTGTTCAGTCTCATCCCATTGGCCTCTGCCCACCCATGCAGCCTGGCCAGGTTCCTCTGCAGGGCTCTGCTACCCTCCAACAGCTCCACACCTGCTCCTAGCTTGCTGTTAAGAAGAAGTGATTAGATCCAGCTACAGACCAGACTGAGAAAGATTATTTACATTTTAGCTTTTTATCCCTCTGAGCAAGCCAATAAATTACACCAACCTCACCATCATTTTCCTTTCACAACCAATGATCTAATTTCTCTCATTTACACATTCCAACCAGCCTCAAACCAGCAGACAATGGCAGGAGCAGAGAAGCTAGACAACTGGTCACACCCAGGAGCTTTTGCTTCTCTGCTCATGGCCCTTGCTGATGCAGAGGACAGCACACAAGGTTCAGCAGCCTTACCTCCTGCCCAAGCAAAATTACCGATGGTGGTCTTGTCGCGGTAGGCAGCCAGCCCGGTGCTCACCACGCTGCAAACACAGGGCACACAAGTCAGCAGCTGCACAGGGGAAAAGATGGGCAGCAACACACACTGAAATAAAGCTGGGTTTCATTCAGACAACCCTCAGGTCGCCTCTAGCTGCCTTATAGCCCATCTGACCAGAGCACACAAGTGCCTTGATTTCTGCTCACTGCGGGCAGCTGCACAGCCAGAGGCCAGGGAGAACCAAGAGTCTTGGCTGGGACCTGGAGCAGTCCTTCTTTTTCTGATCACAGACAATTTTTTTGGTTGTATATTCAAGGATAAAATGAACTAAGCAATGATGGGGTTCAGTCAGTCTGTCCTGATATAAGACCTCTACCCCCAGAAACTCAATCATAGAATCAGCCAGGTTGGAAGAGACCTCCAAGCTCATCCAGTCTAACCTAGCACCCAGCCCTGGCCAATCAACCAGACCATGGCACTAAGTGCCCCAGCCAGGCTTGGCTTCAACACCTCCAGGGATGGCAACTCCACCACCTCCCTGGGCAGCCCATTCCAATGCCAATCACTCTCTCTGACAACAACTTCCTAATGGCCAGCCTAGACTTCCCTTGGCACAACTTGAGACTGTCCTTTCTTGTTCTGTTGCTGGTTGCTTGGGAGAAGAGACCAACCCCATCTGGCTACAAGATCCTGCCTCATAGACAGCCCCTCAGACTACAGCTAAGTCACTCATGATGCCAGCTGGGTCATCCAGTCTTCTTCTTACCAGGGTAGGTACACTCTCTCTTCCAAAGACATCAGTTAAGCCTCAAAACACTCCCTGTTCTCAGCTCAGCAGCTACATGCTCCTCAGCATTTTATGAGCCTCCTGCATGTCCTCTACAAGTGAAGAGCAATCTTTCTCTCCTTCAGCCTTTGCCCGGGGTAACACTAAACAGTCGCTCCATAGCAGGATAAAATCTTCAGCTGAGTGGAGTGAGAACAACGCCAAAGCTTGTTACAAATGGGTGGTGAAGAGGATGGTCTGACTGCAGGGGAGACACCTGGTGGAAGATGACAAGCCTGCACGTCAAGCCCAGGAACAGCTCAAGAAACCCCAACTTGCAGGATAGAAAAGTGAACTACAACCTCAGGACAAATCCTGACCCAAAAAGAGCCAAAGAAATTCAGAAAGGAACAAAGCAATCAGGTAGACAGAAATACAAACCAAGAAAAGCCTGGCTGAGGCACTTAGTGCCATGGTCTGGTTGACTGGACAAGGCTGGGTGCTAGGTTGGACTGGCTGAGCTTGGAGCTCTCTTCCAACCTGGCTGATTCTGATTCTATGAAAGCTGTTGATGTCTTAAAAGCAGGTGGGGAATGTAAATAGAACATACCTGCAGATGTAACCAGTGCAGTGCAGGGCTAGACATAAATTTACCATTTGGAACATCAGGGAAGGGGCTATTCCTAGTTTAAGAGGTGTTTAGTCAGAAGAGTGTGTTCAGTTTGATGTGATACTGTCAGATATGCAGTGACCCATCTGAGGGAGAAAAACAGGGAAGCAGAACCACTGATGCTTAGGAAAAAAATGTGCCTTGCTTGTGTGCTTAGGAAAAATGTGAAGACCTAAAGAGGTACATACAACTGGTAGGTCTGCCCAGTGACTGCTTAATGAGATGATCATTTGTGGACAAGAGCAAAGAGCTGTTGGGCAATGCTAGCATATGCAAACTAGGGGTAATGTCATGAAACAAGAAGGGAGAAATGCTCAGAGGGCTGGAGCACCTCTCCTATGAGGACAGACTGAAAGAATTGGGGCTGTGCAGGCTGGAGAGGAAAAGGCTCCTAGGTGACCTTCTTGTGGCCTTCCAGTGTCTGAAAGGGGCCTACAAAAAAGCTGTGGAGGGACTTTTTAGGCTGTCAGGGAGTGACAGGACTGGGGGGAATGGAGCAAAGCTGAAGGTGGGGAGATTCAGACTGGATGTGAGGAGGAAGTTCACCATGAGAGTGGTGAGATGCTGCAATGGGTTGCCCAGGGAGGTGGTTGAGGTTCCATGCCTGGAGGTGTGTAAGGCTGTGGGCAGCCTGATCTAGCGCAGCGTGTCCCTACCCATGGCAGGGAGTTGGAACTGTCTGATCCTTGTGGTGCCCTGATTCTATGATAAGCTCTTCCAGAAGCAGTCAACACACTGTAACACTCTCCAAGAGAAAAACAACAAAAAGAAGGGAGATGAAGCAGAAAGAAGCCCTCGAGGCAAGGAGAGTACTCAGGTATGAGGTAGATACCTGGAATGTGGCTTTTCCAGCTTTAGTTTTTGTGTTGGTTCCTTAGAAGCCCTGAACTTTGGGATAATTATGCAAACCCTTTTCACCCTCACACCTTACTAATCAACTCACTGTTAACAGAGCACTTTGAGCCTCAAGCATTCACCACTGCTCTGGAGGAGCTGTAAGCACTGCCAGCATGAAAAGCTCCCTGCTACTAGTGTGTTAAGCACAAGCCAGCTCCTCTCCCGTTACTGTCATGAAACACTTACTTGAATATTGTCACAAAAGCAGTCACTCTCCAGCTCCAGCGCCAGCCATAGCGGAGGAAACTCCTGAGCCCAGCCCGATGTGCAGATTGCTAGGGGAGAGAGGAGGCAGTTTAGGGATCACAGCCCTTCACCAGCACCACTAGCCTGGCATGTTTGCAATGGGTCACTTGGCAATGGTACCCTGGACCCTTAGGGATGGCGTTCAATAGCTCCAAGTGCAGGGTGCTGCACTTTGGCCACAGCAACCCCATGCAGAGATACAGGCTGGGGTCGGAGTGGCTGGAGAGCAGCCAGACAGAGAGGGATCTGGGGGTGCTGATTGGTACCCACCTGAACATGAGCCAGCAGTGTGCCCAGGTGGCCAAGAGAGCCAGTGGCATCCTGGCCTGCATCAGGAATGGTGTGGCCAGCAGGAGCAGGGAGGTCATTCTGCCCCTGTGCTCTGCACTGGTTAGACCACACCTTGAGTACTGTGTTCAGTTCTGGGCCCCCCCAGTTTAGGAGGGACATTGAGATGCTTGAGCGTGTCCAGAGAAGGGCGACGAGGCTGGGGAGAGGCCTTGAGCACAGCCCTACGAGGAGAGGCTGAGGGAGCTGGGATTGGTTAGCCTGGAGAAGAGGAGGCTCAGGGCAGACCTTATTGCTGTCTGCAACTACCTGAGGGGAGGTTGTGGCCAGGAGGAGGTTGCTCTCTTCTCTCAGGTGGCCAGCACCAGAACAAGAGGACACAGCCTCAAGCTATGCCAGGGGAAATTTAGGGTCAAGGTGAGGAGAAAGTTCTTCCCTGAGAGAGTCATTGGACACTGGAATGGGCTGCCCGGGGAGGTGGTGGAGTCGCCGTCCCTGGAGCTGTTCAAGGCAGGACTGGACGTGGCACTTGGTGCCATGGTCTGGCCTTGAGCTCTGTGGCAAAGGGTTGGACTTGATGATCTGCGAGGTCTCTTCCAACCTTGGTGATACTGTGACACTGTGATACTGTGAAGTCAGCCATCTCCACAGGGAAAGCTGCTCACCTTTACCCCAGCTGCCAATGGAAAAACCAAGATTTAACCCCACTCACTGTTCTAATCCCAGTGCCAAAAGGCATCTGGGGCAGGGACAGCAAGAGCTTTCTGAGGACAGCATGAATGGGGGGAAGCAAAGTGAAAACTACTTGTCAATTATTACAAGTTTGCAAGTCCTAATAAACAATAACCCTAACAAATAAGCACCAACCACCATGTAAATGTTAAGAGACTATCAAGCTCTGCAATTCAGCATTGGCGCTTCAAACTTCGGCAGTAAGTGGCTCTTAAAAATGATGTGAGAAACAGAAGCTCAGTAAACATTAAAAATACTCCAAGTAATACCATGAAAGAAAAACAAATTTCTCTTCCCCTGCCTGTGGTGCATGTGCTTGGCCTGGGCGCTGATACACAGGAGAGACAGCACAAGAGCTGAGCGATGCCAGGCACCAGTACTTTGCTGGCTGCTATGCGAGGGCCAAATCCAAAGAGTGAATGAAGTGTTTTAATTAATGGAAAGACTTCCATAATACCTATAGAATGTCCAAAATGCTCTGTGTTGCAAGGTGCAGCTGCAAGCCAAATCCAAATAGTGAAGGAAGTAAAAATCAGGCAGACTTTTAAAGGGCTTTCCTTCTTAATAATCCAGTTAACCAGCATTTTAATTAGTGGAAAGACTTCCAATGCACCTGCAGAATGCCCAAAATGCTCTGTGTTGCAAGGTGCAGCTGCAAGCCAAATCCAAATAGTGAAGGAAGCAAAAATCAGGTAGACTTTTAAAGGGCTTCCCTTCTTAATAATCCAGTTAACCAGCATGTTAATTGATGGAAAGACTTCCAATGCACCTACAGAATGTCCAAAATGCTCTGTGTTGCAAGGTGCAGCTGCAAGCCAAATCCAAATAGTGAAGGAACTAAAAATCAGGCAGACTTTTAAAGGGCTTCCCTTCTTAATAATCCAGTTAATCAGCATTTTAATTAATGGAAAGACTTCCAATGCACCTGCAGAATGCCCAAAATGCTCTGTGTTGCAAGGTGCAGCTGCAAGGTACAGTTGCAAGGTGCAGCTGCAAGCCAAATCCAAATAGTGAAGGAAGTAAAAATCAGGCAGACTTTTAAAGGGCTTTCCTTATTAATAATGCAGTTAAACAGCATGTTAATTAATGGAAAGACTTCCAATGCACCTGCAGAATGCCCAAAATGCTCTGTGTTGCAAGGTGCAGCTGCAAGCCAAATCCAAATAGTGAAGGAACTAAAAATCAGGCAGACTTTTAAAGGGCTTCCCTTCTTAATAATCCAGTTAACATTTTAATTGATGGAAAGACTTCCAATGCACCTGCAGAATGTCCAAAATGTGCTTTGTTGCAAGGTGCAGTTGCAAGATGCAGTTGCAAGCCAAATCCAAATAGTGAAGGAAGTAAAAATCAGGCAGACTTTTAAAGGGCTTTCCTTCTTAATAATCCAGTTAAACAGCATTTTAATTGGTGGAAAGACTTCCAATGCACCTATACAATGTCCAAAATGCTCTGTGTTGCAAGGTGCAGTTGCAGCCAAATCCAAATAGTGAAGGAAGTAAAAATCAGGTAGACTTTTAAAGGGCTTTCCTTCTTAATAATCCATTTAACCAGCATCTTAATTGATGGAAAGACTTCCAATGCACCTGCAGAATGTCCAAAACGCTCTGTGTTGCAAGGTGCAAGAGTTTAACACGGTTTCAAAAGGCTCCCAGGCACAAGCCAAGCCCAGCCTGACTCTGGGGCAAGGACTCTTGCCCACACACTGTGTAAAACTCCAAGGGTGAAAGCCTTTTCCAGGCAGGCTCACTGGCCGCTCATCGCCCACCCCGAGCTGCCCGGGACTCGCCCTAGCACAAGGTCATTCTTTCTCCCGCTCTGGTGGTTGTGGCCCGAGGAGTCCCTGGGCCAGCTTCCCCTCCTATAAAGGCAGACGCCACACACCCCCGCCCCGCAGGGGCCCAGGGACGCTCCGGTTCCCGCAGCGAGGGGCAATGCCCTGCCCGCCCCCGCCGTGCCATGCCCCCCGTGCGCCCCCCCGGCGGCTCCCCGGGCCCCAAGGGCGGCGCTGCAGGCCGCGCCGGGCCGCTCGTACCACCGCATCGGCGCGGTTCTGGAAAAGCTCGCCGTGGCTGCCATCGATGAAGGCCTTCCTGGCCTGGCGGAATGCCGGCAGCCCGCCGTACAGCCAGCCGGCCACCCCCGCGGTGAAGGCTGCCCTGAAGATGTTCAGCGTCTCCTCCGGGAGCTGCTGCCGCTCGCTGCAAGGGAAGGGCAGAGCTGGGCCCGGGGCTCGGCGAGAGAGGCTCGGGCGCCCCGCGATGGCGGCTGCCCCCCGCTGCCCGCCAGCCCCAGCCCTGCACGGTCCTCACTCGCGCTGCCAGAGCTCGCTGAGCCGCTCCCAGCCCGTCTGCGGCGGCGGCGCCGGGCGGCGGAACTCGGGCCCAGCGCCCAAGGCCTCCGCCATAGCGTCCCAGGCTCCCGGCAGCGCTGGGCGGGCTCGGCAGCGCCCCCTGCCCTGCCGGCGGGGCACGGCAAGGCGCGCCCGGAGCGGCCCCGCTCCGCGCTGCTCCTCGGCAACATCGGCGGCGGAGCTCGGCTGCTCCGCAGGGGCGGACGCGGGGCTTGCCCTCTCTAGCACGGGTCAGGACAAGCGTACGGGACGGAAAAGTCCCCAGCGCGCACAGGCGGCTGGCCAGAAGTTGTCAGCCACCTGAGACTGGAAGTACAGACCCCCTAAACCACGCTGCGGGAGAGGAAAAGCAGCCACACCGCGCCCGCTTGGCAGAACAGCTGGGGGCTGCCCCTGCTACGGCACCTCTGCTGAGCAACGCTGCATGCAACGGAACATCGTTTTCTTTGTTTTATTCCAAAAGCACTTCAGTAAAAATGGTTTAAAAACACACAACTGCTTCAGTTCCTCAGAATACTGTCGATCCACCGACTGAAAGAACAAACCCATAACAGCCCTTCCAACTCTTGCACAGTTCCTATCCTCAAGCCCAGGCTACTCTCTACTCCCGGGTCAGCTAGCCTCAGGAGGCTGGGACAAGGCAAGTGCCTGTATCAGCATGCTGTTCTGGCCACCTGGTGCTTCTCTGGTGCTTGAAGAGTTCTCATAGTTGCCTTGCTGCATCGGGGCTTGGGAAGCCTGTGTGAGCACAGATGTGTGTAGGTGCACTTAGTGTTACTGGCCCTTGCAGTGTTCTCCTCTCCTCTGACTCAAACTGATTGCAGAAGACAGCAGGAGCAGTTGCTATCATTCTCTTCCTAAGCTGAGGCTGCTTTACAATCAAGGGTGCTCACATGGGAGGCAACAGCCCTCCTGGGATTTCCTGCTGCTGCCCACACTCTTCTGCCCGATTGCCAGAGATGCTGCCTCCTACCTGGCCTCCCAAGGGCCAGAGTATTTCAGAAATGATACCTCCTCTGGGTTGAGCAGCTGTAGTGAGCGTAAGTAACGTGGCATCCTGGGCTGGCTCAGGAGCAGTGTGGGCAGCAGGACAAGGGAGCTTCTTCTGCCCCTGTACTTAGCACTGCTCAGGCCACACCTTGAGTGCTGTGTCCAGTTATGGGCTCCTCAAGATGATGAGGTACTGGAAGGTGTCCAGAGAAGGGCAAGGAAGGCAGTGAGGGGCCTGGAGCAGAGCCCTGTGAGGAGAGGCTGAGGGAGCTGGGGGTGTGCAGCTTGGAGAAGAGGGGGCTCAGGGCAGAGCTCATTGCTGTCTACCACCACCTGAAGGAAGGCTGTAGCCAGGTGGGGTTGGGCTCTTCTGCCAGGCACCCAGCAACAGAAGGGGACACAGTCTCAAGTTGTGCTGGGAGAGGTCTAGGCTGGATGTTGTTAGGAAGTTGTTGGCAGAGAGAGTGATTGGCATTGGAATGGGCTGCCCAGGGAGGTGGTGGAGGTGTTGAAGCCAAGCCTGGCTGGGGCACTTAGTGCCATGGTCTGGTTGATTGGCCAGAGCTGGGTGCTAGGTTGGACTGGATGAGCTTGGAGGTCTCTTCCAACCTGGCTGATCCTATGACTCTGTGAATGCAAACAGCCTGTGACTGACCTCAAAACCAGCAGTGTGAGGACTAGCTGCCACTGTGTGGCTGAAGACATTCCCTCAACCATACTGAAAGAGATGAAGAGTGTAAAAACAGCAGGAAAGAAAAGCAAATACTGAAGTGAGCAGATGTGTTAGCAGTCTCAGAAAACCTCAACAACACCCCACAAAACAACCTTAGAAAGCTTACAGGTCACAGCAGAGAACCTGTGGATAACTGGATGAAAAGAAGAGCTGACTCTACCTCTGCATGTGCTTTCTCTGGGCTGAGCAGCAGGAGGGTGTTGACAGGGGCTCGGTTCTGCACAGCTGTGCAGGCACCTGGCTCATCTGCTGGAGGACCTCGGTTGCCAACTGTTGGTCTGCTACTCAGGCTTAGCATGCTCCTATGAGGTAGGTAGTTTAATTGTGCAAGGAACCATTCAATGGCACATCAAAGCCTCACCATCAACCTCCAAGCTCTAAGCTATCTAAAAAGTTAACCCCAAATCCTAATACCTGCTTCTGTCAGAGAACACCTTAATATCTCACGGTGAGAAAACACTGACCAGTTGCAAATAAAAGAGGTCATCTATCTCCCAGATGAGTGTAGCTGTCAACCTCTGTACCTTGCCCATGAATGCAGAGCACTTGGTAAAAAGTCCAGCAAAATTAACAGAAAGGCTCCTCACTGACTGAACAGGATTAAGGCTCCTTCTGAGACAGGTAGCAATTAAGTCCCAAATGCTAACCACTCCTTTCCAGGAATGGCTACAACCATCCCATTACCCATCATCAACTTTCTCCTGAATAATCTTACGGCAAGTGTAACCAGGTCCACTCTATGGGAGCAGTTTCAAAGTTAACCTACTGCTGTTCTCTGTAGTTGTAGTGTAAAGGATAGTAAGTCTGAGAGAACAAGAAGGAAAGCATACTGATCTTCAGATTTCCACCAAGATCAGTTTGAGCTGAAGAGAAAAACAGGGAAGTCTCTACAGTTCTGTTTTCAGCCATTCAGAAGTGATCTCGCCGTAGCTCTTCTTCCTTTTCACTTTGTAAGTCAAGGCTTGGGAATACTCAGACAGCAGATGCTCCCAGTAGCAAGAGACATCCTCCATCTTCAAGTGTTCAGTGATGAATTGGCGTCCCCTAGAGACACGGGAGGCACAGTCAGAACCAATTTCCAGTTCCTACAAGAGCCGTTGGTTTTGTTTTGTATGTATATCAACTTTCTCTCTTCTGAGTTTCCAGTGACAAACAACACATGCTGCTCTCTAACTGTCTGGTTTAATTTCACAACCCTCACTCACGCCCACAGCTCTGACAGCTGCAGTGCTTTTGTCATCCTCACGATGGTATTTGTTATCTGAGATAACAAATATCACATTTCACGTCTGGGATACAGCCTGAGCAGCGCTGCTGCTTCAGAAGCCACTCGCTGCCAGCCTCCATACGCAATGCAGACACAGTTCCCATGGGTCAACTCACCTCATATTGAGACAAAAGCTCTTGACTTCTGATAGCTTTCAGTGGGGTTCTTGACACAGGTCAAATCCAAACCAGACTTAAGCATATAATCTTGTTCTCCACATCCCCCTGCTCATTATGAGTTCCCCAACACTCCTGTTGTTATTGCAGAAGATCAGTTACACTGCACCCTGTTAGTGCTAGGTTGTCTTTGATAGGTAAACCTTACAGAAGCTGTGTCAGAAAATGCTTTGGAAGAAGACTGCCTGGTAGGAAAAGACAGACAGAAAAGGACACACAACTCACCTCTCTGAAATTTCTTGTGCTATGGCATCATTTTCCTTTACAAACTGCAACAGCTCCCTTAAATGAAGACAAAAACAGATGCTATGAAACAACCAGCTGGATGGAGAACATTAGCTAAACTTGCAAAGGATGAGATTAAGGATCCACAACTAAGCCAGGGTAGCCTGGAGGTGTTTAAGCCCAAGCTGGTTGAGGCTCTGGCCAGCCTGTTCTAGGGTAGGGTGTGCCTGCCCATGGCAGGGTGGTTGGAACGAGATGATCTTTGTGGTCCCTTCCAACCCAGACTGATTCTTTGATTCTAGTGTCCCTCACTTCAGAGCACAGGAGGAACATGCCCTTGTCATTTGTTCATAACAGTTCAGGACACCATGCTGAAATCTGGCAGCTAACATTTTTTTCCCCACTTTTAAGTTCCTTTTCCCCCATTTTTTGTGCTCCAAGGCTTGCTTGCAAATGCAGGTGCCTGCTGCCCGCTGATTTCCAAGAGGGTGACAGACCTACATAGCCCAGTGAAACTGTACTAATAAGAGCAAAGGCTTTTTTGGGGGAGCAGTAAAAAAAAGAGAAAAGAATATGACCTCCAAGAGCCTTTGTCTAGGAGATGCCTAGAAGGGGAAACACTTCTTAATGCAATACAAACCAAAGTGCCTTCCCAAACACAGCAGCGTTTTCCTGGGACGTGCAGTGCTCTGCTGAGCACACCTGGGGTCTCGCACCTGATGTTGGAGAGGTCTGATGGCACTGGAATGTAGTGGACCCAAGGCTTCAGCTGTGGGTAGAAGAACTCCAACCACTCTTCTCCAACATGAAAGACGAGTGAGCCACATAAGAAAAGGTGCTTCAAGCGGAAACTGGCAGCCACTCCCCGGAAATTAAAGAGATACCTTTAAAAGGAGAAGCAAAGAGAGGGAGCTGGTTACACCTGGCGTTTTGTGAGGGAACACACTAAGAAACTGGACTCTGAGTAGCAGCCAACCTTCCCTCACACTGAAGGAGTTGCTAAAACAAAGGGGAGACATTTGGAGCTCCACACAAGGAAGGTGAAGTTAGGGATGTGTTAGGTGAGGGAGAAAATTAAGGTATGAGATTTACCTCTGATAAAGACACCTGCCTGTGGCAAACCGAAGGAGGACCCACAGACAACTGCCAATAAGGCATGGGTGGTCACCATGTAGGTACTGATCCTGCAACTCCACACTTCAGAGACTCTGCTACCATGAGAAGCTTTTTCCCAGTTCTCTCTTGCCTCGCAGTGAGCTTTTCTGTTCATTGTTCAGCTTTGACAACATCTATCTCAGTTTTGGTTTTTTTTCCTCTGGGATTCTGCTTTAATCTGAATCTAATTGTTTCATATTAACTTGGGAATGCAACCCAGGAGGTTAAATAGGCTAGCAGACAACAGATGGGCTTTGCAGATAACAAAGAATCCACAATTTTGTTTTCAGTGTTTTCTGCCAAGTTTGTAATGTGGGCTTGACTGGCAGCACATTTCTCTTAGCTGTATCTCAGAGGGATGTTTGCTTGCTTGCCTGCCTGCCTTCTTAAACTCACATCTCTCCAGTTATATGGAAAGCTGTTTTTCCTGTGGGTGAAACCTCTCACTATAGAAAACTAATCTTTGAAGTTAAACATTCTGGGCTGGAGGAAGGGAGGTCTTCCTTTAATGAAACTATTTTGAGTGAAATGGGAATTATATATTATATATGTTGAGGGTGAGATGGGAATTATAGCTAAACTTAGTTCAGCAGTACATGACAAGGAGTAGATGTGAAATTCTTTTGTATTCTTTATATCACCCAGGAGCTCAAGGCAGGAATGAGGAGTTCACTGCTTTAGGAACTCAACAGCGACATGCAGAGATGTAACACAACAACCACGAGCAGCACTACAGGCTGGGGACAGAGTGGATGGAGAGCAGGCAGGCAGAGAGGGACCTGGGGGTGCTGGTCAACAGCTGACTGAACATGAGCCAGCAGTATGTCCAGGTGGACAGGAGAGCCAATGGCATCCTGGGCTGGCTCAGGAGAAGTGTGGGCAGCAGGACAAGGAAGGTTCTTCTGCCCCTGTGCTCAGCACTGCTCAGGCCACCCCTGGAGTGCTGTGTCCAGTTCTGGGCTCCTCAATTCAAGAGAGATGTTGAGGTGCTAGAAAGGCAGCAAGGAAGCTGGGGAGGGGCCTGGAGCAGAGCCCTGTGAGGAGAGGCTGAGGGAGCTGGGGGTGTGCAGCCTGCAGAAGAGGAGGCTCAGGGCAGAGCTCATTGCTGTCTGCAGCTACCCGAAGGGAGGCTGCAGCCAGGTGGGGATGATCTTCTCAGTCAGGCAACCAGCAACAGGCACACAGCCTCAAGCTGTGCCAGGGGAGGTCTAGGCTGGATGTTAGGAGGAAGTTGTTGTCAGAGAGAGTGATTGGCATTGGAATGGGCTGCCCAGGGAGGTGGTGGTGTTGCCGTCCCTGGAGGTGTTCAAGCAAAGCCTGGATGGGGCACTTAGTGCCATGGTCTGGTTGATTGGCCAGTCCTGGGTGCTAGGTTGGACTAGCTGAGCTTGGAGGTCTCTTCCAACCTGGTTCAGTTTATGATTCCATGAAAAGCCTGGATGAGGCACTTAGTGCCATGGCCTGGTTGACTGGATAGGGCTGGGTGCTAGGTTGGACTGGATGAGCTTGGAGCTCTCTTCCAACCTGCCTGATCCTATGATTCTATGAATTCAACATGAACAGTGGTCCACAAGTGAGGAAGTGCCTCTGTCCAATTCTAGACACAGCTCCTACCCACTGTGACCTAAGCCAGATCACTGAGTGCTTCCCTCAGCCAGCCTGCTACAGCACCTACACTGCAGGATGCAGCAAGATGTTTGCATTGACACTACCAGACCCTGGACTACAACAAAGCATGCAAGAATGTCCTGGCCTACAGTGTATGAGGAGCTGAAGAGGCCTCATTTGGGAAGTCTATGTGCAACAGAAGGGAGAAATCTGGGCAACAGCCTAGTGAAATACAACATGAGACAGTCACTCACATGTACACAAACACACAGAGCCAGCCAAATGGCTGAGTTCTGCTACCAGCAGGTTCTAGCTGACAGAGTCCTAACTAGGTAACTTTAAAGGCAAAGCAAAACATCAGACATGCAAGTGCACACACACTAGGGGTTTGTATTTTATAACACAGGAACCCACCAAAATAGTACACCAACACCCTCCCTTCTGAAGCAGTCTAAGAAAAAGAAAGCAAAACCACATTCTTCTGAAAGCCCTACACAGTGTGAATCAGTACTCTATCTACTCTGTCATACTTCAGGGTCTCTTTTTCACTAAATATATCTAGTGGCAACACTTGCCTCAGTATGCATATGAAGATAGGGTTCCTTAGCTCCTTATGTCTTTGAAGACAGTAATGCTAACACTGTAGCATCAAAAAAAAGGATTCTGAACACATAGCTTTTGTCAGAAACAAAACTGAGAGAGAGCCTTCTGGATTTAAATATATATATATATATACTCTCAATGCATTTATCTAGCATAGAATCAGTCAGGTTGGAAGGCACCACAAGGAGCATCCAGTTCCAACCCCCCTGCCATGCCCAGGGACACCCTACCCTAGAGCAGGCTGCACACAGCCTCAGCCAGCCTGGCCTCAAACACCTCCAGCCATGGGGCCTCAACCACCTCGCTGGGCAACCCATTCCAGCCTCTCACCACTCCTGCTCAACAACTTCCTCCTCACCTCCACTCTGACTCTCCCCACCTCCAGCTTTGCTCCATTCCCCCCACTCCTGTCACTCCCTGACAGCCTCAAAAGTCCCTCCCCAGCTTTTTTGTAGCCCCCTTCAGATGCTGGAAGGTCACCTGGGAGCCTCCTCTGCTCCAGCCTGCACAGCCCAAACTCTTTCAGTCTGTGCTCACAGCAGAGCTGCTGCAGCCTCTGAGCATCCTCCTGGCCCTGCTCTGGACACACTCCAGCATCTCCACAGCCCTCTTGTCATGGGGGCTCCAGAACTGGATGCAGTAAGACCCTTACTTTCCTTTTACTTCTCCTGATCTGACAGGGGAAAGGTGACACCAAAAGAGACCATCCTAGGCTCTCTCATCTTACATCTGTCCACAAGTTTTCTTATCTGCATGGAGCTTGTTGCTGAAATTAGACCTTAAAATGAGACCTTACATCGTGCAAGGAAAGCAATAACCCACAGCCCTTGAACAGTTTTACTAATCAAAACTCTTACTTGTATTTGCAGTGATCAACCAGTGGAATTTCCTTTGCAGGAGGCTTCCCTAAGGTATCCTTAAGAGAATTTAAAACAATCAGTAAGCTTTACATGGTGATTTCCTATTTGTTTTCCTTCTCAGTTACAAACATAAGAGACAATCTTCTCTGGTGGGCTTTTAGAAGTATTATGAAGAATTCTCAGTCCTTCAAAGAAGAAAAAGTTTGGTAAATTACACACTGCCTGTAAGCAAATGCCAGCACAAACACGTTAAATGGTAACATTTAGTTGGCAGCTACAGAATGGAAACAGCTTGGGACAATGGACTGTGTGAAGCCAAGTGTAACTGGATTAGCCAGCACCATCTGGAGAGAGCTGGACTGGAGACTAAAACTACTGCTGAAACTAAAACGTTATCAGCAACAGTTATCAGCAAGTTATCAACAGAACCAAGAGGACAGGCCACAACAGTTGGGGCTCTGCAGCCTGGAGAAGAGAAGGCTTCCAGGAGACCTTGGAGTGGCCTTTCAGTATATGAAGGGGGCTACAGGAAGGCTGGGAAGAGACTACTGACAAGGTCTTGTAATGACAGGACAAAGGGGAATGGGTTTGAACTGGCAGAGGGGAGATTCAAATTGGATGTTAGGAAAGGGTTCTTTGCAGTGAGGGTGGTGAGACACAGGCACAGGTTGAGGGTGGTGAGACACTGGCACAGGTTAAGGGTGGTGAGACACTGGCACAGGTTTCCCAGGGAGGTTGTGGAGCACAGAAGCACCCAATGTGATCAAAGATCACATTGGGTGCTTCTGTGCTCCACAACCTCCCTGGAGGTGTTCAAGACCAGGTTGGATGAGGCCTTGAGCAACCTGTTCTAGAGGGAGGTGTCCCTGCCTATGGTAGGGAGTTGGAACTGGATGATCCTTGAGCTCCCTTCCAACCTAAACCATTCTATGACAGAAAAAGGTCCCAAGAGACTGCCACCACCAGACAGGCAGCTCAAACCTAGAAGGTGAAGACTTGGCTCATTCTTTTGTTACAGAAGAGGGGATTGGCACAGATTCATTTTCTTACACGTGATGGTTTCCCTGAACAAAAAGCATTGATGGAAGGTGTGATGGTTTGGGTGTTCCCCACCCCCCCCACACTTTGGAAATCACCCAGAGTAGACTCAGCCAGCTCTGGGAATTGAATGAATCTTATTATTTACAGCTTAGCACAATAGACAAGCAGATAGTTACAGTATAGACAATTATAGACAGAAATAGACAAGTTAAAGGTAATACAGAAACACAGCAGCCCTCCCAGAAACCTGAGTCCCCAGGAGGGGCTCCCAACCATCCCTCCACCTTCTCCCAACCCTCTCTACCTTACCCCAGATGTTGCTTTGTGCCCAAGGAAGATTGGAGAGTCAGCCAGGGGGGTTAGGAAGCAGGTGGATTAATCAGAGAGATGGCAGGTTAGATTAGAGAGAGAAATGCAGTCCACAGCCTGGACAGAGAGCATCTCCCTTATCTGTATTTACACTCTACTCCTTATACATCTCAGCAAGCCTATGAGTGAAGTAGACATTACCACTGTTTTTCTTCTCACAGCCTGTAATCTAATTCTTCTCATCAAAACATTCTAGCTAGCTTCAAACTAGCACAGAAGGAATTTCACCTGTCAGAGAGGAGCAGCCATCAAGGAAACAACAAGCCTCCTTCTCTCTAGAGGATCACTCACAACTCTCCACTAAGATGCTCCTCAACCATCCTGCAGTGCTACCCATTCTGGCCTTCACACTCAGAAGACAGAAAAACACTCACTCACCTTTTCAGACTTCCAAGCCTGGTTTTTAGTGTACTCAGCATCAACAAGTTCTGGGTTTTCCCGAGACAGCAGAATGAGAGGATCTCTCTCAGGGCTTGTTCTGCAAAACAAATGCTGTCAGTAATTGCCAACACAGCTAACAGACTACAGGACTTGGGACTCTGCTTCTTTATGAGGCTGACCTCCCCACGTGCCTACATTAGCAGAAGAGAATGAATGAGTTGTGTGCACCAAAATGATTTGAGGCCATTTTTATTTATTTCAATTATTAAATATTTAGTAATATTATTCCCAGGACAATTCAGCAGAAACATTGCTTCCTTCAGACTTTATCCTGCTGAGTGGCAAATACTTTCACTCCTTTCTCAGTCTTTAAGAGCAGTTAAGCATCTTCAGCACAGATCCTTCCAACACTGATTTAAAACACTACTGCTAAAGGCATCCCCGAGATTCATTCACTGTCTCCTGAGCTATCAAATCCTTCTCTGTTGGGGATGGAGGAGAAACAAAGTACAGGTTTTAACACTGTGTTCAGACTGCTGCTGGAGGGATGGCAAAAATAATCTACTCTCTCACCCACTCAGGTAAGGTAAAGAAATACTTTCAATTGAGTGTTGAGCACTTAGCTGTGCTAGTTTGAAGCTAGTTAGGATGTTTTGGTGAGAAGGATTAGATGACAGGCTGTGAAAGAGAAACAATGGTGATGTCTACTTCACTCACAGGCTTGCTGAGATGTATGAGAACAAGGGTATAAACATAGATAAGGCAATTGGGGCACAGCCTGGGCTTTTGAGCTGCATTTCTCTCTCTAACCTCACCCTCTGTCTCTCATTAATCCACCTGCTTCCCAACCCCCCTGGCCAAATGTTTTGGTGAGGAGAGCTAGATCATAGGCTGTGGAAGGAAACCAAGGCTGATGTCTACCTCACTCATTGGCTTGCTGAGAGGTATAAGAACAAAAATCCAAACACAGATAAGGGAGTCCTGCTACTTCTGCTGGGGAGCTCTGAGCTGCATTTCTCTCTCTCTATCCTCTCTGCCATCTCTCTGATGAATCCACTTTGCTTCCTAACTCCCTGGCCAAACCTCCATTCTTCCTTGGGACTGGGGTAAGGTTGAGAGGGAGGGGAGAGAAGGTGTAAGGGCAGGTGGGAGCCCCTCCTAGGGACTCAGGTTTCTGGGAGGGCTGTTGTGTTTCTGTATTACCTTTTACCTTGTCTATTTCTGTCTATAACTGTCTATACTGTAACTATCTGCTTGTCTATTGTGCTAGCTGTAAATATAAGCTTCATTGAATCCCCAGAGCTGGCTGAGTCTAGTCTGGGTGATTTCCAAAGTGCTGGAACACCCAAACCACTACAGTAGCAAACAAAGTATCCTCCTTGGCAAGAAGCACACACATCAGCCTCAAATCTTTACATTTTTATCATGCACCTGCAGGTCCCTTCACAGAATGAAACAAATTGGTTCCTAGTGTGACAGTTCTATTGAGTGTCCTGGTTTTGCTGGGACAGAATCATAGGCCAGCCATGAGCTGCAGGCTGTTAGCAGTTTTGAGTCAGCCAGGACAGCTGACCTGAGCTGGCTCAAAGGTGCAGCCCAGACCATAAGCATCACACTCACTGTAACAGGAGAAGTTTTCTGATGGTAATATTCATCCTGATCCTACTCCTCCTCTTCCTTCTCCCCATGAATGCAGGGGTTTTCTTGCCATTCTGCTCCTGAGGACTGCCTTCCCATTTATTGTGACCACTGTACCTTCCCTGGGCTGAATAGAACTTTGTTTATTTCATATGGGCATTGGTAAGAGTTTGGCTGTCTCATTAAATCTGTTTCCATTTCAACCCATGGAGCTTCTCTCCTTTTCCCAATCCCCCTTCTTTGCTGGGGAGGGGTCACTGGGTGACAGAGGAACTGCTGTAGTTTAACCCCAGACACAGTAAGGGTCTAAATGTAGAATCATAGAATCATAGAATCAACCAGGTTGGAAGAGACCTCAAAGATCATCCAGTCCAATATTCCAAATCCACAGCTCCTGTCTCCAGTGTATTAAAGTAGTTGTAAATGGAAAATCTCATGGAGAATCACTAATGGTGAAACTGCTGTACAAAATGTCCTGCTCTCATCACTTTAAAACAAACACAGCCTAGGTTACACTTGTCTTGGTCCTGGAGATGAGGGATTTCCTCATGCAGCCAGTTGTCAGCATGTATGGGTTTCCTGGTACAGGAAAATATACTCACCTGGATCCTCGGAAATAGCCTTTAGAGATTTTTTTCACCCACGGCCATTTCTCTGCAGATCTGAAAATATTGTTTAGACATAGCAAGAAATCAGAGAATCAGAGAATTAACCAGGTTGGAAGAGAGCCCCAAGCTCAGCCAGCCCAACCCAGCACCCAGCCCTGGCCAATCAACCAGACCATGGCACTAAGTGCCCCAGCCAGGCTTGGCTTCAACACCTCCAGGCATGGTGACTCCACCACCTCCCCGAGCAGCCCATTCCAATGTCAACAACTTCCTCCTAATATCCTAACTTCAGACTGCATCCCCTTGTTCTCTTGCTGGGTGCCTGGCAGAAGAGACCAACCCCACCTGGCTACAGCCTCCCTGCAGGGAGCTGCAGACAGCAATGAGCTCTGCCCTGAGCCTCCTCTGCTGCAGGCTGCACACCCCCAGCTCCCTCAGCCTCTCCTCACAGGGCTCTGCTCCAGGCCCCTCCCCAGCTTCATTGCCCTCCTCTGGACACCTTCCAGCACCTCAACATCTTTCTTGAATTGAGGAGCCCAGAACTGGACACAGCACTCCAGGGTTGGCCTGGGCAGTGCTGAGTACAGGGGCAGAAGAAGCTCCCTTGTCCTGCTGCCCACACTGCTCCTGAGCCAGCCCAGGATGCCATTGGCTCTCCTGCCCACCTGGATTTTTCTGTCAGTGTAGTTGCCTGCTTCCCTGCAGGGAACTCTCTGTTGTACGTTTCTGTTGCACCTAACTTCATATGTGAGTCCTGACTGACAAACTGATCTGTGCAGGTCAAGCTTAGAACCTGCCTGTAATGCAGTGACAGAAGTGGGGTTTGCAGAGAAAGCAAGGCTAAGTGATGCTTTGAACCTTCACTGCATTGTACCATCTTAGGCTTCTGTGCTAGTTTGAGGCTAGCTGAAATATTCTAGTGAGAGAAATTAGATGCTAGGCTGTGAAAAGGAAACACTGGTGATGTCTGCTGCACTCATAGGCTTGCTGAGATGTCTATAATCAAGAACACAAACACAGATAACACAGCTGCAGTGGGTCTCTGTTGCAGCTGGTGCCTGTACTTCTCTCCTTACCCTGGTTTCTTATTAATCCTTCTGCTTTTCTACCCTGACAGCCAATCCTTCAACTTCACCTTGAATGTAAGGCAAAGTCTGGGACAAGGTAGAGGGGTGGGAGAAGGTGGAGGGATGGTTGGGAGCCCCTCCTGGGGACTCAGGTTTCTGGGAGGGCTGTTGTGTTTCTGTATTACCTTTTCAACTTGTCTATTTCTTTCTATAGTTCTAGATACTGTAAATACCTGCTTGTATCTTGTGCTAAGCTGTAAACAGAGCTTCATTTCCTTAACCTCCAGCTCTGCTGAGTCTAGTCTGGGTGATTTCATAAGAGTGGAGGGGTGAGGAACACCCAAACCATCACAGCTTCAACTACTGTTAGTCCTACAGACCTTCAGATTTTGAAGAGGGAAAGATTCAACCTTATATTTTGATGTCAAGTGATTGACATAAAGGTGTTCCTCTCTTTATGTTTCTATGTTCACTCCCTGTTGCACATTTTGTCACTCCCCAAGAGAAACAGCCTCCTATTCTGCTAACAGTCAAAGATGCTGCCAAAGAAAGACTCCCAGTCAGAAATGCCTTCTGTCTGACTCTCAGCCCAGTAATGACACTTGGGAACAGTTCCAAGTTTCTCTATTGCACAATAATAGCTGGGTAAAAGCAGATCTACAAAAGGCTTTCTTTTACCCTTCCAGAGGCCTATATAAACATCTTGGAACATCCCTGCAGTGAAATTAAAAAAAAATCACAGCTCCTAGAGAAGTAGTTGGAAATAAAGAGAAATATTTCCATATGCCAGGGGAGATTTCTGCAAGCAAAAGGTAACTGCTACTTTATTGACAAGTTCTATCTCACCAAGAATGACAGTAATCTGGCCCTGACAGCATGAAGAATATGTATACTTTGTCCTCTGCCTTCCTTACTGACGTGCTGGGAACAGAGAAGCTAATTATAACTTCTAGTTGCAGCATCCAAGGTTTCCATGCAGCATTCTTACACAGCAGTTAGGCTGCGTTTAGGCAGCAGGACAGATCACAGGACAACAGCAGCCAGCAGTGTGCCCAGGTGGCCAGGAGAGCCAGTGGCATCCTGGCCTGCATCAGGAATGGTGTGGCCAGCAGGAGCAGGGAAGTCATTCTGCCCCTGTACTCTGCACTGGTTAGACCACACCTTGAGTCCTGTGTTCAGTTCTGGGCCCCCCAGTTTAGGAGGGACATTGAGATGCTTGAGCGTGTCCAGAGAAGGGCAACGAGGCTGGGGAGAGGCCTTGAGCACAGCCCTACGAGGAGAGGCTGAGGGAGCTGGGATTGGTTAGCCTGGAGAAGAGGAGGCTCAGGGGAGACCTCATTGCTGTCTACAACTACCTGAGGGGAGGTTGTGGCCAGGAGGAGGTTGCTCTCTTCTCTCAGGTGGCCAGCACCAGAACGAGAGGACACAGCCTCAGGCTGTGCCAGGGGAGATTTAGGCTGGAGGTGAGGAGAAAGTTCTTCCCTGAGAGAGTCATTGGACACTGGAATGGGCTGCCCGGGGAGGTGGTGGAGTCGCCGTCCCTGGAGCTGTTCAAGGCAGGACTGGACGTGGCACTTGGTGCCATGGTCTGGCCTTGAGCTCTGTGGTAAAGGGTTGGACTTGATGATCTGTGAGGTCTCTTCCAACCCTGATGATACTGTGATACTGTGAACAGACCTATGGTCCTGGGCTTCAACATTGGCACAATGCTGCCCACTGCTAGATGGTGATTTTGTCTTCCACCAAACCTCCTCCCACACGTAACTGTTTCTACAACATACCTTCTGAGGTCCTCCCTCATGAGATCCCAGCGTCCTAAGCCCGTGGGGTAGATTGGCCAAACAGCTGGTCCTCCTTCCCAGAATGTCCAGGCAGGGTACATGATATCATGGTATTCGGGTGTCTTAAGGAGAAAAGACAGCAATGCAAGTAGTAAGAGCACCACCTACTTCAGTTCACTCACTGAGCCCACCAGCAATGAGCATTCCTTCTGGCAGTTCTGGCAGCTTTCTCTCCTGCTGAGCCACAAACATCCTGCTCAGTGGCATCCTGGGCTGGCTCAGGAGCAGTGTGGGCAGCAGGACAAGGGAGGTTCTTCTGCCCCTGTGCTCAGCACTGCTCAGGCCACACCTTGAGTGCTGTGTCCAGTTCTGGGCTCCTCAAGTCAAGAGAGATGTTGAGGTGCTGGAAGGTGTCTGGAGAAGGGTAGCAAGGCTGGGGAAGGGCCTGGAGCAGAGCCCTGTGAGGAGAGGCTGAGGGAGCTGGGGGTGTGCAGCCTGCAGCAGAGGAGGCTCAGGGCAGAGCTCATTGCTGTCTGCAGCTCCCTGCAGGGAGGCTGTAGCCAGGTGGGGTTGGGCTCTGCTGCCAGGCAACCAGCAACAGAAGAAGGGGACACAGTGTGAAGTTGTGGCAGGGGAGGTCTAGGCTGGATATTAGGAGGAAGTTGTTGTCAGAGAGAGTGATTGGCATTGGAATGGGCTGCCCAGGGAGGTGGTGGAGTTGCTGTCCCTGGAGGTGTTCAAGCAAAGCCTGGATGAGGCACTTAGTGCCATGGTCTGGTTGACTGGATAGGGCTGGGTGCTAGGTTGGACTGGATGAGCTTGGAGCTCTCTTCCAACCTGCTGGATCCTATGATTCTATGAATTCAACATGAACAGTGGTCCACAAGTGAGGAAGTGCCTCTGTCCAATTCTAGACACAGCTCCTACCCACTGTGACCTAAGCCAGATCACTGAGTGCTTCCCTCAGCCAGCCTGCTACAGCACCTACACTGCAGGATGCAGCAAGATGTTTGCATTGACACTACCAGACCCTGGACTACAACAAAGCATGCAAGAATGTCCTGGCCTATAGTGTATGAGGAGCTGAAGAGGCCTCGTTTGGGAAGTCTATGTGCAACAGAAGGGAGAAATCTGGGCAACAGCCTAGTGAAATACAACATGAGACAGTCACTCACATGTACACAAACACACAGAGCCAGCCAAATGGCTGAGTTCTGCTACCAGCAGGTTCTAGCTGACAGAGTCCTAAGTAGGTAACTTTAAAGGAAAAGAAAAAGCAGCCAGCACACTGTCCCTGGGCTTCACATAAAGAGAATCTAACACTGAGAATTCCAGTTGTTTTTGAAAGGCTATGCCTTGCTTCATGGCAGCATGGGACTTCCATGTCAGAAAATAACAGAAGAGATCCATGAAAAAGCTGCATAGTAGACAGCAGAAGGCCTGAGGTCCACTCACCTTTCTAAAGGCTTCTGCCTAAGTGTAGTTACAAATGGCATTTACAGACACCTTAGGTTTCCAACACTCCAGTTCACTCCAGCCTTCCCTGAGACCACCTAGCAGTTAATTGTAGCAAACATCCAGGCCATGTAAAAATTTCAGTGTCTTGCTCCTGTCTGCATGCTTAAACCTCCATATAACTGGAGGGAAGACCAGCACCTAAGACTAAACCCTTTCATGAAGCCATACCATAGGCCACTTCCTTGCACTAGGAATAGAATTCCTATACAAGTATCCCTCTCAGTCACATGCAGGTATTGGGTACTTAGGAGGTTGGTGTACATGACACGAGGACAGGCTGAGTGAGCTAGGGTTCTTCACCCTGGAGAAGAGAAGGCTTTGGGGACAACTAATTGCCACCTTCCAGTATCTGCAGGGGGCCTGCAAGGAGGCTGTAGAGGGACTATTTATGAAGGCCTTCAGTGACAGGACAAGGGGCAATGGTTTTAAATCAGAGATTTAGATTGGATGCTAGGAAAAATTTTACAGTGAGAGCAGTTGAGCACTGGGACAGGTTGCCTGGAGAGTAGTTTAAGACCCTAATCCTGGAGATATTCAAGGTGAGGCTCAATGGAGCTCTGGGCAACCTGATGCAGTTGAGGATGTTCCTGTGCACTGCAGGGGGGTTGGACTAGATAACCTTCAGAAGCCACTCCCAACCTGGGTGATTCTATAAACAGGGGCTGAGGAATTGCTTTGTTCATGCACAGGAAGGCTTGGGGGAATCTAAATGCCATCTTGTACTATGTAATGGTAGAGTTCAGAGAAGATGGAGGTGGACTCTTTTCAGAGGTGCAGAGACAGAATGGGAGGCAACAGGCTTTGGTTACAAGAAGGGAAACTGACCTCAATTAGATATTGGAAACGTGTTTTCATTTTATCAGGTCATTGGGGATGCTCTGTCTTTGGGGATGCTCAGATCTGGGCAGGATGAGCTTGCAGCATCTGGATCTAGTTGCTCCTGCTTTGAGGGAGGTGCTAGATGGCATGGGGTCTCAAGGTCCCTTCTAACTTAAATGAGTGTATGCTTTCAGGATCTGCTTCTTCTCACTATTGCTATTGATAATAGGTATTGGTAACAAATCATGACAGTTCCACCAGCAGCCCAGGGTCAGCCTCACAAGATGCAAAACTGGACAATCCTACAATCCCTTATGGTTTCAGCTTTAGGCAGCACCCTGGAGCAGCATCTCAGAGCCACCTTCATTCTGGCAGAATGATTCTTCTACTGGCTGGTTAAGCGTGAGCTGTGCTTGGGTTACTGGGTTGCACTTAAAGATAGGGCTGAGGTTACAGTTCAGACGCTGAACAACAGTGACTGAAAAACTGTTTACTGCAGGATCCTGCAAGTCACCCAGGGGCAGGATGATAAATGGGGCTGCAAAGATTAAACTCCTGCAGCCTGCTCTGTATCAGTTTGGGTTCTGCTGGTTAGCATTTAAGGCTTTGTGACAGTCAGGGGGCAAGACTAGCTTTATTACAGCATCTGGCAGCAAACACAGACCTTGGATGCCAGTGCCTGCAACACTGTACTGAAATTCTGCAGAGTTTTAGGATAGCTGGGGACTAGACAACATAGCAAGGTTCAGATTGCATGAGCTGAAGACCCAGGCCAAAACATAATATGGCTTGAACCAGCAAGAGTTAATGGTTTATTGCTTCCCTTTGCATCTTACTGCCTGCTGGGTTTTAACCAAGGACAGGATCGTGATCAGGGTTAGGTAGTGAGGGTGCAGGATTTAGTCACACTGGACACATATTAAGGCAAAGCAAGATGAGCTGAAGCTTGAGATGAAGTAATATTGTGTTGGAAAGAATGAGATGCTGTGCTACAGTCAGGTTTAACAATGGGAGAGGCAGGGAAATATACAAGAGGGTTGTTCAGTGTGGGAACAGAAAAGCAGAAAGCAAATTGCCTCTGTGCATGTGCATTCCTCTGCATGTGTGTGCACGTCAGCAGATGGAAAAGTGAATCCAGGGAGAAAGGGTTCACAGGAGACAGTGATATTACAGAAAAGAAAACAAGAAACACTTCTCTGTGGTACCAAAAAAAGAGTGCTAAAATATTCACATTAAATGAGATGAACTGTATGCCAGCTGCCTGATGATCAAAAATGCTCCACGGTGCTACTAAACTGCAGCTGCAACTTTAAGAGACGTTTTGTAGCAAATTACAGGGATGCTGGCACATATCCCATCCAGCTGTGCATCAGTCTGCTCTGGAAGAGGTACAGTTTTTGACCTGGAAGAGGAGCTGATGAGGGGAAAAACTGTTCTATTGAATAAATAGAGCGAGTTTGTCTGCCAGAAAACAGGAAGTGAAAGGAAACATAAAGAGCAATAAAGAGGAAGTCATTTTGACACAGAGAAAATCTGTGGAGAAGCCTCCTCAAAAATACATTCCCTAGAGAAAGGAGGGCATGCATGTCTCAGAAATGCTCAGTTTGAAAGGTGTGCACACCTTACTGAAGGAGAAGACTGGGATAATAGGTTTCATCCACGTGGGAACCTGGGGGTAGTCTCGCACATTGATCACCATTTCCATGTCAGGGAGGAGGTTGATGATGCCCAAAATGAAGTGCTCAACTCCACTGCACCTACAGAGAAATGACATATGACAAAGAACTGTAAGAAAGTAGAAACCTGCAGTCTTTTTCATAGAATCAACCAGGTGGGAAGAGACCTCCAAGCTCATCCAGTCCAACCTAGCACCCAGCCCTGGCCAGTCAACCAGGTCAGGCCTTTCTCTGCACAGCAGCAGAAGAAATGGTGAGCCTGTGCCACACCACAGTGTAAGCTTAGAACTGCCTATAGCAGCCCCTAGGCCCCAACACAGTACAGGCACCAACAAGACAACTCATCCTGTTAAATCTGAACTGATTTGCAGCTTTCTCTGGGATCCCACAGGCAGTCAATCAACCCTTCATACACTTGAGTGCGACACTGTAAGTGAAGCGAAACTTATCTCTTGCTACGTTTAACTCTGTTCCAAAGCACTCCAAATTCCTTACTTCCCCCCCTCCCCGGGTTTGAATGGGGAGGAGAAGGCAGCATGAAGACTTCCCCCCACCCACCCCTGCAGGCTTGAAGGAGGAACAGCAGGAGGCCTTTCCACAGGTGTGCTGACTCGCTTGGAAGCCCACACTGGAGTCAGGCTGGTGCTTGGCTTTCTGCACTCAACAGAGAATGGCAAATGGACACTTTGTCTGGAAAAGCATAAATAGAGCAAGGGAGAGAGAGTGCAAGGTGGTTCCTGCCTTGAAAGAGCTCCCACCTTGACAGAGCTCGCTACAGGACGGGTTCCTGCCGTGACAGAGTTCCCATTTAGGACCATCCCTGCTTCTGGAGGGCTCTTACCATTTAGACAGCTCTTGGTTTTGCACCGTCCCTGCCTTTGGATGTTCATCCCCACTTTTGCACCATTCTGTTCAAACTTGCAAGCTTGGCAAGTCCTGGGGTGCATTTGAGAGAGCTGCTGGCAGCACCCGGACCTGGCTACTCTTGGACCATATCACAGCTGATTTGCTGACTGCCATTCTGAACTGGGCAGCCCCCAGCAGTTTGGCTCTCCGCTGCTGCTGCTGAGGCAGCATCATTTCCACAAATCCCTGTCTTGTGGCAGCCATATCGAGAGACACTTCCAAGTTTGGCAGCTTTGCCACCGGCCTTGGGCTTCTGCTGCCTGGATCCAGACTACTGGATATTGCCTGCAGCGTCAGGAGGCAGTCAAGCCACAGAGAAACCCAGCAAGGTATCACTGCCAAATACCTCTCTCAGCTCTGTGAGTAAAGGATGCTGCTCCCTTAATGCTCTGCTCAGCCTGATTGACAGTGGGGTAAGGCTGTTTATAGCTTAGCCTTCTCCATTTCCTGACTTCCTAAACCTCTAAATTTGTCCATAACATCCTTTTGAAGAATTCCCAATTGAATTAGAACCTGTAAATAAACCTACCCTAGTCTGGGGGCAAGGTTTTCAGGAAAAGAAAGTCATTCTATTTCCATAATTCCTGACACAGCCACACTAATTCCCTGCCTCCACAACACTCTCATACAGAAATTTTCTAGGCTCCTGCTCTCATAAGGAGTTTAGACCCTTGAAGTATAGTTGTGCTCAATGAGTTTCAACTAGGCAGAGTCTGAAGTCCTTCTGTGCCCCTCCCTGCACATCTCTTACCTAGCAGGGAACATGCAGTCCTGCTCACGGTACAGTTTGTTCTTAATGATTTGGTAGTGTGTTCCGAGCTTGCGGCTCACCGCATCCGATATCATCTCCTTGGAAATGCCACCTCGGAAAGGAGCCAGGTCCTGCTTCCAGACACTGAAACAAGACAATTAGCCATTATTATGTACAACAGGGAGGATGTTCTGCATACATTACTGCAGAATACAGAACAGACTTCTAGCTAAAACAAGCTCCATGCAGCTTCCAGGAGCTCTGCTACATGTGGCATTAAGACATCATTTAGCTTAAGCAGCTTGGAAGAGTTGTTACTCAGAGACTCAAAGGCCCAAGCTCTGCTTTGACTCTCTGGGTGCTGTCAGCTCAAACAAAAAGCCTAGCACAGGTTTCTATGGCTAAATCAACACTGACAACTCCATTGGCTCGCCTAGAAAGCACTTTACGTAGTTATGGTTAAAAGCCTCCAGGTCACTTAAACTTTGCCTTGTGAAGCGCATGGTCTGGCCTTCCATGAATGATGGCCCACACCAAGACCAAATTCCTCACAAAATGTCATACTATTTAGGCATTAAAAAAAAAGAGAAGAGTCTAGTTGCAAGGAACAGCCTCACCTAACAACGCTGGGTGCCATGGAAGCCTGCCCAGAAGGACAGCAACCATAATTTCATGTAATTACCAACTGTTGTGTTCTGAAGTAGATCCAAAGGTTGTAACTAGTTGGGACAGTTTTATTCCCAAAAGTGAGCAGGAGATGATGGAGTGTATGCTTAAAGATTAAGACATGTCTTTAGGCTGTATCTGAACTGGAACTTAGGAAAAAGACTGAAAGGCTAAACAAGAAGAGATCACAGGATATTGGTGACTGGAAGGGACCCAAGGAGATCATGGAGTTCAACCGCTCCCTTGCCAGAGCAGGACAATGCTATCCAACACAGATCACAGAGGAACACAGCCAGACAGGCCTTGAAAGGCTCCAGAGAAGGAGACTCCACAGCCTCTCTGGGCAGCCTGTGCCAGGGCTCTGGGACCCTCACAGTAAAGAAGTTTCCCCTTGGGTTGAGGCTGAACCTCTTTTGCTGCAACTTACACCCATTGCTCCTTGTCCTATCCCAGGGAGCAGTGAGCAGAGCCTGTCCCCCCCCACTCCTGGCAGCCTTCAGATACTTATAAACATTTATCCAATCCCCTCTCAGTCTTCTCTTCTCCAGACTAAGCAGCCCCAGGTGCCTCAGCCTCTCCCCATAAGCCATGCCCTCCAGTCCCCTCATCATCCTTGTAGCCCTCCTCTGGACCCTCTCCAGCAGATCCCTGTCCCTCTGAAACTGGGGAGCCCAAAACTGAACACAGATTTTTCCTCATCAATATTTCAAGAGCACTGAAGATCAAAAACTCCAAAGAGAGCACACAAAACAGTTGCCTGATATGACTCATCCAAAATCAAAAGCCAATACAGTCCTTATTCTCACCCCCACAATAAGTAAGCACATGTGATACTTTTAAACAGGAGGCTTGAAGTTGGGCATCTGTGTTTCAGCACTTGAATTTTAGTCCTAAAGGCAGAAAATTATGCTGAGTCTTCCCTGAATTCCTTCTCCTTTAAATAAAAATGTTGCCTAATGGTACAAAAAAAGCCCCAGTACTATAATGCCTGTCCATATGGCAGTTAGGATTTACCCACCTGTAACGTTTGCTGCAGCCACATACCACCAGTGAGAACAGCAAGGCAGCTTGGTTTGACTCAGTCTGCAAGACAGATCAGCCTGCCTACAGAGGTCTTGCACCACACATAAGCCTCTACTCCTGCACTGAATTCCTTGTAAGAAGATTAGGCCAGCATTTCAAAACAGAGTGCTGGCATTATGCATACTGCTCCATAAAGAAAATAAACAGGACTAGTGTCTTCCTGAACAAGCTCCTCTTGGATCAAGCTTTAGCTGTGTACAAGTCAGATAGTTAAGTATCTGCCATCACTCAAAAACTCACAGTGAACTCCTTAGAGGGAACACTTAAAAAACACAGCACACTGTCATACCAAATTAAACTGTGTTTTATGGCAATCCTCCTTCATCTAACTATTTAGAACACTTTGCACATACTTAACTTCTCCTTAGAGAAGCCTGTGAGAAAGACTTGTTAGCAACATAGCACTGAGAGAGAAGGAAGAAGAGGATTTTTAAGGCAGAACTGTCACCAGCTCTGTGTAGGGTTTATTGCATCTCAATTCAAGAGAGATGTTGAGCTACTGGAACGTGTCCAGAGGAGGGCAACGAAGCTGGGGAGGGGCCTGGAGCACAGCCCTGTGAGGAAAGGCAAAGGGAGCTGGGGGTGGGCAGCCTGGAGAGGAGGCTCAGGACAGACCTCATTGCTGTCTGCAACTACCTGAAGGGAGGCTGTAGCCAGGTGGGGGTTGGGCTCTGCTGCCAGGCAAGCAGCAACAGAACAAGTGGACACAGTGTGCTGTGCCAGGGCAGGTCTAGTCTGGATGTTATGAGGAAGTTGTTGTCAGAGAGAGTGATTGGCATTGGAATGGGCTGCCCAGGGAGGTGGTGGAGTCGCTGTGCCTGGAGGTGTTGAAGCCAAGCCTGGCTGGGGCACTTAGTGCCATGGTCTGGTTGCTTGGCCAGGGCTGGGTGCTAGGTTGGAGTGGATGATCTTGGAGGTCTCTTCCAACCTGGCTGATTCTATACACGAAATGCTGACATAGTGTATGTTCAGTAACAGAGGACAAGGAGTGTGAACTCTTTGCAGGTGGACATACTTTCTGTTGGCACAAAGGAAGCCAACCTGCTTCACAGAATGCAGTTAATAACCTCCCCCTTAAAAGCACAGTGACCTAGGATGGCTGTGTATGGCTGTGTATGTGATGCCTTGGAGCCCAAATATTCTCTAGCTAATTCCCCACCACCAGTGCTGGCAAAAGCATTCCCTCTCCTGGACAGACACCTGTGCCATCTAAAGTCTCACCTTTGGTGGCAGCTGCAGTTCTCCTTTACACATGGCTTATAGGCTTCCACGGCTTGCTTAATTTGGTCAGTTAATGCTTTCCATTTTGCACCTAAAACACACAGGAAGGAAAACTCACCGGAATGAATCCATTGAACTACCAGAACAACCAGCAGGAGGTGAACAGCGTTTCTGCTCCAGCTGGCAACAGCAACACACCAGGGTCCCACAGCACTCCAGTACTGCTCCAGTTCATACGGCTCGAACGAGAGCCTGCCTGAAGCTAACGGGACAATGAAAAGCAGCGGCGGGCAAGCAGAGGTGCCACCGAAGTGAAGGCTGCCGGGGACGGTGCAGTGGGTCGGGGACCCCACAACGGCGCCTGACTCAACACACACACACACCCCCCCTCTCGGCTCCCCTCTCCAGCCCAGGGGCCGTCACGGCGAGCCGGGGAGCTGCGCGGGCAGGCCGAGGAGGCGGCGAGAGCCGCTCGACACGCTGCCAGGACGCGCGGGCTCCCGCCCCAGCCCTCCCCGCGCCGCGCCCCGCAGCACGCCGCGCCCCGCAGCACGCCGCGCCCCGCAGCACGCCGCGCCCCGCAGCACGCCGCGCCCCGCAGCACGCCGCGCCCCGCAGCACGCCGCGCCCCGCAGCACGCCGACACCGGGCAACGCGAGGAGGAGCTCCGAGCGCCGCTCACCTGCCCCGCCGCCCGCCGCGGCGAGCTCCAGGCTGCAGGCAGCCCCCGCCACCAGCGCCCACAGGGCCAGCGCCGCCCGCCCCATGCCGACACCGCCGACACCGCGGGCCCCGCGCATGCGCCCCCCGCTGCCGACGGGCGGCGGCGAGCGGCGCCAGCAGCGGCGCTGTGCCGCGGCGGTGCCTGGGAGCTGTAGTTCCAGCGGCCGCGCCCTGGCGGCGCTGCCCGCCCCGCTCCGGAGCTGTGCGTGCGGAGCCCCCGCGGCCAGCCGCGCTCTGAGCGCAGCTTACCCAATCGGCGGCACAGGCGTGAGGGGACTTTGCTACAAGCTGCCGTAATGTGCAGAGCCTTCTCTTTGCAAAATGGTTTCTGGAGTGCAAGCCTTCAATGCTGCCTTGCACTTAGCCTGGGGGTGACGGTTTGGGTGTTCCCTGCCCCCCCCCCACTTTAGAAGTCACCCAGACTAAACTCAGCCGGCTCTGGGAATATGAATGAAGCTATTTATTTACAGCTGGCACAATAGACAAGCAGATAGTTACAGTACAGACAGTTATAGACAGAAATAGACAAGGTAAAAGGTGATACAGAAACACAACAGCCCTCCCAGACACCTGAGTCCCCAGCAGGGGCTCTCAACCACCCCTGCACCTTCCCCCTGCCCCTCTCAACCTTACCTAAGGAAGAATGGAGGTTCAGCCAGGGGGTTAGGAAGCGAAGGTGAGTGGCAGGTGAGGTTAGGGAGATGCAGCTCAGCCAGAAGCCCAAGGCAGAGTGTGTGACAAAATGGCCTGAGTGTTATCTAGTGTTGTCCTCTCTTCTTCAGCAGGACTCTGAGGGCAGCAGACATCACCATTGTTTTCCTTTCACAGCCTATGATCCAGTTCTTCTCACCAAAACATTCTACCCTGCTTCCAGTTGTGCCAGGGTAGGTCTAGGCTGGATGTTAGGAAGAAGTTCTTCACAGAGAGAGTGATTGGCATTGGAATGGGCTGCCCAGGGAGGTGGTGGAGTGGCTGTGGCTGGAGGTGTTGAAGCCAAGCCTGGCTGGGGCACTTAGTGCCATGGTCTGGTTGACTGGCCAGGGCTGGGTGCTAGGTTGGACTGGATGAGCTTGGAGGTCTCTTCCAACCTGGTTGATTCTATGATTCTATGATTCTAAACTGGCACAGCTGGGGCCAGCTGGGCCGTGGCTGGGCAGCCTTCAGGAGACAGGCTTCGTGAGCCCAGCGATAGATACAAAAGCCATGCTGGGAAGAGGCCAAATTGCTGCCCATCAGACACTGTCCTAACACAAATCCACATTATCACAGTATCACAGTATCACCAAGGTTGGAAGAGACCTCACAGATCATCAAGTCCAACCCTTTACCACAGAGCTCAAGGCCAGACCATGGCACCAAGTGCCACGTCCAGTCCTGCCTTGAACAGCTCCAGGGACGGCGACTCCACCACCTCCCCGGGCAGCCCATTCCAGTGTCCAATGACTCTCTCAGGGAAGAACTTTCTCCTCACCTCCAGCCTAAATTTCCCCTGGCACAGCTTGAGGCTGTGTCCTCTTGTTCTGGTGCTGGCCACCTGAGAGAAGAGAGCAACCTCCTCCTGGCCACAACCTCCCCTCAGGTAGTTGTAGACAGCAATAACGTCTGCCCTGAGCCTCCTCTTCTCCAGGCTAACCAATCCCAGAGCAGTTGATCAGTGCTTCTTCCCTGGGTTGAGTGTGGGAATGCCTGTCCTTTCTCTATGTGGTCCAGATATTCAGGCAAATATTGGAATATCCAAATATATTGGAATATTCAAACACTATTGGAGTGATCCTTGTGGTCCCTTCCACCTCTGACTGATTCCCATTCAGTGGTCCTGTGAAAGTAGATCACCTCTGGCTTCTAACAGGTTCAGCTGCCTCTCGGGAACTAGTTAAGTTTTGACAGAAGGTAAACCTACAGAGCCACTGGGATGGGCTGCCCAGGGAGGTGGTGGAGTCGCCGTGCCTGGAGGTGTTGAAGCCAAGCCTGGCTGGGGCACTTAGTGCCATGGTCTGGTTGCTTGGCCAGGGCTGGGTGCTAGGTTGGGCTGGCTGAGCTTGGAGGTCTCTTCCAGCCTGGTTGATTCTGTGATTCCATGAAATGTCAACACTAAATCATCACCTCTCCTAGTCCAGATCCAGTTTGGTGGCTTTGGTTTCCAGGAGGAGGTGCTGTGGCTGCTTGTTACTAGAGAGGAGCTACATTTCATAGAATCATAGAATGGTTTAGGCTGGAAGGGACCTCAAAGCTCAACCAGTTCCAACTGCCAAGAACCCTTGCCTAACATCCAGTTTAGGTCTCCCCTCTGCCAGTTTAAACTCATTCCCTCCTGTCCTGTCATTACCAGACCTTGTCAATAGTTCCTCCCCAGCCTTCCTGTAGATCCCTTCAGATGCTGGAAGGCCACTCTGAGGTGTCCCTAGAAGCCTTCTCTTCTCCAGGCTGCAGAGCCTCAACTCTTGTAGCCTGTCCTCAGAGCAGAGCTGCTGCAGCCCTCTGAGCATCCTTGTGGCCTCCTCTGGACTGGCCCAAACAGTTCCATGTCCTTCTTGTGTTGAGGGCTCCAGAAGTGCACACAGGACTGCAGGTGGGGTCTGAGGAGAGCAGAGTTTTTGCCTATGGAGTGAACGCTGAGGGTTTTTGCCACACAAGCCATCCACTGAACTTGTCATAGAAGCCTCTTTTGTGCAAAACTGAGTCAGTCCTGTAGGTTTAGGTGGAGAAATAATTAGGGGGAAACAGATCAAAGAGGGAAAACATGCACTGAGAAGGAGCACAAAGGTTTCCCAAGGACTCATAAACTCTGGAGAGTGGCAGTCCTGCTGGACCTGCAAGAGCTGATAAACTCTGGGCACCAAGTGTCTGCTCAGCCTGTGCAAGGCCACAAGTGAGGGCTGGTACCCACCACAGATTGTGTGACTGCAGGGCAGGGCCTCCTACACGCAGAGGAAGGCAGCAGGGTTATGCATGCATCCAGTGAAATAATTTACTTTGAGGAACTCTCCAAACACATGCTTGGAAGCTGCTAATATATCAGCAAAACCCTCTACTCAGTATGCAGCTGGGCTTGTCCTCCAACCATTGCTCCAGCTGGATAACTGGGTGATTTTGTGAGTGAAGTAGGAGGGAATATGTGAAGGTCATGTCTATTACCTGTTATTGGAATCATAGAATCAACCAGGTTGGAAGAGAGCTCCAAGCTCAGCCAGTCCAACCTAGCACCCAGTCCTGGCCAAGCAACCAGACCATGGCACTAAGTGCCCCAGCCAGGCTTGGCTTCAACACCTCCAGGGACAGTGACTCCACCACCTCCCTGGGCAGCCCATTCCAGTGCCAATCACTTTCTCTGCCAACAACTTCCTAACAACATCCAGCCTAGACCTCCCCTGGAACAACTTCACACTGTGTCCCCTTGTTCTGTTGCTGCTTGCCTGGCAAAAGAGCCCAACCCCACCTGGCTACAGCCTCCCTTCAGGTAGTTGTAGACAGCAATGAGCTCTGCCCTGAGCCTCCTCTGCTGCAGGCTGCACACCCCCAGCTCCCTCAGCCTCTCCTCACAGGGCTCTGCTCCAGGACCCTCCCCAGCCTTGCTGCCCTTCTCTGGACACCTTCCAGCATCTCAACATCTCTCTTGAATGGAGGAGCCCAGAACTGGACACAGCACTCAAGGTGTGGCCTGAGCAGTGCTGAACACAGAGGCAGAATATTCTCCCTTGTCCTGCTGCCCACACTGCTCCTGAGCCAGCCCAGGATGCCATTGGCTCTATTAGCCACCTGGGCACACTGCTGGCTCATGTTCAGCCTACTATCTACCAGTACCCCCAGCAGTACTACCCAGTAGTAACAGCTTCCTAGAGTAAAAACTCTCAGTACTTCTGCCTCGTCCTAAACTCCACTTGCACAGCCAAAGAAGTTTTAAGCACTTAATCCCTTCTTTCTATGCTCTCCTAGAGCCCCTTTGTGCTCCTTTTGTTTCCCACATAGGGTCTGCTTTCTTCTTTTTCCTCTGCAGCCTCTCTCACAGCTACAGCAGCCATATGTCCAAAACTGGAAGCTGGTCTGACAGCTGCCCCCAAAGGGTGAACCTTAAGTAAGGTACAAGCAAAAGTCACCTATACCCTGAGATATCTGTATTTGCCTCCGTTGGCCTCACTCAGTCTCTGCCATCTCTACGTGGCTAACCCACCCATCGTTTTTAGCAGTTGTCTGTCTTCCCTCTCAGGTTTCAGGCCAGGCTTTCCTGCTTCTTTCCCAGCTGACTGAAGAGAGACATAAGCACACTGTTCTGCCACCACTTCTGGTTGTTTCTCACAGCTCCTCACTCGTCTCCTACACAGCCGGTGGAGCTGTAGTAGTTCACTCTGTAGCAAAGGTTATTTCGGGTGCTTTCTCTGAAGCAAAGAGTAGGAGTGGTAGTCAGCATAAATGTTTAATAGGTCCTGAGAGCTAAGACTTTAAGATGAAGCTCCTTTTGAAGCTACATTTACAGCCTCTGCTCTCCCAGGCTTTGTGTAATGAAAGCACCCCAGGCCACTGTGGTGTGGTTTTGGCATGTGCTGTAGTTCCCCCCAAGCATCTTGGATGGATGTAAGCTTCAGAACCCCTTGACTCTCACTTCAAACACAAGCCTTTGCCTCACCTTCTCTACCTTCTTAATTTCCTGCAAATCCAGAGCTCTGTGCAGGAGCATCTGTCTCTGATCTTTGATACCCTCCCTCAAACACAGTCCCTCCCTCATTTTTTTTTCTCTGCCAAATCAAGCACCAACACCCACAAATTTACTTTTATCATGTTCCATGTGCCTGGAGTGGAAAATCACCTAGCTCTAAGTCTGGTGTCCTTGCTTTACATATTCAACACAGGTTAGAAGAAAGGTGCTTGGGAAAGAGTTTGGTTCTGGAAGCTGATTGTAAGACTGAGCTAAAGAAAGTGTTTCCTACATCTTGTGTTACTCAGAGCTGTGGTCTGACTCTTCTGATCGCTACTCTCTGCTGATGCAGCAGTGCAGTGTGGGTTTTCCTCCTCTAATTGATTCTTTTGTGCTGAAAGGAAGTCCTAGCACACATGAGGAAAGCACTCCTCGAACAGGGGTGAATTTTTCATGTAAATAATAGCTACCTTTTCTACACTGAAGTTCTCCAGAAGCAGGGACAACTAGAAAAGCTTTATGTGCAACTGGAAAATGTGGTGCCAGTAAGAGGGGAAATACCCAGATATTATAAATGAGATTCCCAATAGCTGAGAGAGACCTCATAGCTCATACCTTTCATGCTTTCAGGCTGCTGCAAGAGGCTTAGATAGCCTCAAAGCCCAGCAGAGAAAGGCAGGAAGTTACACATGCTATGAAGTTCCAAACCTGTGATTGATGTTCCCAGGGCTTTTGGGGCTGAGCCCAGTCTTTTGCCACACAGATTCCAGAGAATCGAGATTGTTTCCTGCTGGTGAGCTCCTCATGGAACTTCTTTTCCCTTTGGCTCTGAGCTGCATCCTGTGACATGCAGCCCTGTGGAATCATTGGGCTGTGGCTATTGGGATTCAGAAAAGCTGGCCACATCTACAGTATGTGGCTTGGGGATGTTTGGCATTGAATGTGCAATTACTGTATGTAAATTAGGCTGAGTATGAAACTGTTATGGCAACTGGAGCACTGCATGAAAAGTGTAGTATCAGACTCACTCTCAGTAAGGTTTGGGGTCATGATTGTTTAGCCTGGAGAAGAGGAGGCTCAGGGGAGACCTCATTGCTGTCTACAACTACCTGAGGGGTGGTTGTGGCCAGGGGGAGGTTGCTCTCTTCTCTCAGGTGGCCAGCACCAGAACAAGAGGACACAGCCTCAGGCTGAACCAGGGGAGATTTAGGCTGGAGGTGAGGAGAAAGTTCTTCACTGAGAGAGTCATTGGACACTGGAATGGGCTGCCCGGGGAGGTGGTGGAGTCGCCGTCCCTGGAGCTGTTCAAGGCAGGACTGGACGTGGCACTTGGTGCCATGGTCTAGCCTTGAGCTCTGTGGTGAAGGGTTGGACTTGATGATCTGTGAGGTCTCTTCCAACCTTGGTGATACTGTGATACTGTGAACTAAAGCTCTAACTAAGATGCTACAGGTCCTGCAGAACTGCTGAGCTGGACTGGGTAAAACAAGTGCAGAAAATCCCAGAGTTTGGTCTTGGTGAAACCCCATCCATGTCTGCCACTGAAGGGCATCAGTTACCCAGCCCTTGGCCCAGTCTGAGGGTTGGCAAAGGCAATGGGAAGAATGGGGAATGCAAGAAAGAGTGGACAAGGCATCTGTACCTCAAGCCTGAGGTCAAAATTTAAGTACTTGTTCATGCTGTGGGAGCAACACAAATCAACATTTGGTCCTTGAAAGACGATGCAAGAAGTGCAGTGGTTTCATCCCTTGAGAAATGTGTGTATGCCAAAGAGTGCCTCAGCTCATGACAGCAGTGATTGTGTTGCAGACAATTTTTCATAACAGCAGCCCCAAAAGGGCAGAGGGACTCTAGTGGTGGTTAGTAAGTTGCAAGATGGGATTTTCCAAAATTACTATCATAGAATCAAGCAGGTTGGGAGAGACCTCCAAGCTCAGCCAGCCCAACCTAGCACCCAGCCCTGGCCAATCAACCAGACCATGGCACTAAGTGCCCCAGCCAGGCTTGGCTTCAACACCTCCAGGCACAGCCACTCCACCACCTCCCTGGGCAGCCCATTCCAATGCCAATCACTCTCTCTGACAACAACTTCCTCCTAACATCCAGCCTAGACCTCCCCTGCCTGGCACAACTTCAGACTGTGTCTCCTTCTGTTGCTGGCTGCCTGGCAGAAAAGACCAACCCCACCTGGCTACAGCCTCCCTTCAGGTAGTTGTAGACAGCAATGAAGCCACCCCTGAGCCTCCTCTTCTGCAGGCTGCACACCACCAGCTCCCTTTGCCTCTCCTCACAGGGCTGTGCTCTTAATACAGTTTATTCATTTTGATATTCAGGACTCTTGCTACTGGCCACAGTTTTTAATGCCTGGTTCTTTGCACAGAAACCTTACATAGAACAGAGGATCTAGAACACTTAAGAAATAACTAGCAGTGATAAAAATTAAGTGTGCACAGAAAAGCCTTACACAGGTGAGAACAGAGGATCTAGAACACTTAAGAAATAACTAGCAGTGATATAACAAACATTAAATGCCACAGAAAAGCCTTACATAGATGAGAACTGAGGATCTAGAACACTTAAGAAATAACTAGCAGTGATATAACAAACATTAAATGTGCACAGGAATACCTTACATGGATGAGAACAGAGAATCTAGACCACTTAAGAAATAACTAGCAGTGATACAACAAACATTAAATGCCACAGAAAAGCCTTACATAGGTGAGAACTGAGCATCTAGAACACTTAAGAAATAACTAGCAGTGATAAAAATTAAGTGTGCACAGAAAAGCCTTACATAGATGAGAGCTGAGGATCTAGAACACTTAAGAAATAACTAGCAGTGATATAACAAACATTAAATGTGCACAGAAAAACCTTACACAGATGAGAACTGAGGATCTAGAGGAACTTGAGAAGCTCCTTTCTGCTTAAGGCAGAGACACTTGGATTTAGAGGGTTTGTTACAGAGTTTTGCTAAGAGGCTTTTGAATATTTACAGTATCACAGTGTCACAGTATCATCAGGGTTGGAAGAGACCTCACAGACCATCAAGTCCAACCCTTTACCACAGAGCTCAAGGCCAGACCATGGCACCAAGTGCCACGTCCAATCCTGCCTTGAACAGCTCCAGGGACGGCGACTCCACCACCTCCCCGGGCAGCCCATTCCAGTGTCCAATGACTCTCTCAGGGAAGAACTTTCTCCTCACCTCCAGCCTAAATCTCCCCTGGCATAGCTTGAGGCTGTGCCCTCTCGTTCTGGTGCTGGCCACCTGAGAGAAGAGAGCAACCTCCTCCTGGCCACAACCTCCCCTCAGGTAGTTGTAGACAGCAATAAGGTCTGCCCTGAGCCTCCTCTTCTCCAGGCTAACCAATCCCAGCTCCCTCAGCCTCTCCTCGTAGGGCTGTGCTCAAGGCCTCTCCCCAGCCTCGTTGCCCTTCTCTGGACACGCTCAAGCATCTCAATGTCCCTCCTAAACTGGGGGGCCCAGAACTGAACACAGCACTCAAGGTGTGGTCTAACCAGTGCAGAGTACAGGGGCAGAATGACCTCCCTGCTCCTGCTGGCCACACCATTCCTGATGCAGGCCAGGATGCCACTGGCTCTCTTGGCCACCTGGGCACACTGCTGGCTCATGTTCAGGTGGGTATCAATCAGCACCCCCAGATCCCTCTCTGTCTGGCTGCTCTCCAGCCACTCTGACCCCAGCCTGTAGCTCTGCATGAGGTTGTTGTGGCCAAAGTGCAGCACCCTGCACTTGGAGCTATTGAAGCCATCCCCTTGGACTCTGCCCATCTGTCCAGGCGGTCAGGGTCCCGCTGCAGAGCCCTTCTGCCTTCCAACTCACAAAAAATTCTATCTCCCAACTCCTGGCACTAACTGCAGTTTCCTGACAGTACCCGAAGACTTGCAAGGAGTTCTGTTGGTGTCTTGATAGTCATTAAGACTTCTGATCTTCCCAGGCTCTTAACAAGGGTGCTGGGAGAAAGGCAGATGGTCTCTAACCCAATCCTGGTTCCTCCTGGGTGACCTGTGTCACTTCCAGGGCTCCCAGACTCGTGGATGTGCAGTCTTGGCACAATGTCATGCTGGCTAAGCAAGCCTATCATGTGAAGGCACCTAATGCCTAATTCCCTGGTAAACTTGAAGCACAGCAAGTTTCCAGGTAGACAAACCCAGAGTATCAGGACTTGTGTGATGGTTTGGGTGTTACCCACCCCCCCCTCTTTGGAAAATCACCCAGACTAGACTCGGCAGCTCTGGAAATGGAATGAATGAAGCTATATGTACAGCTTAGCACAAGAGACAAGCAGAGAGTTACAATATATATATACAGAAATATACAAGTTAAAAAGTAATACAGAAACACAGCAGCCCTCCCAGAAACCTGAGTGCCCAGGAGGGGGTCCCAACCACCCTTCCACCTTCTCCCACCTTACCCCAGATCTTGCCTTATGCTCAAGGTAATTCGGAGAGTCAGTCAGGGGGGTTAGGAAGCACATGGATTAGTCACACAGACGGCAGGTTAGGTTAGAGAGAAGTTCAGCCCAAAGCCCAGAGAGAGTCTCTATTTATGTTCTTGTTCTGCTCCATCTCAGCAAGCCTATGAGTGCAGCAGACATCACCAGTGTTTCATTTTCACAGCCTAGCATCTAATTCTTCTCACCAAAATATCCCAGCTAGGCTCAGACCAGCACAGCTTGTTATTATGTAGCATGCAGACTGCTGCAGAGCAGTATCACAGTATCACAGTATCATCAGGGTTGGAAGAGACCTCACAGATCATCAAGTCCAACCCTTTACCACAGAGCTCAAGGCCAGACCATGGCACCAAGTGCCACGTCCAACCTTGCCTTGGGCAGAAAGGAATGAGTCAGAGAATGGCCAGAAGCAGAGAGCGCGGTAAGGCAAAAGCAGATGGTGTTTACCTGATCAGCTCATTTTATCAGTGCATCCCGAGACTGATGGTTCTTTGGCCACAGATCAGCCAATCAGAATGGAATTTTGCCAAGCTTAACCATAGCAGGTGAAGTCAGGACTTGCTTTTACCCTTTCAGGGCTGCCCAGGGAGGTGGTGGAGTTGCTGTGCCTGGAGGTGTTGAAGCCAAGCCTGGCTGGGGCACTTAGTGCCATGGTCTGGTTGCTTGGCCAGGGCTGGGTGCTAGGTTGGACTGGCTGAGCTTGGAGGTCTCTTCCAACCTGGCTGGTTCTATGATTCTATGAATACAAACAAGTGTATGAACATGGTATACTCAGGTGTTTACAAGTTTGGAAGGAAAGGAGAAGACTCAGAGGCAGTAGCAGCCTTTGTTTTCATTTCCCACTGTTGCTTCCCCCAACAACAGGAGAGGGGGAGAGCAGAAAAAAACATGTCTGGGCAATCCAGGACATGTTTAGGCCAAATTTGGCCTATTTTGGCCTTCTATAACAGGGATACTTGTTCAGTGTGAGCTATATGTGTAAATGCACAATCAGTATGGGCCCAGGAATGTATTTAAGCCTTTTACTGTGTACCCCTAAAAAAGCTGGCAAAAGTGGAGGCCAGTGACAAGCAGAATCCCTCAGGGATCAGTCCTGGGACCAGTCTTGTTCAACATCTTTGTGGATGCCATGGACAGAGGCACTGAGTGCAGCCTAAGTAAGTTTGCTGCCCACACCAAGCTGTGTGGTGCAGCAGCCAGGCTGGAGGGCAGGGATCCATCCAGAGGGACCTGGACAGGCTGCAGAGGTGGGCACAAGCCAAGCTCAGGACATTCAACAAGAAACAGTGCAAGGTCCTGCAGCTGGGTCGGGGCAATGCCAAACACAAACCCAGGCTGGGCAGTGCCAGGCTAGAGAGCAGCCCTCAGGATAGGGACTTGGGAGTGCTGCTGGAGGAGAAGCTCCACAGGAGCCAGCAGTGTGCACTTGCAGCCCAGAAAGCCAAGCAGAGCCTGGGCTGCAGCAGCAGAAGTGTGGCCAGCAGGGCCAGGGAGGGGATTCTCCCCCTCTGCTCTGCTCTGCTCAGACCCCACCTGGAGTACTGCATCTAGTTCTGGAGCCCCCATTACAAGAGGGCTGTGGAGATGCTGGAGAGTGTCCAGAGCAGGGCCAGGAGGATGCTCAGAGGCTGCAGCAGCTCTGCTGTGAGCACAGACTGAAAGAGTTGGGGCTGTGCAGGCTGGAGCAGAGGAGGCTCCCAGGTGGCTTTTTTGTGGCCTTCCAGGATCTGAAGGGAGCTACAAAAAAGCTGGGGAGGGACTTTTTAGGCTGTGAGAGAGTGCCAGGAGTGGGGGGAATGGAGCAAAGCTGGAGGTGAGGAGAGTGAGGCTGGAGGTGAGGAGGAAGTTGTTGAGCAGGAGAGTGGTGAGAGGCTGGAATGGGTTGCCCAGGGAGGTGGCTGAGGCCCCATGGCTGGAGGTGTTTGAGGCCAGGCTGGCTGAGGCTGTGTGCAGCCTGCTCTAGGGTAGGGTGTCCCTGGGCATGGCAGGGGGGTTGGAACTGGCTGCTCCTTGTGGTCCCTTCCAACCCTGACTGATTCTATGATTCTCTGATTCTAAATCTGTCTTCATTGGAGGAGTTAAGAAACTGGAAAATTCTTGCCCAGAAGGATGCACTGGGGGCTTAGAAGTTATCAGCACCCCACAAAAACATCAGGGTGGAATAGGTGTGGATTCATTGTGGTGGAGCATGGAGAGACCTGGTAGATTTGAGAGACCAAAAGCCCTTTGTCTCACCAAGAGGATGCATTCAATATTCGTAGCCACTACCCTCTGCTTTTGAGTCACAGGGAGCCAACACAAGCTAAAATTGACTATATTCCTACAGCATAGGCCTTGGCATGAGGCTATGGCTGCACAGACTTTAAACTCTGTTTGAGAGGCCACGTTAACTGCAACTGATCATAAATCACCTTCTGCCACTGCCAGTGGGGATCTGGCAAACCCCTTCCTGCGAGCAGAACGTCTCTTTCTTTAGCTACAGTTGTGTAAGTTGCAAATTGAATGCGAACCTGAAGAAAGATTTAGCAGGGGCAGGCACAGCCTCTAGAGCCTTTGACAAAAATGCTGTGGAACAAAGTCCCAGGCTAGATTATGTATATGTCAGTTGGGGAAAACAAAGCAGAGAAACCCAGCCCTGTTGGCTCTCAAATGAAATGCAGGATTTTATTGCTGGTGGTATGCTGAGGACGAGACACTGCAGGATGTAATTAAGGTTCTGCTGGAAAATGATTTGCACAGCTTACTCTGTCCCTGTTTCAGTTTAAAATGATTTAGATACCACTTCTCTGAGGCACGAAGAAAACTGAGCCTTGAAGTGTTGCAGGGAAATAAAGATACGGAAAGCCATTTGGAGCCTGAAGGCAGCGCAAGACATTCCTGCCTCCCTCACTAGCCAGAAATACAAGTGATGTTAAATGGAGGAGCATGTGCTGGTGGGAAACACTCACCCTCTGGAAGGAAGTTAGGGAAGTCAGCTTGGATCAGTTTGATGTGGGAGTCCTGAGCAGCCATTTCTGTATCACCAGGCAGTCTTTGCCAGAAGGTACTACAGCATTGAGAGGGAGTGGGTAATTGTATCTGGTGTGGTCAGCAGGAGCAGGGAGGTCATTCTGCCCCTGTACTCTGCACTGGTTAGACCACACCTTGAGTACTGTGTTCAGTTCTGGGCCCCCCAGTTTAGGAGGGACATTGAGATGCTTGAGCATGTCCAGAGAAGGGCAACAAGGCTGGGGAGAGGCCTTGAGCACAGCCCTACGAGGAGAGGCTGAGGGAGCTGGGATTGGTTAGCCTGGAGAAGAGGAGGCTCAGGGGAGACCTTATTGCTGTCTACAGCTACCTGAGGGGTGGTTGTGGCCAGGAGGAGGTTGCTCTCTTCTCTCAGGTGGCCAGCACCAGAACAAGAGGACACAGCCTCAGGCTGTGCCAGGGGAGATTTAGGCTGGAGGTGAGGAGAAAGTTCTTCCCTGAGAGAGTCATTGGACACTGGAATGGGCTGCCCGGGGAGGTGATGGAGTCACCGTCCCTGGAGCTGTTCAAGGCAGGACTGGACGTGGCACTTGGTGCCATGGTCTGGCCTTGAGCTCTGTGGTAAAGGGTTGGACTTGATGATCTGTGAGGTCTCTTCCAACCTTGGTGATACTGTGATACTGTGATCTGCTGACAATGGATTTCATGTAAATAAAAGTGGCCCTTGATGGTCTGCAGTGCAGTGCAAGCTCCTGTGTATCAAAGCTAACTCCCAGTGTGTACACCTACCACACTGGTGGAAAACAATGTCAAAATACCACCAGAAAGGGGGCAGTGTCAACCTGTGGCACTGCTGGCATGACTCAGTTGCAGTGGATTGTCACATCTGTGCTAGCAGCAACTGGCAGCATAGTAGGGGTGGGTTGCTTGAGAGAAGTAAACAGAGAAAGTGGAACAAAAACGTAGTGCTATTTTGTAGTCTGTGACTGGCAGTGTCTCACAAGTGACAGAGATGCATAGGAACAGCCAGAAGCGATTACAGCTAGGGTGTGCTCTGCAGAGACTTGGTGATCATGGGAAGTGGTTGTCGTAGGCAGTGCGTGCTGTGGAGAAACAGATTCCCATTTCCCACATACCAGAGTGCAGTGGGAGAGTGTAAACTGCTGCCTTTCATAGAGGTGGGCTCAGGCTGGAGTGGCTGTAGTCCAGAAGGACAAGCAGCTGTAGGTAGTGGGGCTTTTACTAACCATGGTATGGGATTTCCAGAGGGCACTCGGAACATCAGAGGACAGATGTGGGCAGATGTGGCTGGGTTGGAGGGCAGAAGGGCTCTGCAGCAGGACCTTGACCGCCTGGACAGATGGGCAGAGTCCAAGGGGATGGCTTCAATAGCTCCAAGTGCAGGGTGCTGCACTTTGGCCACAGCAACCCCATGCAGAGATACAGGCTGGGGTCGGAGTGGCTGAGAGCAGCCAAACAGAGAGGGATCTGGGGGTACTGATTGATACCCACCTGAACATGAGCCAGCAGTGTGCCCAGGTGGCCAAGAGAGCCAGTGGCATCCTGGCCTGCATCAGGAATGGTGTGGCCAGCAGGAGCAGGGAGGTCATTCTGCCCCTGTACTCTGCACTGGTTAGACCACACCTTGAGTGCTGTGTTCAGTTCTGGGCCTCCCAGTTTAGGAGGGACATTGAGATGCTTGAGCGTGTCCAGAGAAGGGCAACGAGGCTGGGGAGAGGCCTTGAGCACAGCCCTACGAGGAGAGGCTGAGGGAGCTGGGATTGGTTAGCCTGGAGAAGAGGAGGCTCAGGGGAGATCTTATTGCTGTCTACAACTACCTGAGGGGAGGTTGTGGCCAGGAGGAGGTTGCTCTCTTCTCTCAGGTGGCCAGCACCAGAACGAGAGGACACAGCCTCAAGCTGCACCAGGGGAGATTTAGGCTGGAGGTGAGGAGAAAGTTCTTCCCTGAGAGAGTCATTGGACACTGGAATGGGCTGCCCGGGGAGGTGGTGGAGTCGCCGTCCCTGGAGCTGTTCAAGGCAGGACTGGACGTGGCACTTGGTGCCATGGTCTGGCCTTGAGCTCTGTGCTAAAGGGTTGGACTTGATGATCTCTGAGGTCTCTTCCAACCTTGGCGATACTGTGTGATACTGTGTGTGACATCTGGAACAACAGGACATATATCAGAGGCAGCAGACACCTCGCATGTGTTTGTCATTGTCCATTAGTTGAGTGTAGTTGAATCGTGGCTCCCCAGGAAAGCCCTGGGGACCTGTACCTTTCAGAAGCTCTCAGAGGAGGTGCCACTGTAAAGAGGTTCTTGCTGAACAGCAGTGATCAGCAAGAGTTCACAGAGTGATTCATGTAAAGCTCTTTGCTGCTCGTCATTAGGAGTGACCCCCGAGCACCATGGAGTACCGGAGCTCTCAGAGGCTAATTCAACTGGCAACAAATGGTGTGCTCATCTACAAGGTGCAGAGTGTTGAGAGGGCTCTAGTTCCTCCTGAAGTCCCAGTGCTTGTCCCTACCAGTGTCACTGCTTCAGCTGCTTTGTTTCCTGAAGATCGTGAGCACTGGAGAATTTCCTAGGTGTTCATATGGCTCTGTGGATGTTAATTCATCCAAGTTGTTAAACCCTTGAAGCCCTGAACTGTAATTGTGAGCAGCTTTGTTCCAACTGCACTCTTTTTTTTTTGTTGCAGAGCTGCACAAAATTTGTGCTTTTCTCTATCTTGCCATCATTAATAGAATTTTCCTTGTGATAATAAATGGAGGCATTGAGTTTCTAATTTAGGGATGGGATAAAACGAGTTGTGCTGCAGTTTCTAATCGTGGGACAACTCTTCTGCTGCCCACACATGCTCTGTTTGTCTTATAAAAGCAGTTTCTTTAACAATGCCCTCTGCAGCTCATTTGTAACTACGTAGTGTAAACATTGATTTCTAAATCTTTTTTTAATAGATCCCCAAGCTACTTAATTATCACAGCATCACAGTATCACAGTATCACAGTATAAGCAAGGTTGGAAGAGACCTCACAGATCATCAAGTCCAACCCTTTAGCACAGAGCTCAAGGCCAGACCATGGCACCAAGTGCCACGTCCAGTCCTGCCTTGAACAGCTCCAGGGACGGCGACTCCACCACCTCCCCGGGCAGCCCATTCCAGTGTCCAATGACTCTCTCAGGGAAGAACTTTCTCCTCACCTCCAGCCTAAATTTCCCCTGGTGCAGCCTGAGGCTGTGTCCTCTTGTTCTGGAGCTGGCCACCTGAGAGAAGAGAGCAACCTCCTCCTGGCCACAACCTCCCTTCAGGTAGTTGTAGACAGCAATAAGGTCACCCCTGAGCCTCCTCTTCTCGAGGCTAACCAATCCCAGCTCCCTCAGCCTCTCCTTTCAGAGGTCCCTTCCCATCTCAATGACTTAGTGATTCTTGGGACATTCTTACATGTTTCTTCTGAAGCATCCAGGTGTGAAAACATCAGAAAGAGGGGACTGGCTTGAGTGTCACTTCGTAAAGAAGTCCAAAGGAGGAATCTGCATTTTAATGTAAGAGAATGAAAGAAAGGTGTCTGCTTCCCGTGCATCTCACACTTAGCAGAGACACCTCTACATGTGCCAACTGATGCCAAGTTAGCATTTTACACATGATTAACTCTGGAAAGAGAAAAGGAAGTGGAGAAGAAAGCCCTCTGTGATGTAGGTGCAGACTTTTTACATGCACAGGTCTGGAGAGATAATGAAGAATGCTCTTAGTCATACACTTTATCTGTTGTTATTGTTTATCAGTAATGTTATCTGGGTTTAACTACAGGCAGAGATGGATATGTAAATCACCCCCAATCTGACCTAACGATGAGGCAATTGCATTTTGTTTCCCCATAGTGGGAGAGGACAAAGAAGAAACCAGTGGCTCTAGCTCCAGCTATAAGCACAAGGTGAAGCACTGTTTGGATAAAGTATCCCCCAGAAGGCACACAAACAGCTTTGAGAACCCCTGAGCATCCTGCTGCTGCCTGTGTCCAAACCCGGCACTCTGATGAAGCCCAAGGGGTTGATGCACTGCCCCTTGCTGTCTTGCTGCAGGGCAAACAGGTACTTCAGATGCTCACAGATGGTCTGGAGGTTGTAGTCTTTGTCTTTACAGATGCCTTCTCTGGCCACATACTTGCTGGGACACAAGTAGAGGGCTTGTCGGTGTTGCAGGTTCAGAAACCACATCTCTAAGAAGGTATTGATGCAGCAGGTGGCTGCCATGTCAGTTAATCCCACAAAAGTGTCTTCTTCCTGCACTCAGAGTTGGGGTCATTGATGTTGTGGAGCTGGTGAGGGACCTGGAGCACAGCCCTGTGAGGAGAGGCTGAGGGAGCTAGGGGTGTGCAGCCTGCAGCAGAGGAGGCTCAGGGCAGAGCTCATTGCTGCCTGCAGCTGCCTGCAGGGAGGCTGTAGCCAGGTGGGGTTGGGCTCTGCTGCCAGGCAGCCAGCAACAGAAGAAGGGGACAGAGACTCAAGTTGTGGCAGGGGAGGTCTAGGCTGGATGTTGTTAGGAAGTTGTTGTCAGAGAGAGTGATTGGCATTGGAATGGGCTGCCCAGGGAGGTGGTGGTGTTGCCGTCCCTGGAGGTGTTGAAGCCAAGCCTGGCTGAGGCACTTAGTGCCATGGTCTGGTTGATTGGCCAGGGCTGGGTGCTAGGTTGGACTGGCTGAGCTTGGAGGTCTCTTCCAGCCTGGTAGATTCTATGATTCTGAAAAGATTAGGAGTAGTCAGAGTTTCAGTTTAGGAGTAGTCAGAGAGTATTACCTATTGCACAAATACAGGATTCCTCTCTTTGGAGTGCAGAATCTGGAGAATCTCTGCTTGTGCTCCATTGTCAGAGTTTTGTTACCCTGTAACAAAATTTAGAAGGCAAACACTGCAAGGGAGATTTTAATATGTATGTAAAGTCTGATCAGTACTTCCATATCGCTTCTCTGTGTCACAGAGCAGTAGGGTCCAATCTTTCTAGACTAATTCTGGACCAGATTTGAGTCCTGTCCTGTTGCTGGCGTGTAAGTGATGCTGTGTGAGAAGGGAGAGCACCAAAAGAGGCCACTGTGTTGCTACATCTGGATGCCACGTGCATTTCCTCCGTGACCTGACATCAACACCCAGCCTGCATGAACAGGTGGTTTGAACTGCAATTGCAAAGGGCTGCCATGATGATGGCATCAGCAAGTGCTGGATGCAGAAGTGTCGGCCTCTAGGTGCCACATTTTCTGGAACTGAAGTGGCTTTTCTGATAGAGTCCAAGATGCTGTGACAACAGCTGTGGCACCCAGCTGTGCCACTCTCTCTGGTACAAGTAGATGTTGAGTTCTCGGAATCTCAGCCCTGTGATCCTCAGAGGACTTCTGCAGTAAAAGAAAATGGCCTGAGGTGAGGCTGCTAGAGCTGGTCCTGTTATCCCACATCTGAGACTCCAGGAACAAGGAAGAATTTCTGCTTCCCAGAACAGGTTTTCTCTTCAGCCCTAGTTTCAGGTGAGCGATTTTTGGATGAACTGGTATCTTTCAGTGGGACAACAGTGCTCTAAGTGCCAAATGCTTTGCATGAGTCTCTCCTGCCTTGAAAGAAGAGATGTCTGTATTTACAGGTGTATCTTGACAATATTGCAATATCATAGAATCACAAAATCATCCAGGTTGGAAGAGACCTCCAAGTTCAGCCAAGCCAACCTGGCACCCAGCCCTAGCCAATCAACCAGACCATGGCACTAAGTGTCCCATCCAATCTTTTCTTCAGCATCCCTAGGGACAGTGACTCCACCACCTCCCTGGGCAGCCCATTCCAATGCCAATCACTCTCTCTGACAACAACTTCATAACAACATCCAGCCTAGACCTCCCCCAGCACAGAGACTGTGTCCCCTTCTTCCGTTGCTGCTTGCCTGGCAGCAGAGCCCAACCCCACCTGGCTACAGCCTCCCTTCAGGGAGTTGTAGACAGCAATGAGCTCTGCCCTGAGCCTCCTCTGCTGCAGGCTGCACCCCCCCAGCTCTCTCAGCCTCTCCTCACAGGGCTGTGCTCCAGGCCCCTCCCCAGCCTTGCTGCCCTTCTCTCAACACCTTCCAGCACCTCAACATCTCTCTTGAATGGAGGAGCCCAGAACTGGACACAGCACTCAAGGTGTGGCCTGAGCAGTGCTGAGCACAGTGGAAGAATAACAGCATACACCTAAACTTGAAAACGTGCCAGACTCCCTGATGCTTTTTCCTTAAAGCTGTAGGGTGTTCCTCATTTGTTCCTTACTGTGCCCTCCTGGAATGGGGGAAGTTTGTTGCTGAAGTGGCAGCCTCAGACAAGATGTAAAATCATAGAATCATAGAGTCATAGAATCATACAATCATACAATCAACCAGGTTGGAAGAGACCTCCAAGATCATCCAATCATAGAATCATAGAATCAACCAGGTTGGAAGAGACCTCCAAGATCATCCAGTCCAACCTAGCACCCAGCCCTATCCAATCAACCAGACCATGGCACTAAGTGCCTCATCCAGGCTTTTCTTGAAGACCCCCAGGGACAGTGCCTCCACCACCTCCCTGGGCAGCCCATTCCAATGGGAAATCACTCTCTCTGTGAAGAACTTCTTCTGTATGTAGTATGTGATTTCTCTCACCAGCTCTGGGGATGAGTGCCAGCATCAGGGCAGTTTGCCTGGCTCTTCTCTCTTGTCCATTTTTACCTTCCAAGAAGCAGGGAGAAAATGCTGTCCCTGTTGTTAATCCATATCCACTCAGAGACCAGGATCTTTTGCCTCAGTCTCCAGAAGCAGAAGCAGCTCCTGCTGCTGGAGAGTCTTCAGTGGCAGCCCTGCTGAGATGCTGGAGTGTAAATCCCCCGTTGCTGTTTTAACCACCCTTCCCTCACTGCCTGAAAAATAACTTTCTCTTGTCATTAACACTGATCTATAGCTGCATTAATGTGTGAAATCACTGGGTGTGAAAATAGTGTACTAAACACTACTTAATGTAATATTACCACAGTAATGTCTCTAAAAATATCTTGTCCACTTGATTGCTTTCATTGTGAACTGGAGATAATGTACCACTTACAGCTGATGATTAAAATTCATAAGGCTTTGCTTCTTAATTACAGCAACTTGCAATCAAAGTGAAATGTCAGATCCCTGAATGTTGTTTATCTGTATACAAATCCACAAACCCAAGAAAATAGAAGGATTGTCCACACGACACAATGGAGCTGCTTTGCTTTTAAGGTTAAGTAAAATAAATCCCCACGTGAGTATTTACAGAGGCAGGTCGGGAGAGGTGAGCCTGAGATCTTTGATGCAGCAGAACTCATCTTGGATGAAATGCACATCTCTGGGACTATTCAAATTATGGAAGAGATCTGTAAAATATACTGATGGAGATGGAAATGTTAACTTGACAGAAAACTGTTGTGGGTGGATGGATGTAACTGTTTTATGGGCTGCAAAAAGAAATCTTGCAATTCGAGCTCAACTTTGAACCAAAGATGGAGATGTCTGAAAATGCAGAGGTGGATTCTCACTGCCACGGGGAATTACCCATGCTGGCTGGTGAGAGAGGGTAAGGTGCTTGGTTTCAAACATAGAATCATAGAATCAACCACGCTGGAAGAGACCTCCAAGCTCAACCTAGCACCCAGCCCTGGCCAATCAACCAGACCATGGCACTAAGTCCCTCAGCCAGGCTTGGCTTCAACACCTCCAGGGACGGCGACTCCACCGCCTCCCTGGGCAGCCCATTCCAATGCCAATCACTCTCTCTGCCAACAACTTCCTAACAACATCCAGCCTATACTTCCCCTGGCACCACTTGAGACTGTGTCCCCTTGTTCTATTGCTGGTTGCCTGGCAGAAGAGACCAACCCCCACCTTGCTGGCAGTTGTGGACAGCTATAATCATGCTCTTGGTCAACAGTGGCCCTGCACAAGAAAGTCACACTCTTATGGATGTCTTTAGCTCCCCATTTCCAGAGCTATGTTTTTTGGTTGGTTGTTTTCAAGTTAACACTAAACTCTGAGAATTCACAGTGCTCTGGAATTGTGCTAGTTTGAGGCTAGCTGGAATATTTTAATGAGAAAAATGAGATTATAGGCTGTGAAAAGGAAACAATTGTGATGGTCTGGGTGTTACCTGTCCCCCCACACTTAAGAAAATCACCCAGACTAGACTCAGCCAGCTGGAAATTGAATGAAGCTTTATATTCACAGCTTAGCACAAGAGACAAGCAGAGAGTTACAGTAGTTGCAGCTATAGACAGGAATAGACAAGTTAAAGGTAATACAGAAACACAACAGCCCTGCCAGAAACCAGAGTGCCCAGGAGGGGCTCCCAACCACCCTTCCACCTTCTTTCCATCCCTCTACCTTACCCCAGACATTGCCTTATGTGCAAGGTGAGGTTAGAGGATCAGCCAGGGGGGTTAGGAAGCAGAAGGATTACACAGACAACAGGTTAGAGAGAGAAGTGCAGCCCAAAGCCAGAGAGCAACTCTGTATGTTTGTGCTTTTGTTTTGATCCATCTCAGCAAGCCTATGAGTGCAGCAGACATCACCAGTGTTCCCTGTTCACAACCTATGATCTAATTCCTCTCACTGAAATATCCCAGCTAGGCTCAAACTAACACAACACTGATGATGTCTGCTTCACCCATAGGCTTGCTGAGACATATAAAACCAAGAACATAAACATAGATAAGACAGAGTGGGAGAGGCAGAGTGTGTGTGTCTCTGTTGCAATTGGTGTCCTGGACTGCTTCTGTGTAACTAATCCTTCTGCTCCTAACTTCCCTTGCTGATTCTCCAACCTCACCCTGCACATAAAGCATGCTCTGGAATAAGGCAGAGCCTATGGGTGAAGCAGACATCACCAGTGTTGTGTAGTTTGAGCCTAGCTGGGATATTTTAGTGAGAGGATCATAGGCTGTGGACAGAAAACACTGGTGATGTCTGCTGCACTCATAGGCTTGCTAAGATGGATGAAAACAAGAACATAAACATAGATAACAGAGTTGCCCTCTGGCTTTGGGCTGCACTTCTCTCTCTAACCTGTTGTCTGTCTAACTAATCCTTCTGCTTCTTAACCCCCCTGGCTGATCCTCCAAACTCACCTTGAATGTAAGGCAAAGTCTGGGGTAAGGTAGAGGGGAGGGAAGAAGGTGGAAGGGTGGTTGCGAGCCCCTCCTGGGCACTCTGGTTTCTGGCAGGGATGTTTGGGTTTCTGTATCACCTTTACCTTGTCTATTCCTGTCTACAGCTGTAACCATTGTAACTCTCTGCTTGTCTCTTGTGCTAAGCTGTGAATATAAAGCTTCATTCCTTAACTCCCAGCTGGCTGAGTCTGGTCTGGGTGATTTCATAAAGACTCCTAAGGCAACTCCTAAACTGTCACAGGGGTGTATCTGACCCTAAATTTACAAACACAAACTCTCAGCTTTAAATCTATGTCACAGGTCCCCTCTTCACTTGTTTTTTTTTCCTTGTTCTGGTATGTGAGATATAGACAGAACCAAGAGTAGAAACTACACCTCTCTTTGTAGTCACACCTGTGTTCTTCATTTCTTGCATCCCTCCTGTGCCAGTCTGAAAAAATCCAAACCAGAAGGAATCAATTTATAGAATCTAGACCAGGTTGCCCGGAGCCCTGTCGAGCCTCACCTTGAATATCTCTAGGGAAGAGGCCTCAACCATCTCCCTGGGCAACACATTCCAGTGTTCCACCACCCTCTAGTTTGAAGGCATTGCCTGTCACTGCAGGCCTTTGTAAATAGTCTCTCTCCATCCTTCTTGTAGGCCCTCTTCAGGTACTGGAAGGCTACTATTAGGTCTCTGAGGAGCCTTTTCTTCTCCAGGCTGGACATCCTCTACTTCCTCAGCCTCTCTTTGTAGGAGAGGTGTTCCAACCCCTTGACCACTTTGGTGAGCAGGCCCTCCTCTGGACATGGTCCATCAGGTCCATCTCCTTCCTACATTGAGGGCTCCAGACCTGGATGCAGTACTCCAGGTGAGGTCTCACCAGAGCAAAGTGGCAGAATCACCCCTCTGGATCTGCTGGCAATGCATCTTTTGATGCAGCCCAGGATGTGATGTATGAAGTCTGAAGGTATCTATGTGTCTGCCAACCTGAGACTGAAGGCATTCTATTTCTGCATGTCCTGAAGCAGCCTCTAGCTTTGTGTTGCTCTCCAAAGCCAAGGCTGAACTCTCAGAGCTCTTCTCTTGGAGGGCAACACAGACTTGTCAGAGCTGTAGGGGTGTCCCAGCTCCAAGCACTCAGAGCCTCCTTGGAGCACATGCACATGGCTGTTGCCATAACACAGTCAACGCAGATCAATACCTGCAGCTGGAGAATCATCTTGTGGGTTTCAGAGCTTGGCACAAAAAACTCACCACATATGCCTGTAGATATAAAGTCTAAACCTTTTTTAACATATTCATGGTTGACAAATAAGTACATAATAGGCTCTTGGAGGAGGGAATTAGAACTTAGTGCATGCTGCTTTTCCACATAGCTGTTGTAGTCCCATCAAAGCACAGGCCCTGTGAGTGGATGTGTGTAAGACTGACAATGCTTTGGTGTTGATTAAAACCTGTTAAACATCCATGATAAGCCTTCTTAGACATGGGACTAGCTAGCTGAGAGAACACCTTGCCAGTGCCCAGGGCTGTGAAGTTCAGACCTGCAGTGGTCAGCAAATACATCTGAGGACCATGTACTAGGTGAGAACAAGCAAAGGACCTACAAAATGAGGGGCAGTTTGGGGACAGTGTTTGCCTCCTGGACTGTCCCCCCAATGGACTCCAATGACACCAAGCTAGGAGCAGGTGTGGAGCTGTTGGAGGGTAGCAGAGCCCTGCAGAGGGACCTGGCCAGGCTGGATGGGTGGGCAGAGGCCAACAGGATGAGATTGAACAAGGCCAAGTGCAGGGTTCTACACTTTGGCCACAACAAGCCCAAGCAGCACTACAGGCTGGGGCCAGAGTGGCTGAGAGCAGCCAAGCAGAGAGGGAGCTGGGGGTGCTGGCAGAGAGGAGCTGAACAGGAGCCAGCAGTGTACCCAGGTGGGCAGCAGAGCCAATGGCATCCTGGGCTGGCTCAGGAGCAGTGTGGGCAGCAGGACAAGGGAGGTTATTCTGCCCCTGTGCTCAGCACTGCTCAGGCCACCCCTGGAGTGCTGTGTCCAGTTCTGGGCTCCTCCATTCAAGAGAGATGTTGAGGTGCTGGAAGGTGTTGAGAGAAGGGCAGCAAGGCTGGTGAGGGGCCTGGAGCAGAGCCCTGTGAGGAGAGGCTGAGGGAGCTGGGGGTGTGCAGCCTGCAGCAGAGGAGGCTCAGGGGTGACCTCACTGCTATCTACAACTCCCTGAAGGGAGGCTGCAGCCAGGTGGGGTTGGGCTCTGCTGCCAGGCAAGCAGCAACAGAACAAGGGGACACAGTCTGCAGCTGTGGCAGGGGAGGTCTATGCTGGATGCTAGGAGGAAGTTGTTGTCAGAGAGAGTGATTGGCATTGGAATGGGCTGCCCAGGGAGGTGGTGGAGTGGCTGTGGCTGGAAGTGTTGAAGCCAAGCCTGGCTGGGGCACTTAGTGCCATGGTCTGGTTGACTGGCCAGGGCTGGGTGCCAGGTTGGACTGGCTGAGCTTGGAGGTCTCTTCCAACCTGGCTGATTCTATCATTCTATGAACTCTCAAAGGTTGACTCACAGTCCCCTTGGAGTGAAGTTCCTCCTGCCTTTGAGGACCCACTCTGTGGGTGGATGTAGCACATACAACTGCCTGGATGAAGTCAGTAGGCAGTAGGCACATTCAAAGCTCTTGGAGTAGGCACATGAAAGGGACAAATCCTCACCTGTGTGCACATAGGTTGACAAACTAGTTTGTGGTCACTACAGTCACTTTCTTCATCAGAAACCCTGGTCTCACAGCCAAGGTTCAGAAGGGCTTCCCTTATGAGCTTCCTGTTGCTAAAGGCTTTTTCTGTGTCTGTGTCTGTCTTGCTTTCCCTTTTTATCCATCCTTTTTAGCACCAGATGCATCAAGCTTATGTCACATGGCTTGCAGCTGCAAGTGGCATCTGTACATATCTCCAGAGCCTCAAGACTGCTTCCAGAGCCTGAACAAGTTCATCTGCAGGTGACTCAGGTGTCCCTTCTCTCCAAAGCAGTGCACACTCTGGATATACCCCTCTCAGCTTACTTTTCATCCTTACTCTTGGGGTCATTCATAGTGCCTGGGAGGTTTCAATGTTCTCCTGGAAGTTCACAGTGGTGGTGAGTAAGGATATGAAGCTTAGCTAAGCTGCATCTACACTGAGCACAGGGGTGCAGGTAAATGCCCCAATTTTCACAATCCACTTTCAGCAGGCAGAACCTGGCACAGCAGTGCAGGGATGGGTAACTGGGAGCTGCCTGGCTTGTTAGAGGAATCCATGATTTTCTGAGCAGCCCAAGCCCACTGAGGAAAGTGTCCTCAAGAGGAATGTCTGACAGCTATCCCACTTGCATGGAACACCACATGTCAAGGAATTTAATATGAGCACAGTGGGCCAAGTTTGCATTTCGCCTGTTGCCTCTTCACACTTCCCAACTGCTGGAAAAAGGCCCAAGCAGCAAATAGAAGGCAGCACCTTAGAGTTGTGCCTCACGCCACTGGAAATCCTTCAGGCTCCTGCTGCCATATGCTGCAGGTTGCTTGGGGAGTGAAGGCTCTCTTGTGCCTCTCATGTTAGCCTTTTATGCTGTGTAAGAGCTTTGGGGTTGGTGAGGACAGCTTCGCTCTGGGGGGTAAATCAGTTCCATTTAGATTGGGCACCCGTGGCTCCCTTGGCCTCTCTGGCTTAGGATAGATCTCCTTTAAATACTGTATTCATTACCTACTCCACGAGCAAGAAATCAGACTCTGCAAAGGAGGAGAGGAGGTACAACATGTAAAAAACATGTCCTCCCACTCTCCCTTTTCTGCAGGATAGGCGATGTTTGACTTCACACTCAGGGAAGCAGCTGAGAAATCCTTCATGGTTAAACATTCCAAACTGTTTGGCTGGGTAAATGTCCTAGATTTAACGAATTTTGCAGCAGCACTTGAGTTACAAAGTGGACCATGAAATGTTTACAGAGATGTTGTTACCCTCCAGCTACTTCCATCAGAACATAAAAACAGGAGTAAGGGAGGGGAGGTGGGACTGGGAGGGTAGCAGGAAAAGAAATGGGTGGTGCTAGGTTTCAAAATGAATGCCTCATTCTTAGAAAGGACTTGCTGCACTTGCTTATTGCTTCCCTTGTTTCAGAGAGTGTTTCATTGCTGTGAAAATTTGCCTTCTCAGCTCAACAGTGTTTAAATTTTGAGTGATGCTTTCCCCCCACAGAAGGCTGTAATCCAGGTGACCCCAGGCTGAGGCTTGGGCTAACCAACAGTCACTGGGGAATTCAAAAGGCCAAGTTGCCACTGCTGGTAAATTATCATTTGGTAAGAGGAAAATGTATTCTGGAATACATAATACTGCTCCTTGGTGAGGCTCAGCTTCAGCTTCTCGTTGTGCAGAGCCTGGGCTGCAGCAGAAGTGTGGCCAGCAGGGTGAGGGAGGTCGAGGATTCTCCCCCACTATTGCACTCTGCTGAGACCCCACCTGGAGTCCTGCATCCAGCTCTGGAGCCCCCATGACAAGAAGGATGTGGAGATGCTGGAGTGTGTCCAGAGCAGGGCCAGGAGGATGCTCAGAGGGCTGCAGCAGCTCTGCTGTAAGCACAGACTGGAAGAGTTGGGACTGTGCAGGCTGGAGCAGAGGAGGCTCCCAGGTGACCTTCTTGTGGCCTTCCAGGATCTGAAGGGAGCCTACAGAAAAGCTGGGGAGGGACTTCTTAGGCTGTCAGGGAGTGACAGGACTGGGGAGAATGGAGCAAAGCTGGAGATGAGTAGGTTCAGGCTGGAGGTGAGGAGGAAGTTGTTGAGCATGAGAGTGGTGAGAGGCTGGAATGGGTTGCCCAGGGAGGTGGTTGAGGCCCCATGGCTGGAGGTGTTTGAGGCCAGGCTGGCTGAGGCTGTGTGCAGCCTGCTCTAGGGTAGGGTGTCCCTGGGCATGGCAGAGGGTTGGACTTGATGATCTCCTTGGATCCCTTCCAACTCCTAATATCCTGTGATACTGTGAATATGATGTTGTTGAAAGGTCCTGGCCCGACTGTGGTGAGAACTGAGCCCTGTGGAAGCCCTCAGCAGAGGCAAAGACTTCCAGGCTGCTGTTCTCATCCGGTTTCAGTGATGGAGGAGGAAACAGAGTTTACACAAACCCTAGCCCAACCCCCAGAAACATCTTGCTTTGTTTATGTTCCGAGCTAAGCCTGCGACTCTCACTGTTCGGAGGAGCTGTGCAGACATTTCTCCATCTGACTGACTTCACATCGATTCCTTGATCTCATTGAGAGATCTGCCTTTTAGCTCCCGCTCAACATGTCCCATTTCTCTCTCTCTCTCTTGTGCCCTGCTCTCCAGTGTCTGCAAGATCCCTGTGTAACGTGATTATGCAACCATGCAAATGGACACGGTGCTTTTCATTTACTGCAAACTCTGCTTCGGGTCTCTTGTTATGAAAATAGAATCATCCGTGAGAGACACGCTGCAGAAGGTAGGAGGAAGGGAGCTTTATGTGGCCGGGTTGGAACGCTGGAAGGTGGTATTAGAGATGGAAACAGACTATTTGAGCTAAACTGGTGTGCCACCATCTCTCCACAGGAACCAGCATCAGTTAATAGACTCAGACAGTTCTCCTCTGAATCCTTTCCCCCTAGGAAATGGCAGATACTCGCCTTCGAGGTTGTTTTCCACAGCTGGAGGTCTCCTCCTTCTCAACCCCAAGCTGCAGGGAAATAAGTAGTGCAGCTCTCCCAAAAGGCTAATTTGCACCCTCCCACTGTAAACAGGCAGCTGCCTTCTTCACTTTGCACCCAGGCAGGAGGGCCTCGGGGGGGCGGTTAACTGTACTGCTGCCGCCGAACCCAGCGCTAAGCACAAGGGCTGCCGGCACCCAGCCAGGGGCGACGGAGGAGAAGCCAGGGAGCCCCGGACATAGGGAGAGGGGGCAAGGAATAAAGAATGCACAAAGCATGTAACACTTGGTTCATAATTCGAGATGCCTTGGGTGCCTCTGCTTATGCCTGCAAGGGAAGATGCTTCTCTGTGGTGCAGTAGGAATATGACCTGCTCGGTTCTGGTGGCCTTTTTCACACAGTGCCATGTACCTTGCTAGAGCTTCACAGCCTTATCCCCTCGATGATCCCATGAATTGTCCTTGTGTTACACATGTTGAGTGCAAAAGTACATGGCAGACAGGGGTCTGCCACTGATGTGGGCTGCAAGCTTCTGGGGCCAGAGTGGCTGAGAGCAGCCAGGCAGAGAGGGAGCTGGGGGTGCTGGCACAGAGGAGCTGAAGATGAGGCAGCAGTGCCCATTTGGGCAGCAGAGCCAATGGCATCCTGGGCTGGCTCAGGAGCAGTGTGGGCAGCAGGACAAGGGAGGTTCTTGTGCCCCTGTGCTCAGCACTGCTCAGGCCACCCCTGGAGTGCTGTGTCCAGTTCTGGGCTCCTCCATTCAAGAGAGATGTTGAGGTGCTGGAAGGTGTTTGGAGAAGGGCAGCAAGGCTGGGGAGGGGCCTGGAGCAGAGCCCTGTGAGGAGAGGCTGAGGGAGCTGGGGGTGTGCAGCCTGCAGCAGAGGAGGCTCAGGGGTGGTCTTATTGCTGTCTGCAGCTGCCTGCAGAGAGGCTGTAGCCAGGTGGGGTTGGGCTCTGCTGCCAGGCAAGCAGCAACAGAACAAGGGGACAGAGTCTCAAACTGTGCCAGGGCAGGTCTAGGCTGGATGTTGTTATGAAGTTGTTGTCAGAGAGAGTGATTGGCATTGGAATGGGCTGCCCAGGGAGGTGGAGGAGTGGCTGTGGCTGGAGGTGTTGAAGCCAAGCCTGGCTGGGGCACTTAGTGCCATGGTCTGGTTGATTGGCCAGGGCTGGGTGCTAGGTTGGACTGGCTGAGCTTGGAGCTCTCTTCCAGCCTGCTTGATTCTGTGATTCTGTGATCTTCCTACGGGAGCCTCTCCCCGAGGCCGTGGCGGCGGTGCCAGTGGGTGCACAGTGGGTGGCAGATACATTGGCTGTCTCCATGCCTTCCAGAAAAGTCATTTTCTGTTGCACTGTCTTTGAGAGGGCTCTGATCTACCGAAAACGTTGCCCTTACCGAGCAACCGGAGCCTCCTGCTCGGGTAACCAGGGCGCCTTCCCTGGCTCGGGCCGGGACGATCCCCAGATGTAGGCAGCAGCTCACAGCCACTGCTGTCTGAAAGGACAGCCGGAGGGAGGCCCTCCTGCGGCCAGTGCTGCAGCAGAGGGGACATCAGCCTCGGCCCGGGGAGCTCAGACGATGCGGGTGAAGCGGGTCGGCAGACCGGGAGAAGCGGCTGATGGCAGCGCTGCCCCACACCGTAGGCGGGGGCCGGGAGGCGGGGGGGGGGCTAGGCCGAGGCCCTTGGGTAGGGGCGGAGGCCGCCCCAGCGCTGGGTGGAGGCGCTCGGCGGTGCCGCCCGGAGGAGCAGGGGCCCTGCAGGGGGCGCTCGGCGGTGCCGCCCGGAGGAGCCGGGGTCCTGCAGGGGGCGGTCGGCGGTGCCGCCCGGAGGAGCCGCGGCCCGGCAGGGGGCGCTCGGCGGTGCCGCCCGGAGGAGCAGGGGCCCTGCAGGGGGCGCTCGGCGGTGCCGCCCGGAGGAGCAGGGACCCTGCAGGGGGCGCTCGGCGGTGCCGCCCGGAGGAGCAGGGACCCTGCAGGGGGCGCTCGGCGGTGCCGCCCGGAGGAGCCGGGATCCTGCAGGGGGCGCTCGGCGGTGCCGCCCGGAGGAGCAGGGACCCTGCAGGGGGCGCTCGGCGGTGCCGCCCGGAGGAGCCGCGGCCCTGCAGGGGGCGCCCTCTCCCGGCGCACCGGGGCTGGCTAGGGGCGGGCGCGGCGCCGCTCTCACCGCTGTCGTCCTCGGCTGGCCCTGGGCCGGGGCTGGGCTGTTTGCGCCGGGCTCGGTGGGGCCGGGCGAACGCACCTGGCTCGCCTCCTCGCCTCATCGCTCCCCGCATTTCCCCTCCCTTTTTAAATGTTTCTCCTCCTATTTCCCCCCATTTCTTGCTTTCCAATTTTCCCCTCTATTTTTTTCCCCCCTCTTCTTCCCCCTCCTCTTCTTCCCCCCCCCCCCCCCCGTCTTTCCTCCGCTGCCTTCCCTTCGTAGGGCGCCGTCGTTGCTGCCTTTCCCCTCGGGCAGCGTTCGTCCCTCCCGGCACTCTCTGCCTCTCCATTTCCTCCCGCTCTCGCTTGTTCGCTCTCTGCAGCCTGGCGTCTTTCTCTGTGTCTCTCCTCGCCACGCAGCCCTCCCTCTGTGCAGCTCTCTCCGTGAAATGGATCTGAACAATTGCATCGGAGCAGCTTTTTTCTGTTCCTGCCATATGTCCGAGTGCCGAGGCACCGTTTCTCTTGCTGTATTTTGGAGCTGTTGGTGCTGGCAATAACCAGGGGAGCAACACAACCCTGCGAGTTTCTGCCGGTGCCTTTTTGGGCTGTAGTGAGATCAGAAGCCCAGCACGAATGAGATTTGACGGATGGTGGTACTGATGTTTTGAGCTGATTGAGCTCACAGTCGCTGGGATGCTCAGGCTGGATATCGATGGGAGGACCTTTAAGGAGTAAAGAACAGCCCCTGGATGCTTGCAGCCGTCTGACAAGCATGAGGACACACTAAGTCACTGAAGTGGCATCACCCTTAGAGTTATAGAATCATACAATCAACCAGGTTGGAAGAGACCTCCAAGCTCAGCCAGCCCGACCTAGCACCCAGCCCTGACCAAGCAACCAGACCATGGCACTAAGTGCCCCAGCCAGGCTTGGCTTCAACACCTCCAGGCACAGCGACTCCACCACCTCCCTGGGCAGCCCATTCCAATGCCAAACACTCTCACTGTGAAGAACTTCCTCCTAACATCCTTTCTCTCTCCTTTCTTGGTTTTGGACATAGATATACTCCTGCAAACAAAGAACTCACAGTAATTGCCAAATTCCTTGCATGTGATAGGATGATGTTTGCCTCCATCTGCAGAGCACCTACAGTGACAGTAGCTGTGATCAGTGAACACTGCCCCACTCACCTCAATATGGTTTTAGCAGGGGCTGCCCCTGTAGCATGACTCTGCAGCACAACTCTGCTAGTGTCCCATGATCTGCCCCCTTGAAACCCTTCCAGAGCACCCTATTAGTCTGACCCCTGCCATGCATGAGGTGATGCAGAGCCCTGTGTCCTTGCTCGTGGCAAAAAGGAGCTTTGAGCCTGTGAACCATGCTGCCCTGTAACTAATGTATGCTCAGTTTGAAATATATACTGACAACAATTTAAATGCCAGCATTCCTAGTTAATCCTCTGCTAGCAAAATATGTCTGGAAGGAGATGGCTCTGCACAGTCTCCAGTGAACAAGATCTTATTGTAGCAGCACAAGGACTTGGGAGATTTCCCCAGCTTGACCAATAAGATGAAAGATTTGCTTTGGTAATCACAGCTGTAAGTGATGCAGTGAAAAAAAAACACCCACTGCATGTGGTAGAGCACTCAAAACCCTCTCCTCTGCCCAAGCCCTCCTGCAGAGCAGGAGCAGGCTGGGCTTCTTGGGCAGGGTCTATGTGACAAGGGATGTGAATTCTGTCTCTGATGTTTGTGGCTCCTCTGTCTCAGTGAGATGTTCACAGACTCTTCCCGAGTCACATTTTCCAGCCCAAACAGCCAGTGGTACTAAAAAGGTAGTTATAGATACTAAAGAGTAGAAAGGTAGTTACATGGTGGTGCTGGTAGAGCAGCTGAGGATGAGCCAGCAGTGTGCCCAGGTGGGCATCCTGCGCTGGCTCAGGAGCAGTGTGGGCAGCAGGACAAGGGAGGTTCTTCTGCCCCTGTGCTCAGCACTGCTCAGGCCACACCTGGAGTGCTGTGTCCAGTTCTGGGCTCCTCCATTCAAGAGAGCTGTTGAGGTGCTGGAAGGTGTTTGGAGAAGGGCAGCAAGGCTGGGGAGGGGCCTGGAGCAGAGCCCTGTGAGGAGAGGCTGAGGGAGCTGGGGGTGTGCAGCCTGCAGAAGAGGAGGCTCAGGGCAGAGCTCATTGCTGTCTACAACTACCTGAAGGGAGGCTGTAGCCAGGTGGGGTTGGGCTCTGCTGCCAGGCAACCAGCAACAGAAGAAGGACACAGTCTCAAGCTGTGTCAGGGCAGGTCTAGGCTGGATGTTGTTAGGAAGTTGTTGTCAGAGAGAGTGATTGGCATTGGAATGGGCTGCTCAGGGAGGTGGTGGAGTCGCTGTGCCTGGAGGTGTTCAAGCCAAGCCTGGCTGGGACACTTAGTGCCATGGTCTGGTTGATTGGATAGGATTTGGTGCTAGGTTGGACTGGCTGAGCTTGGAAGTGTCTTCCAACCTGGTTGGCTCTGTGATGATGATGATGATGATGATGATGATGATGATGATGATGATGATGATAGAGGGAAATTGATTTTAGTACCCTCTTGGGACCAGTGGTTCAGGGACCTTGTACATGTAATACCTAGATTACTCTCTTGTGTTGAGTCCTGACTCATGCTTACTCTGGGGAGCCCAGGCAGACTGTAGAGTGGTGCTCACATCATCTCCCTGGGGCTGTTTTAATCCTTGACTGTAGGCAAAAGGCAGAGTATCAAGGTGGAGAGACAGAAGCTCAAAACAGTCCAACGTTTTCAGTTCTCTAGCTCCCTGCTGGCAGGACAGCTGCACTTTCAAGGCTGGCATCCTGAGATGCAGAGCAGCAGCATCCCCCTCAGCAGGCTGCAGTGCTGCAGGGCCACTGACAGGGTTTCTTGCCTGCAGTGAATCTCTGCCCGATCGCTGCTCCACGCTCACAGTAGAACAGTTGGTGGGCCATTCTTCTGGGGATCAGCCTAGTTTGACACACTGCCCTTGCATCCCTTGGCTGTTGGTGTCTGTGCTGTGGAAGCACATGTGGACAGACTCTGCTGTTCTGTTGTTTTCAATCATTAGATGCCTGCACACCAGCACCACCTTACATTCAGTGACAAAATCATATCTGATTCTTTTATGGTTTCACCTCCCCCCCCCTTTTTTTTTTCTTTGTCACTTCCTTTCTGAAGGGTGTCTCAGAGGTGCTCTCCTTGCCATTATTTTAGTCTCTCCTTTCAGCCTGACTCTCCTTCTCACACCACCTCTCTTTTATTCTGCTTTGTTCTTCCACCACCACCTGTCACCAAAGCCTCTTCCTTCCCTACTGCGTTATCTTCTAGAGACCAATCAACCTCCTTTCCTAATCTCCCCCTTCCATTATTGTCTAAAATGCCTTCTCCATCTCCCCCCTGACCACCACTTGTTTATGGCTTAGCCATCCCTTTCCAGCTGCCTGCCATGGAAATGTCCCCCACTTCAAACTCACAGCTGCTCCATGCCTGTTGTAGACCATGACCGTGCCACAGCATTCCCTTCTGCAGCACTGTTCACTCAGTGCCCTGCATGAACAGCCTGTGCACCCACTGCCATCCCTGGTCTTGGCAAGCAGCCCTGTCTCAGGCTAGGAGGATGAGCAGTGGGAAGGCTGCTTGCCCAACTCTGTGATGGTTCATGCCTCTGGCAGTCAGGGTAGGCTACAAGGCTGCCCTGACCTTTGAGGCTCAGCATATCTAGGCTTACTGCTGGATCTGCCATCTTCTCTGAGTTTCCTTCTTGCAGCTTTTCATCTCCCATAGGAGACCTTCCCCAAGGATGGATTTTCCCTGTTTTTCCCTGTTGCTTCTCCATAGGGGCTCCTGGAACTGCATTATTGCCTCTCTTCAATGCTCTTAGAATCATAGAATCAGTCAGGGTTGGAAGGGACCACAAGGATCATCCAGTTCCTACTGGTGCACAGGGTCTTTAGAAAAGTTCTGACATGTCTCCTGAGCCTATCAGCTCAAGCTTTCTGTGTCTTCTAGGGGAAACAAAAGCTTCTTGGCATTGTAATTGAAAATCACAGAATCAGTCAGGGTTGGAAGGGACCACAGGGAGCAGCCAGTCCCAACCCCCTGCCATGCCCAGGGACACCCTACCCTAGAGTCAGGCTGCACACAGCCTCAGCCAGCCTGGCCTCAAACACCTCCAGCCATGGGGCCTCAACCACCTCCCTGGGCAACCCATTCCAGCCTCTCACCACTCTCCTGCTCAACAACTTCCTCCTCACATCCAGCCTCACTCTCCCCACCTCCAGCTTTGCTCCATTCCCCCCAAGTCCTGGCACTCCCTCACAGCCTAAAAAGTCCCTCCCCAGCTTTTTTGTAGCTCCCTTCAGATCCTGGAAGGCCACAAGAAGGTCACCTGGGAGCCTCCTCTGCTCCAGCCTGCACAGCCCCAACTCTTTCAGTCTGTGCTCACAGCAGAGCTGCTGCAGCCTCTGAGCATCCTCCTGGCCCTGCTCTGGACACACTCCAGCATCTCCACAGCCCTCCTGTAATGAGGGCTCCAGAACTGAATGCAGTATTCCAGGTGGGGAGTGCCCACAGCCCACAGCTGCCTTTCTCTGCCTTGCCTGCTCCTTGCTTCTGGGGCCCAGATGAGCCCTGCTAGAGCTCTCATGCTACTGCTCCTCTGGAGCCCAGTGGGGTAGGAATGCAAGGGCTCTGGTCTGCTTTAGTCACTGTGGAGAGGTGTGACTTCTTGCCCTTCTACAGCTCTCATGCTGCTGCTCCTCTGGAGCCCAGTGGGATGGGAATGCAAAGGCTCTGTTCTGCTTTAGTCGCTGTGGAGAGGTGTGACTTCTAGCCCTGCTAGAGCCCTCATGCTACTGCTCCTCTGGAGCCCAGTGGGATGGGAATGCAAGGGCTCTGGTCTGCTTTAGTCACTGTGGAGAGGTGTGACTTCTGGGCTAGGCTGGGCTGCCTAATGGTTTTGTAATGAGTCTAAGGTACTTGAATCCAAGTAACTGCTAGAGATGGCTTTGTGTAACCCTGAGCCACCCTCTTTACCATTTTGCTGTGCCAAAACAGGTGTGCAGCACACTCAGGCTCTGAAGGCACCTGGATATTCTCAAAGCCTCCCTTCCTCTGCCGAACTTGTGCATCCATCTTTCCCTGCCCTTCCTTTAGTCCTGACTCTCTTCCCATCTACTGTGACTGCTTTCTATTTTTACTCCTGACAAAGGGTTGTGGGCTTAGAGACTGCTCTTGTAGCTGTGGATGTAAAATGCCTGCTGTGTGGTGTTGGTAATGAAAGAACTGCTCCTGGAAATTAACTAATTCACAGACCTGACTAATTAACTCTGCAGCCGTGCAGAGCCGTGGAGGAGTGTCAGTGTGGTTTCATTGCCAAGGGCACTGGGCTGGGGGAGAGGGAGAGAAGGGAGGTGGGGAAACACATGCCTGGGATCCTAACTCTTCCCCTAACTGTAAGCCAGTCATTTGCCATCCCTTTTGGCCCTTCCCCATGCCCTCACTCTCTTCTTTAGCTGAGCTGCTCAGGGTAGGAGCTGTTTCTCATTATGCCTATTCAGTGTGTTGTGCAGGAAGGCCTTGGCATTGTCAGGGGCACTAATCACTGCTGGTTTACAAAGGATAAACACTGGAGAGGCAAAGAATTACACAGCCAGATAGCTCCAGATATCAGTTTGTCCCTTTCTGGGTTTTCTCCCTTTGCTGCCTCTGCCCTCAGGAGCCACATGGCTTTGACAAGGGCCGGTTGATCCCTCCATGGTGGCACTGCATCCCATCTCTCCTGCTTTCCTCAGGCCCAAACCAAATCTTCCCTGGAGTCAGCAAAGGGATTGCCCTGGGAATACATTGGAAGTGGACCAGGCTCTTCTGCCCTAAGGAGCATAATTTTGGCATCAACTCATTGGTGTTTAGAGTACACTGGAAGCCAGATGAGGCCACCCCCACTATTTCAAGGCTAGGTATTTAATAGGAGAAGTTTCCCTCCATGCATCCTCCTATGGGGGTTCAGTACATCCATGCTACCTGCCCTGGCAAGCTCTCCCCTCAATGCATGCCACTGGAGCTCCCCGGGGAGCTCTGCTGGGCACCTGTGCAGCTATGGGCTGCCCGAGGAGGTGGTGGAGGCACCGTCCCTGGAGGTGTTGAAGCCAAGCCTGGCTGGGGCACTTAGTGCCATGGTCTGGTTGGTTGGCCAGGGCTGGGTGCTAGGTTGGACTGGCTGAGCTTGGAGCTCTCTTCCAACCTGGCTGATTCTATGATTCTATTCTATGATTCTATGAATTTCCTGGAAGGCTAGCAGGAGCTTCCCTGACCCATGGGAGGGTGACCCCCTCCTCCTGCCTGCCTCCTGCCCTGAGCAGGCAGCACAGCAACTGTGGCTTTTCCTTGCTGAGCAGTGCACAGCTCGGATGGGTTTCTGAGGCTCAGGGCAGCCAGACTGTGTGAACTACAGCATCTATTCCACCGAGTCCCAGGGGGTTGAGGTGGTGACAGTTGGTGCTGTTTGGGATCAGGGATCATGCCTGACGTGGCAGCTGCATGTGCTCCCAGCTGACATACCGGGCTGAGCACCACTGGGACCACATCCAGCCTGTGAGGCAGCATGCACACCGCTGGCTGTCAGGCTGGGACATGTGTGTGCTGAGGTGTGCCTAGGACTGGGGCAGGTGACAAGCAGTACCTGAGACCACTGTAGGATTAGCCTTCTGGATCTCATGTCATTCCTAGCTCCTTTTGCTCCCCATGGACATTGCAAACACCTCAACACCATGATGCAAAAGGTGGTGCAAAATTTGTCATAGAACCATAGAATCATAGAACCAGCCAGGTTGGAAGAGAGCTCCAAGCTCAGCCAGCCCAACCTAGCACCCAGCCCTGGCCAAGCAACCAGACCATGGCACTGAGTGTCTCATCCAGGCTTTGCTTCAACACCTCCAGGGATGGCAACTCCACCACCTTCCTGGGCAGCCCATTCCAATGCCAATCACTCTCTCTGACAACAACTTCCTCCTCACATCCAGCCTGAACCTGCCCTAGCACAACTTGAGGCTGTGTCCCCTTCTTCTGTTGCTGGTTGCCTGGCAGCAGAGCCCAACCCCACCTGGCTACAGCCTCCCTTCAGGGAGTTGTAGACAGCAATGAGCTCTGCCCTGAGCCTCCTCTGCTGCAGGCTGCACACCCTCAGCTCCCTCAGCCTCTCCTCACAGGGCTCTGCTCCAGGCCCCTCACCAGCTTTGTGACCTTCTCTGGATCTGCCAGGGCTCTGGAGAACCAGCTATTCTCTTTACTATGCCCACATGTAGACTCTTTCTTTTGACCTGACAGTGCTCAGCACTGTAATTATGCCAGTCTGGGCTTGCCTCTGCAGTCACCCAGACGGTCTAGATACCAGCTCATGGTTAATCTGGAGCAGGTAGCTCAGGCTAACAACAGCAGAGAGCCATTGCTTCAGCAGAGTTTTTTCCATCAACTGTGGTTGTTAATTTGCCAGATAATACTGAGAGATCTTAGGCAGCAAAAAATCAGCAATAAAACACCAGTCAGTAGTTTAAAGATCTAATTTCCCTGCTGCACCCACTCGTGGCACCCAGCCTCTGTGCCGTTTTACTCTGGGTCCTAGCTGCATGCCCCAGCTCTGATAGCTTTTATTGGCATCACACACAGAGGCACATGCCTCTCCTCTGCCTCCTCCTGGTCTCTGCTCTGTTGGCCTGGCCTGGTCCATGTCCTGAGCTCACCCTGCAGCACTGTGCCATCTCGGGTGTTCTGAGTGAAAGGCTGAGCTGGGGATCACCTGGGTCGGTGAGAGAGGACAGAAAGCAACCCTGAGAGCGTAAACTCTTCACTCACAGGTGATTTTGGAGCACTCTGCCCCAGCTTTGAGAGCAATTAGCCAAGCACTTGAGCATGGCTGCTGGAAAACTCATCTGTGGTTCCCAGCAGTAATCTAGGTTCATCCACCTGAACCCAAGAACAGACTTCTGCCCACTGTGTAACTGCTGCTGTGCAGGACAAGCAGCTGGCATGCCATAAGCACTGGAGCACCACAGCCCTGCCTCAGCCCCCAGCTGACTCCTCCTGCCTGGCAGAGCCTGGCCTGGTCAGTGGCTTTGGAGCTGGTCACCTGCTGCAAGTGGTGGATGCTGACAGGGGGAAGGCAGCTGGCTGGCCCTGCTGAGCAGAGGTCTGGGAGTGGAAGGGCTCTCAGCTCCAGCCTTGGCCTCACCAGTGGGGTGAGGGGGGGGGTGTGCAGCTGCAGCGTTGGGCAAGAGATGCTAATGGAAAACAGAAACAATTCAAACTGTGTGGTGGTGGAAACACTAACAACAGGAGGAGCTCGGAGCTTCTGACAGCCCTGCCAGTGCCACAACTGCCTTTTCCTTTTCTTTGTTCTTTTCATTAGGACACAGTTTTTTTGGCTTGTTACACCAGACCAACAATATGCTTTAGTGTCAACAGGGTCTTGGGCAAGCCAGCATTTGTCTTGCTAATCACTAGCAGAGAAAGAGAGGCAGCACATTGTTACCTCTCCATGTGATAGTCACTAGGAGGATCACCCATCTAGAAGGATCACAGGACAGTAGGGGTTGGAAGGGACCCAAGGAGATCACCAAGTCCAACCCCCCTGCCAGAGCAGGACCACACAATCTAGCACAGATCACAGAGGAACACATCCAGACAGGCCTTGAAAGGCTCCAGAGAAGGAGACTCCACAACCTCTCTGGGCAGCCTGTGCCAGGGCTCTGGGACCCTTACAGTGAAGAAGTTCCCCCTTGTGTTGAGGTAGAACCTCCTGTGCTGCAGCTTACACCCATTGCTCCTTGTCCTATCACAGGACTCCTTGATCTGTGGGGCAGGCAGAGGAGTCCTTGGCAGGGCACGCAGAGGGGCCCTTGGCAGGGCAGCAGCAGCAGCAGCTCTCAGGAACATGCTGTCCCTCTTGCCCAGTAGAGGTCTGCAGGGCAAGCACAGTGCAAGTGGCACCTTTTGGAGAGAGGGCCTGGAGTCAGCTGTGGTTTTATTTTCCCTCTGGAAGGTGGCAGTGCACATTCTGGAGAATAATTTCATGCTGCTTGGGAGTGGTGCACATTTTGGTTTGGTTGGCTGTGTTAATTGTGTGGTAAGGAGCCTAGAGCCTTCTATTGGCATCTTTATTTATTTACATACAAATGAAGAAGGCATTAAATCAATTGTTCCTTTTTCTTTGCTCTCTCCTGTCTTATCATTGCTTCTATCACATACTCTTAGTTGTACCATGCTTTTGGTTTTTCAGCTGAATCAGATACACTAAGAGACAATCCCAGGCTGAATCTCCTGAAGACTGATTGAATCAGTCAGGGCTGGAAGGCACCACAAGGAGCAGCCAGTTCCAACCCCCCTGCCATGCCCAGGGACACCCTACCCTAGAGCAGGCTGCACACAGCCTCAGCCAGCCTGGCCTCAAACACCTCCAGCCATGGGGCCTCAACCACCTCCTTGGGCAACCCATGCCAGCCTCTCACCACTCTCCTGCTCAACAACTTCCTCCTCACCTCCACTCTGACTCTCCCCACCTGCAGCTTTGCTCCATTCCCCCCAGTCCTGGCACTCCCTCACAGCCTAAAAAGTCCCTCCCCAGCTTTTTGTAGCCCCCTTCAGATCCTGGAAGGCCACAAGAAGGTCACCTGGGAGCCTCCTCTGCTCCAGCCTGCACAGCCCCAACTCTTTCAGGCTGTGCTCACAGCAGAGCTGCTGCAGCCCTCTGAGCATCCCATAGAGCCTGATCTAAAGAGGCACTATTTACATCACTGCCTTTCCCTTGCTACTATTTCACTTACATTTCAGGGCACTTCCTGACCTTATTTGCTGGCTGAGGCTTCAGTCTGTGACCCTTTACACACCTAACCATCCCATAATGCAAAAATAAAGAAAAAAAGCTGCATAGTATAGCATTTTTTGGAACTAGAACACTGTGCTGCCTTTCAGCTGGATGAACTAAGCCACAAGGTGTCTGCTGGCCCCTTTGGTCTCCAACACCTATGAGAATCATAGAATCATAAGAGTGGTTTATGTTGGAAGGTACCTCAAGGATCAGCCAGTTCCAACCTCCTGACATAGGCAGGGACACCTCCCACTAGAGCAGCCTGCCCAAGGCCTTGTCCAACCTGGCCTTGAACACCTGCAGGGAGGTTGTGGAGCACAGAAGCCCAGAATGTGATCTTTGATCACATTCTGGGCTTCTGTGCTCCACAACCTCCCTGGGAAACCTGTGCCAGTGTCTCACCACCCTCACTGCAAAGAATCCTTTCCTAACATCTAGTTTGAATCTCCCCTCTGCCAGTTCAAACCCATTCCCCCTTGTCCTGGCATTTCAAGACCTTGTCAATAGTCCCTCCCCAGACTTCTTATAGGTCCCCTTCAGATACTGGAAGGCCACTCCAAGGTCTCCTCAAAGCCTTCTCCTCTCCAGGCTGCAGAGCCTCAACTCTCTCAGCCTGTGCTCACAGCAGAGCTGCTGCAGCCCTCTCAGCATCTTGGTGGCCTCCTCTGGACTGGCTCCAACAGTGCCATGTCCTGCTTGTGCTGGGGGCTCCAGAACTGCCCCCAGGACTGCAGGTGGGGTGTGAGGAGAGCAGAGCCAAGGGGCAGAATCCCCTCCCTTGCCCTGCTGCCCACACTGCTCTTGCTGCAGCCCAGCACAGGGTTGTGTCTGGGCTGCACTCCCACTGCAGGCTCATGTTGAGCTTTGCATCAGCCCAGACCCCCAGGGTCTGCTTTCAGCCATTCCCAACCCAGCCTGGAGCTGTGCTTGGGATTGCACAAATCCAACAGAGGATTTTTGGGCTCGATCATTCTGCTATTTAGCAAATACTTTGTAACCAAATGGCAAACTATGAGTCGAGGCCCTCTCTGCTCTCCAAACTCCATAAAAGATAATTACTCCTGGAGTTCAAGTGGTGGCATGTTTTGTCAGAGATCTGGAAGCCTACTATGAAGCTTTCAGACAGACACTGTAATTGTGCCTACCATTAGCCCCCCTCCTTTTTCGTTCCAAACAAGTTATTAAATTTGCACATTGAAAACTTGCTTGAAATCTACAATGTCTGGCAACAATCTGCTTGTTGTGATGTGACACAGATCAAAATACCTGCATGCTGATTTGGGGACACTTGGTAAATATATGAATTGGGGAAATCAGAAATCGTACAATCATACAGTCAACCAGATTGGAAGAGACCTCCAAGCTCAGCCAGTCCAAGCTAGCACCCAGCCCTAGACAATCAACCAGACCATGGCACTAAGGATCTTGGAGGTCTCTTCCAACCTGGTTGATTCTATGATTCTATCCTGTCCAACCAATCACCCAGCCCTGGCCAATCAACCAGACCATGGCACTAAGTGCCCCAGCCAGGCTTGGCTTCAACACCTCCAGGCACAGCGACTCCACCACCTCCCTGGGCAGCCCATTCCAATGCCAATCACTCTCTCTGGGAAGAACTTCATGTGTGGTCTCGAGGGCTGAGGAACCAGTGACTTGAAGGGTGATGAGGCTGGGGAGAGGCCTTGAGCACAGCCCTACGAGGAGAGGCTGAGGGAGCTGGGATTGGTTAGCCTGGAGAAGAGGAGGCTCAGGGCAGACCTTATTGCTGTCTACAACTACCTGAGGGGTGGTTGTGGCCAGGAGGAGGTTGCTCTCTTCTCTCAGGTGGCCAGCACCAGAACAAGAGGACACAGCCTCAGGCTGCACCAGGGTAAATTTAGGCTGGAGGTGAGGAGAAAGTTCTTCCCTGAGAGAGTCATTGGACACTGGAATGGGCTGCCCGGGGAGGTGGTGGAGTCGCCGTCCCTGGAGCTGTTCAAGGCAGGACTGGATGTGGCACTTGGTGCCATGGTCTGGCCTTGAGCTCTGTGGTAAAGGGTTGGACTTGATGATCTGTGAGGTCTCTTCCAACCTTGGTGATACTGTGATACTGTGATACTGTGACTAGTGTTAAGTGGCAGTAGCAGGACCAAGGCAGCCTTGGTCCTTCCCAGAGGTACAACTAAATGTATCATGCAGAGGTGAGAGCAAGGGGCACTTTTCCCTAGGGACTGGGTTCCCTCTGCTTTGACCCTGTGTGTTTGCTTTTAAACTTGGACTCTTCTTTGTCTCTGACAATAACTACTGCAGAGGGATGTTGGCCTCTTTGCTTGCCCTAAATTCTGTCAGACTTAGCTCATTACTCTCCTAATGATGATCTGACAAATGCTTTTGCCTGATTTGCTGGCAGTGTTACAGGTGTGTGGAACACCTTGCTACTACATGCCTGATTTTCCAAGCAGCTGGGTGTGCTAGCTTCCTCTGCAAAACATCCCTGCACATTTACCTGGTATTATTCCACTAACATATACCTGCACCCAAAGGTTCCAGTGATATGCCCTAGGATTTCCAACCCCCCTCCAAAAAATACAAACCAAACAGGCAACCAAAACCAAAACTAAACCAGACTCTGCTTGCAGGTCCTGATGTAACTGGCCTTCTGATAAGGAGAAGTGAGCAGGGAAATAGCATGACATAGCAGCCCTCCAGATGGTTGTGGGTACTCTGGACAAGGATGGTCCAACACCCACTCTGGGAAAGGCAGCATGGCATTCATAGAATCATGGGATCATAGAAGCAACCAGGTTGGAAGAGACCTCCAAGATCATCCAGCCTAACCTATCACCCAGCCCTAGCCAATCAACCAGACCATGGCACTAAGTGCCCCAGCCAGGCTTGGCTTGAATTGTATGTCCTACTTCTATTACCCTTAACCTTGAGCTTCTATTACCCTTATCCAGCTGCTGTAGCCCATGGCACAGGTTAGAGTCATAGAATCAACAAGGTTGGAAGAGAGCTCCAAGCTCAGCCAGTCCAACCTAGCACCCAGCCCTCACCAATCAACCAGACCATGGCACTAAGTGCCCCAGCCAGGCTTGGCTTCAACACCTCCAGGCACAGCCACTCCACCACCTCCCTGGGCAGCCCATTCCAATGCCAATCACTCTCTCTGACAACAACTTCCTAACAACATCCAGCCTAGACCTCCCCTGGCACAACTTGAGACTGAGTCCCCTTCTTCCATTGCTGGCTGCCTGGCAGCAGAGCCCAACCCCACCTGGCTACAGCCTCCCTTCAGGGAGTTGCAGACAGCAATGAGCTCTGCCCTGAGCCTTCTCTTCTGCAGGCTGCACACCCCCAGCTCCCTCAGCCTCTCCTCACAGGGCTGTGCTCCAGGTTTGCACCCTGCCTTTACCTCTCATTTGCCTGTCTTTTTAAAGCAGCAGAGGACGTTTTCACTCCTCAGAAAACAGATCCTGCCACCACCTGCACGTCTCTGCAATCAAACAGAGGTTCTGGAGCAATGCAGTGGGGAAGGTGAGAGGTTTCCAGGCAGTGCAACAGTGCAGAGCAGGAACTGCTCAGGAAGGGAGGAACATCAACATTTTGCACACACGGGGTTTTTTTTTCCCCATTTGGGCGAAGCTCTCCTGCTCCTCTGGCTGTGTTGCTAGGAGAGAAGTGCTCTGCCCTCTCCGTGGCTATGAATAGCTCGGTCGTGTTTATTCAGCCCAGCTCCGCCTGCTGGTTACAACCACAAGCAGCACCACCTTACTGCATGACACCACCGCCGAACAATGCGGGAGCAGCAGCCCTCTCCGCCGGAGAAGCCTTCGAGGTACCGCTCTCGGGCAGGCTCCGGAGCCGCCCTTCTCTCGCCTCGCTCCCAGCGCATCCTCGGCCTCCACTGAAGAGCTCTAAACCCAGCTGGACACTGCAGTGTGATCTCCAGAAAGCAACGCTGACAGGCTGGACCTGCACATCAGTAAGCCAGCCTGAAAACACATGCACAGTCCTTCGGGGTCCTTTGCTTCCACTGCAGTGCTGGAGCCTTTCATGAGCTAGATCAGCTACTTTTCTTTTGGTTTAGTGAGCACTGAAAGCCCTGCATGAGCCCAGGAGTGAGAGGGCTGGTGGGGAGCACCTGAGGGAGCAGGGGGGTGCAGTCTGGAGGAATCATAGAATCAACCAGGTAGGAAGAGACCTCCAAGCTCAGCCAGCCCAACCCAGCACCCAGCCCCAGACAATCAACCAGACCATGGCACTAAGTGCCCCAGCCAGGCTTGGCTGCAACACCTCCAGGCATAGCGACTCCACCACCTCCCTGGGCAGCCCATTCCAGTGCCAATCACTCTCTCTGACAACAACTTCCTCCTAACATCCAGCCTAGACCTCCCCTGCCACAACTTCAGACTGTGTCCCCTTGTTCTGTTGCTGCTTGCCTGGCAGAAGAGCCCAACCCCACCTGGCTGCAGCCTCCCTGCAGGCAGTTGCAGACAGCAATGAGCTCTGCCCTGAGCCTCCTCTGCTGCAGGCTGCACACCCCCAGCTCCCTCAGCCTCTCCTCACAGGGCTCTGCTCCAGGCCCCTCCCCAGCCTTGCTGCCCTGCTCCAAACACCTTCCAGCACCTCAACATCTCTCTTGAATCCAGGAGCCCAGAACTGGACACAGCACTCAAAGGGTGGCCTGAGCAGTGCTGAGTACAGGGGCACAAGAACCTCCCTTGTCCTGCTGGCCACACTGCTCCTGAGCCAGCCCAGGATGCCATTGGCTCTGCTGCCCACCTGGGCACACTGCTGCCTCATCTTCAGCTACTGTCTGCCAGGAGGAGGCTAAGGGGAGACCTCATTGCTCTCTACAGCTTCCTGAAAGGAGGCTGCAGTGAGGTGGGGACTGTTTTTTCTCCCTAGTATCAGGTGATAGGAAAGGCAATGGCTTGAAATGGTGCTGAGGAAGGGTTAGGTAGGAGATGAGGGAAAATTCCTTTGCTGCAAGAGTGGTCAGGCATTGGAACAGGCTTCCCAGGGAGGTGGTGGAGTCCCCATCCCTGGAGGTGTTCAAGAAAGGTGTGGCCATGGCACTTTGGGATGTAGCTTAATGAGCATGGTGGTGTTGAGTTGATGGTCGGAATGGATGATCTTGGAGGTCTTTTCCTACCCAAACAATTCTGTGATGCTGTGATAAGGGAATTCAAGAAATGTAATGGATGGCTTGAAAATTGGCAATAATGGGATTCCTGAGACTGTCTTCTGAATATTTGTGTAAGGTCTTACTGTGAAAGAGGTATCTATGGAAATGGAGTTAGATGGGCTATATTGGCAATGGGAAAAACTAACAGGGATCACAGAATCAGTCAGGGTTGGAAGGGACCACAAGGAGCAGCCAGTTCCAACCCCCCTGCCATGCCCAGGGACACCCTACCCTAGAGCAGGCTGCACACAGCCTCAGCCAGCCTGGCCTCAAACACCTCCAGCCATGGGGCCTCAACCGCCTCCCTGGGCAACCCATTCCAGCCTCTCACCACTCTCCTGCTCAACAACTTCCTCCTCACCTCCAGCCTCACTCTCCCCACCTCCAGCTTTGCTCCATTCCCCACAGTTCCTGCCAGTCCCTGACAGCATAAAAAGTCCCTCCCCAGCATTTTTGTAGCCCCCTTCAGGCCCTGGAAGGCCACAAGAAGGTCACCTGGGAGCCTCCTCTGCTCCAGCCTGCACAGCCCCAACTCTTTCAGTCTGCGCTCACAGCAGAGCTGCTGCAACCCTCTGAGCATCCTCCTGGCCCTGCTCTGGACACACTCCAGCACCTCCACATCCTTCTTGTAATGGGGGCTTCAGAACTGGATGCAGTACTCCAGGTGGGGTCTCAGCAGAGCAGAGGGGGAGAATCCCCTCCCTGGCCCTGCTGGCCACACTTCTGCTGCTGCAGCCCAGGCTCTGCTTGGCTTTCTGGGCTGCAAGTGCACACTGCTGGCTCCTGTTGAGACTGAAAGCCTCTCCAAAGTGCTGAAAGCACAGGTGTGACCAAGCACAGCATTTCAGAACACGTGCTTGAAGGGCTGAAGGGACAGGCAGCAGCCACAGTCAACCAACACACGATGAGATGGGTTGTGTGTATGAGCAACCAGAGGGGAAGCCATGCAAGGTCAGAGAAGCAGGGTGGACACAAACCTTCCACCATCCAGAACACTGAGAAGTGGTTGCTGTACAGATACAGATGAACCACCTCTTTTTTTCCCAGCACTTTGAGCTTCCATGTGTTCATATTTTCATGGACATTTCATCTTTATCCACTTGGGAATTTTGTTGGGATTAAATCTCAACGCTGCATACAGGTACCCAGAATTTCCATGTGCTCATCAAGCCTTTCAGATAGTCAGGCTGATGTACTTCCAGAAGCTCAGGACAGGTCAACTGCACACTGTGGATGTGAAATGTATGGCATGCAGGACTGGATGGGGCACTCAGTGCCATGGTCTGGTTGACTGGCCAGGGCTGGGTGCTAGGTTGGACTGGCTGAGCTTGGAGGTCTCTTCCAACCTGGTTGATTCTATGATTTTAATAGAATAGACAATGAGCCATTTAAAAGGAATCTCTTAGTCTCTACAATGGTAACAGAATAGACAATGAGCCATTTAGAAGGAATCTCTTAGTCTCCTAAAGCAGGACACAGGTGAATTTTAGACATCTGAGTGCAAGTTATGATTCTGCAAACACTTGTTCAGCTTGTGCCTGGTGCAGGAGATGTCCTGACACCTCAGGCCCACCAGGTTTGACACTGAGCTAGATGTGAGCCTAAATACCTGCAGGATGGACTCAGCATGAGCCCCCAAACGGGATGACACCACTTTTTATGGTGCAGTGTCCAAAAGGGTTAAAGCACCCCTGGAGAATATGGAAGACCCAGCCTAACTCCTCTGCCCCAGGGCTCTCCTGTCTGCATCTGCCATGGATGTGCTCCAGCTCTGAGCTGCCACTGCTGCAGAGAGAGAGGGCACACTCACTCACCTCTTCTGCCAAAGGCATTGAGAGTCTCTTAAAAGAGCTGTGGCTTCCTTGGCCACGCACACACCCTGGAGAGGAAGCATGTGCAGGAGTAACCAGCCTGGCTAGCTGAGCTTCCAGCAGAGGAAGTTTCTGCTCCAGTCCACTCTTGGGCAACCACTTCTGACTTTTCTCTCATGTCTCTTTAACCTAAAATTCAAACCCAGGCACTGGGCAAAGAGACCCATGTTTTCTCTTGTACATGAAGTACCAAGAGATCAATGAGATTAAACATGTGCTTACATGCCAACCTGAACTGGGGCCACGAGCAGAGCAATGGGAAAGTAAACAGAAGAGAAACGTTATGGTAATGAGGGAGGGGGGAAAATCCATCCTGCCAGGAGCAGCAGCTCTCATCACCTGCAGGAAGATATGGCCTTAATCGGAGCTGATTAGGCATTAGGAAGTCCAGGGACAGGAAAAGAAGGACAAGTCACCTTCATCAGTGTTCAAAATTGAGTGGGAAGAGTGAGATTTTGAGCAGTGGAGAAAGGCTCTTGGGTGCAGCTATTGCCAGAGAGGGCAACTTTAGCTTGCAGTTGTTTTTCCCCATTAACAGAATGTGGGGATGATCCTGGGCTGCAGCAGGAGAAGTGTGGCCAGCAGGGTCAGGGAGGGGATTCTCCCCCTCTGCTCTGCTCTGCTCTGCTCTGCTGAGACCCCACCTGCAGTACTGCATCCAGTTCTGGAGCCCCCATGACAAGAAGGATGTGGAGATGCTGGAGTGTGTCCAGAGCAGGGCCAGGAGGATGCTCAGAGGCTGCAGCAGCTCTGTTGTGAGCACAGACTGAAAGAGTTGGGGCTGTGCAGGCTGGAGCAGAGGAGGCTCCCAGGGGACCTTCTTGTGGCCTTCCAGGATCTGAAGGGGGCTACAAAAAAGCTGGAGAGAGACTTTTTAGGCTGTCAGGGAGTGCCAGGACTGGGGGTATGGAGCAAAGCTGGAGATGAGTAGGTTCAGGCTGGAGGTGAGGAGGAAGTTGTTGAGCAGGAGAGTGGTGAGAGGCTGGAATGGGTTGCCCAGGGAGGTGGTTGAGGCCCCATGGCTGGAGGTGTTTAAGGCCAGGCTGGCTGAGGCTGTGTGCAGCCTGCTCTAGGGTAGGGTGTCCCTGGGCATGGCAGGGGGGTTGGCACTGGCTGATCCTTGTGGTCCCTTCCACCCCTGATTGATTCAATGGTTTTCAATTACAATGAAAGCTTGAGCTGATAGCTCAGGAGACATGCCAGAACCTTTCTGAAGACTGTGCACCAGTAGGCACAGCTGCTGCAGTATGTCCCCTTGCAGAGACAGTGGAGACTGTGCTAGACTGAGGCAAATTGGAATATTTTAGTGAGAACAATCAGATGATAGGCTGTGAACACTGGTGATGTCTGCTTCTCTCATGGGCTTGCTGAGAAGTACAAAAACAAGAACACAAACATAAGACAGAGTGTGTGAGAGTCTCTATAGCACTCAGTGCCAGTGCTTTTCTTCCTGGGCTTTGGCTGTGTAACACAACTAATTCTGCTTCAAATCCCTCTTGCTGGTCCTCCAAACTCACCTTGCACATAAAGCATACTCTGGGATAAGGTAGAGGGGTGGAAAGAAGGTGGAAGGGTGGTTAGGAGCCCCTCCTGGGCACTCTGGTTTCTGGCAGGGCTGTTGTGTTTCTGTATTACCTTTAACTTGTCTATTTCTGTATATAACTGTACATATACAGAGAGCCAGCATCAGTAAGTTTGCAGATCACACTGAGCTAGGAGCAGGTGTGGAGCTGTTGGAGGGTAGGAGAGCCCTGCAGAGGGACCTGGCCAGGCTGGATGGGTGGGCAGAGGCCAATGGGATGAGATTGAACAAGGCCAAGTGCAGGGTTCTACACTTTGGCCACAACAACCCCAAGCAGCACTACAGGCTGGGGCCAGAGTGGCTGAGAGCAGCCAGGCAGAGAGGGAGATGGGGATGCTGGTACAGAGTAGCTGAAGATGAGGCAGCAGTGCCCAGGTGGGCAGCAGAGCCAATGGCATCCTGGGCTGGCTCAGGAGCAGTGTGGGCAGCAGGACAAGGGAGGTTCTTGTGCCCCTGTGCTCAGCACTGCTCAGGCCACCCCTTGAGTGCTGTGTCCAGTTCTGGGCCCCTCCATTCAAGAGAGATGTTGAGATGCTGGAAGGTGTTGAGAGAAGGGCAGCAAGGAAGCTGGTGAGGGGCCTGGAGCAGAGCCCTGTGAGGAGAGGCTGAGGGAGCTGGGGGTGTGCAGCCTGCAGCAGAGGAAGCTCAGGGCAGAGCTCATTGCTGTCTACAACTACCTGAAGGGAGGCTGTAGCCAGGTGGGGTTGGGCTCTTCTGCCAGGCAAGCAGCAACAGAACAAGGGGAGAGAGTCTGAAGTTGTGGCAGGGGAGGTCTAGGCTGGATGTTGTTAGGAAGTTGTTGTCAGAGAGAGTGATTGGCATTGGAATGGGCTGCCCAGGGAGGTGGTGGAGTCGCTGTGCCTGGAGGTGTTGAAGCCATACCTGGCTGGGGCACTTAGTGCCATGGTCTGGTTGATTGGTCAGGGCTGGGTGCTAGGCTGGGCTGGATGAGCTTGGAGCTCTCTTCCAGACTGGTTGATTTGATGATTCTGTGTTTTCTGTCTGTAGCTGTAACTATTGTAGCTCTCTGCTTGTCTCTTGTGCTAAGCTGTGAATACAAAGCTTCATTCCTTGACTTCCAGCCTGGGTGATTTCATAAGAGTGAGGGGCAGGTAATTCCCAAACCTTCACAGAGACAAAGCTGGATGTGATGACCACTCCACATAATCTGGTGTTGCTTTCAACAGGTTGAGTGTGTCAGCCATCCTCTTCTGAGCTCCTGGAATGCCAGCTCTCAGCACTCACCATGGCGAGAGTGCTGCTGAGGAGAGCACTTGGGCAGCCTACTCAAGAGGCCTGACTGACACCTTTGCCCAAGGCTTCAGTTCACAGCTCATTCTGCTGACTCCCAAGTGCCTGCAAGCAAACAGTTTTCCTGCCTGTCAAATTCTAGGCTGTGTGTTCTTCCACCTTTTTGATACTTCTCCACATTGCCTTTGGTCCTTTCACCAGATCTCTTGTTGTTACCTTGCTCTTCTAGCTGGAAAATTTGCAAGGGTGCCTCTCATTTTCCAGCCTTTGCACCTGGCTTTGCTCTTCTCTCTTTGCAATTCTTCTTGGTTGCAGTCTTTCTTCCCTGCATGACCTCTATTTCTCCTCCCTGGAAAGTTCTTCATTTGCATCTGTCTTAGTATCAGGTGTAAGCTGCAGCACAGGAGGTTCCACCTCAGTGCCAGGGAAACTGATGGAGCAGGTTCTCTTGGGGCCAATAACTGCGCACCTGAGGGATGGCAAAGATCTCAGGTCCAGCCAGCATGGGTTTAGGAAGGGCAGATCCTGCCTTTCTAACCTGATCTCCTTCTATGATCAGGTGACTGCTTGGTGGATGTGGGGAGGCCTGTGGATGTGGTCTATCTGGACTTCAGCAAGGCCTTTGACACTGTCCCCCACAGCAAACTGCTGGCTAAGCTGTCAGCCCATGGCTTGGATGGCAACACTCTGTGCTGGGTTAGGAACTGGCTGGAGGGCCAGACCCAGAGAGTGGTGGTGAATGGTGCCACATCCAGCTGGCAGCTGTCACTAGTGGTGTCCCTCAGGGATCTGTGCTGGGCCCCATCCTCTTTAACATCTTCATAGATGATCTGGATGAGGGCATGGAGTCAGTCATCAGCAAGTTTGCAGATGACACTAAGCTGGGGGCAGATGTGACTGAGCTGGAGGGCAGAAGGGCTCTGCAGCGGGACCTTGACCGCCTGGACAGATGGGCAGAGTCCAAGGGGATGGCGTTCAATAGCTCCAAGTGCAGGGTGCTGCACTTTGGCCACAACAACCCCATGCAGAGATACAGGCTGGGGTCAGAGTGGCTGGAGAGCAGCCAGACAGAGAGGGATCTGGGGGTACTGATTGATACCCGCCTGAACATGAGCCAGCAGTGTGCCCAGGTGGCCAAGAGAGCCAGTGGCATCCTGGTCTGCATCAGGAATGGTGTGGTCAGCAGGAGCAGGGAGGTCATTCTGCCCCTGTACTCTGCACTGGTCAGACCACACCTCGAGTACTGCGTTCAGTTCTGGGCCCCCCAGTTTAGGAAGGACACTGAGATGCTTGAGCGTGTCCAGAGAAGGGCAACGAGGCTGGTGAGAGGCCTTGAGCACAGCCCTACGAGGAGAGGCTGAGGGAGCTGGGATTGGTTAGCCTGGAGAAGAGGAGGCTCAGGGGAGACCTTATTGCTGTCTACAACTACCTGAGGGGAGGTTGTGGCCAGGAGGAGGTTGCTCTCTTCTCTCAGGTGGCCAGCACCAGAACAAGAGGACACAGCCTCAGGCTGCGCCAGGGGAGATTTAGGCTGGAGGTGAGGAGAAAGTTCTTCCCTGAGAGAGTCATTGGACACTGGAATGGGCTGCCCGGGGAGGTGGTGGAGTCGCCGTCCCTGGAGCTGTTCAAGGCAGGACTGGACGTGGCACTTGGTGCCATGGTCTGGCCTTGAGCTCTGTGGTAAAAGGTTGGACTTGATGATCTGTGAGGTCTCTTCCAACCTTGGTGATACTGTGATACTGTGATACTGTGATACTGTAACACTAGGGGAACTTCCTTACCGGAAGGGTCCCAGAGCACTGGCACAGGCTGCCCAGAGAGGGTTGGGGGTGAGAATAAGAATTGTATTGGCTTTTGATATTGGATGAGTCATATCAGGCAACTGTTTTGTGTGCTCTCTTTGGAGTGTTTGATCTTCAGTGCTCTTGAAATATTGATGAAGAAAAATCTGTGTTCAGTTTTGGGCTCCCCAGTTGAAGAGGGACAGGGATCTGCTGGAGAGAGTCCAGCAGAGGGCCAGTAGGATGATGAGGGGACAGGAGGGCATGGCTGATGAGGAGAGGCTGAGGGCCCTGGGGCTGCTTAGTCTGCAGAAGAAAAGACTGAGAGGGGATTTGATAAATGTTTCTAAGTATCTGAGGGCTGCCAGGAGGGGGGGACAGGCTCTGCTCACTGCTCCCCGGGACAGGACAAGCAGCAATGGGTGTAAGCTGCAGCACAGGAGGTTCCAGCTCAACACAAGGGGGAACTTCTTTACTGTAAGGGTCCCAGAGCACTGGCACAGGCTGCCCAGAGAGGTTGTGAAGTCTCTTCCCTGAAGCCTTTCAAGGCCTGTCTGGATGTGTTCCTCTGTGATCTGTGTTAGATAGCATTGTCCTGCTCTGGCAGGGGGGTTGGACTCAATGATCTCCTTGGGTCCCTCCCAGCCCCTAACATCCTATGATCCTATGATCCCATCTACACATTAGACCTGGCTAAAATTTCTTACAGTGACACCATCACTTGTCTAAAACTGTAGAGTTTTGGGGGATTGTAGGAACTCTGGGTTTGGGAAGCAGTTTTTCTATTGAGCACCTGAGTTCAAAAATGTCCATTCTCTCCTGCTACAAGCCCAGATGACTGGTCCTGTTGACATCGCTTTGTCTGCCTGAATCTGTTTAACCACTTCTTAAAAGTTAGATAAAAGTCCTTGCCAGGATCAGAAAAATGTCTTTGATATCATCAGACAAAAGAACTCTGTCCATGGCCAAGTGGAGGACAGTGACAAGTGAAGTCCCTCAGGGATCACTCCTGGGACCAGCCTCTTTCAACATGTTTGTAGGTGCCATAGACAGTGGCACTGAGTGCAGCCTCAGCAAGTTTGCTGCCCACACCAAGCTGTGTGGTGCAGCAGCCAGGCTGGAGGGCAGGGATCCATCCAGAGGGACCTGGACAGGCTGCAGAGGTCGGCACAAGCCAAGCTCAGGAGGATCAAGAAGACCAAGTGCAAGGTCCTGCAGCTGGGTCGAGGCAATGCCAAGCACAAATCCAGGCTTGGCAGGGAGTGGCTGGAGAGCAGCCCTGAGGAGAGGGACTTGGGGGTGCTGCTGGACCAGAAGCTCAACAGGAGCCAGCAGTGTGCACTTGCAGCCCAGAACCAGAGCCTGGACTGCATCAGAAGTGTGGCCAGCAGGGCCAAGGAGGGGATTCTCTCCCTCCACTGCGCTCTGCTGAGACCCCACCTGGAGTACTGCATCCAGTTCTGGAGCCCCCATGACAAGAGGGATGTGGAGATGCTGGAGTGTGTCCAGAGCAGGGCCAGGAGGATGCTCAGAGGCTGCAGCAGCTCTGCTGTGAGCACAGACTGAAAGAGTTGGGGCTGTGCAGGCTGGAGCAGAGGAGGCTCCCAGGTGACCTTCTTGTGGCCTTCCAGGGCCTGAAGGGGGCTATAAAAAAGCTGGGGAGGGACTTTTTAGGCTGTGAGGGAGTGGCAGGACTGGGGGGAATGGAGCAAAGCTGGAGGTGGGGAGAGTGAGGCTGGAGGTGAGGAGGAAGTTGTTGAGCAGGAGAGTGGTGGGAGGCTGGCATGGGTTGCCCAGGGAGGTGGTTGAGGCCCCATGGCTGGAGGTGTTTGAGGCCAGGCTGGCTGAGGCTGTGTGCAGCCTGCTCTAGGGTAGGGTGTCCCTGGGCATGGCAGGGGGGTTGCAGCTGGCTGCTCCTTGTGGTGCCCTCTAACCCTGACTGATCTGTGATTCAAGTGGTGATTAGTATAACTAGTTTTATTAACTGCAAACGGCTGATGCCTGTGCAACACTCTTCTGGACTCCACACATCTTTTCATAGAATCATAGAATCAACCAGGTTGGAAGAGACCTCCAAGATCATCGAGTCCAACCTATCACCCAGACCTAGCCAGTCAACTAGACCATGTCACTGAGTGCCTCATCCAGTCTTTTCTTGAAGACCCCCAGGGACGGTGCCTCCACCACCTCCCTGGGCAGCCCATTCCAATGCCAATCACTCTCTCTGTGAAGAACTTCTTCCTAATATCCAGCCTAGACCTACCCTGGCACAACTTGAGACTGTGTCCCCTTGTTCTATTGCTGGTTGCCTGGGAGAAGAGGCCAACCCCCACCTGGCTACAATGCCCCTTCAGGTAGTTGTAGACAGTAATAAGATCACCCCTGAGCCTCCTCTTCTCCAGGCTAAACAGGCCCAGCTCCCTCAGCCTCTCCTCATAGGATTTGTGTTCCAGGCCCCTCACCAGCTTCGTTGCCCTTCTCTGGACATGTTCCAGCACCTCAACATCTTTCTTGAATTGAGGGGCCCAGAACTGGACACAGCACTCAAGGTGTGGCCTGACCAGTGCTGAGTACAGGGGAAGAATAACCTCCCTTGTCCTGCTGGCCACACTGTTCCTGATGCAGGCCAGGATGCCATTGGCTCTCTTGGCCACCTGGGCACACTGCTGGCTCATCTTCAGCTTACTATCTATCAGTACCCCCAGGTCCCTTTCCTCCTGGCTGCTCTCCAGCCACTCATTCCCCAGCCTGTAGCGCTTCTTGGGGTTATTGTGGCCGAAGTGCAGAACCCTGCACTTGGCCTTGTTAAATCTCATCCCATTGGCCTCTGCCCACCCATCCAGCCTGTCCAGGTCCCTCTGCAGGGCTCTCCTACCTTCCAACAGATCAACACCTGCTCCTAGCTTGGTGTCATCTGCAAACTTACTGATGCTGGACTCAATGCCCTCGTCCAGATCATCAATAAAGATATTGAACAGGACTGGGCCCAGCACTGATCCTTGGGGAACACCACTTGTGACTGGCTGCCAACTGGATGTGGCACCATTCACCACCACTCTCTGAGCTCTGCCATCCAGCCAGTTCTTGATCCAGCACAGAGTGAATCTGTCCAAACCATGAGCTGCCAGCTTGGCTAGGAGCTTCTTGTGGCAGACAGTGTCAAAGGCTTTGCTGAAGTCCAAGTAGACTCCATCCACAGCCTGCTGTGATTCACAGGACAAAACAAAAAAAAAAAACAACCCCAAAAAACTTTTGTTGTCCCTGGACAGGGATGTGTTTTTGGAGCTTGACTTTTGTGGTTTCCTTATGAAATGTACGACAGTCAGTCATGTGGTTTGCTTTCTGGGCTGCCTGAACCCTGATGAACCCATACCTAAGGCAGCAGAGAGTTTAATGATTCACGCTGGCTCTGTTTTGGTTTTGCTGGACTGGGGACATACACACCCAGATGTCCAGGGAACCCTCTCAGCTGAAGTCATCAAAAACCACTGCCCAAATCTCCGTAGGCTTAGCCCAAACATTGCCCTGCTCTTGGACCCAGCCTGAGTGTCTGGGGTTGTCAAAGCTGGTCATGCCTGCAGACACTCACGACATTCCCTCTGGAAAACCAGGCTGCCCCTCACCCACTGCCTGCAGTGCTTGGGCCTGCAAGAATTTGCAGGAGCCCATGAGAGCTTGTTCGGTGAGAGGCTCTGCTTGCCTGTCACCCCTGCCTGCTTGGGGAGAGGCTCTGCTTGCCTGTCACACCTGCCTGCTTGGTGAGAGTCCTCTGCTTGCCTGTCACCCCTGCCTGCTTGGTGAGAGTCCTCTGCTTGCCTTTCTGCCCTGCCTGCTTGGTGAGAGGCTCTGCTTGCCTGTCACCCCTGCCTGCTTGGTGAGAGTCCTCTGCTTGCCTGTCACCCCTGCCTGCTTGGTGAGAGTCCTCTGCTTGCCTGTCACCCCTGCCTGCTTGGTGAGAGTCCTCTGCTTGCCTGTCACCCCTGCCTGCTTGGTGAGAGTCCTCTGCTTGCCTTTCTGCCCTGCCTGCTTGGTGAGAGGCTCTGCTTGCCTGTCACCCCTGCCTGCTTGGTGAGAGTCCTCTGCTTGCCTTTCTGCCCTGCCTGCTTGGTGAGAGTCCTCTGCTTGCCTGTCACCCCTGCCTGCTTGGTGAGAGTCCTCTGCTTGCCTTTCTCCCTGCCTGCTTGGTGAGAGTCCTCCGCTTGCCTTTCTGCCCTACCTGCTTGGTGAGAGGCTCTGCTTGCCTGTCACCCCTGCCTGCTTGGTGAGAGGCTCTGCTTGCCTGTCACCCCTGTCTGCTTGGTGAGAGTCCTCTGATTGCCTTTCTGCCCTGCCTGCTTGGTGAGAGGCTCTGCTTGCCTGTGTCCCCTGCCTGCTTGGTGAGAGGCTCTGCTTGCCTTCCTCCCTGCCTGCTTGGTGAGAGGCTCTGCTTGCCTTCCTCCCCTGCCTGCTTGGTGAGAGGCTCTGCTTCCCTGTGTCCCCTGCCTGCTTGGTGAGAGGCTCTGCTTGCCTTCCTCCCTGCCTGCTTGGTGAGAGGCTCTGCTTGCCTTCCTCCCCTGCCTGCTTGGTGAGAGGCTCTGCTTGCCTTTCTGCCCTGCCTGCTTGGTGAGAGGCTCTGCTTGCCTTTCTGCCCTGCCTGCTTGGTGAGAGGCTCTGCTTGCCTTCCTCCCCTGCCTGCTTGGTGAGAGGCTCTGCTTGCCTGTCACCCCTGCCTGCTTGGTGAGAGGCTCTGCTTGCCTGTCACCCCTGCCTGCTTGGTGAGAGGCTCTGCTTGCCTGTCACCCCTGCCTGCTTGGTGAGAGGCTCTGCTTGCCTGTCTCCCCTGCCTGCTGCCCCCACGGTGCTGTGGAGGGGTCTGGCGCTGCAGGATGAAGTTGACCCCGCGGCCGCCGGGGCTGGGTGTCCCCCATCAGACGTGCCCGCTTATTCGAGCCACCTTGGGGCATGGGGCAGTTCTCAGCCGGCTCCTCTGTTGGCAGCGACCCTCCGCAGCCGGGGCGCTGAAGGCAGCTGGTGGCGGCACTCCGGAGGGAGCGGTGCTGTTTCCTGTGCGGGTCTCACGGGGGCTTTTCTGCCGGAGCCTGGCATGCTGTCTGAAGGAGGCCAGAAGCCCCCAGCCCTCCTGGCGCGGCCCTGGGTGCCTGTGTCCCATCCCCGACTGGGGGAGAAGCGGGTCCGGCGGCTGCCATTTTCCCGGGAGGCGGCCGGTGGCCTCCTCCCTGCTCCGCACCCCGGCGAGGGCGGGTGCGAGGAGCGGCGGCGGCGAGGCCTGGCCGCCCGCCTGTCAGCGGAGTTGGAGTTCGCATGGAGGAGGCCGGAGGAGGAGGAGGGAGGAGGCAGGAGGAGGAGGAGGAGGGAGGGGGACGTCTTGTTTGTGGCTTGTCAGCAGCCGCTGGAGACAAGCCTCCATGTGTGAAAGCCGCTTGGCATGAATGCCTGGGCCGTACCAAGCGCCGCGGCGCCCGCGGGGGGAGGCCGCCCCGCCGCCCTGCCGCCCCGCGCAGACAATAGGCCCCGAAAGGCTTCCCCCTAAGTTGCCTTGATGCTGCCCTAGTGCCCGGCGAGCGCAGGCCGCGCCGCCGGCAGGGTCCCGCTCCCCGCCGCCCCCCGACATGCTGCTCCGAGCCTTCGCCGCCTGAGGCAGGTAAGCGCCGGCCCCGCACCCGCCCCGGCTCGGCTCTGGGCAGCCTGCGCGCCGTGCTGCCGGCGGGGGGCCGATGCCTGGCGCCGCCGCCCCCGAGGTCGCCTGGCCCCCGCCGGTCGCTCCGGCTCGGCGCGGCTCGGCTCGGCTCGGCGCGGCGCGGCTCGCCTGCCAACAGCGGCGGGCGGCGTGTGCTCCCGGGCATGTGTGCGTGCGGGCGGGCGGCTGCGGCACCGCAGTGAGCCCCGCACGCCGCCGTCTCCCCCGGCCCGGCCCGGCCCGGCGCGGCAGCGCGGAAAGTTTTGCAGCGGTCGGTGGGCGCCAGCCCGCCCCGTGGCGCCGTGCCTCAGTTTCTCCCTTCGGCGGCGGCGGCGCTGGGAGGGAGCGCGGTTACCGGGGCGATCCCGGGAGCGGTACGGGCTGAGAGAGCCGGGCCCGAGCGCGGAAGGGACAAAAATCGCCTTCCACCTGTTGGCTTCTGTCCCGCCGCCTTTTTTTGCTTATGGTGGGGGGAGGGTTGGGGAGGCGGTGGCTGGCCGAGGCTGCAGCCGGGGGCAGAGCCCGGGGGCGGCCTTCCTCCCCGCTGCCCGGCGCCGGGGGAGCCCCGCAAAGGTAGCGGGCGGCAGCGGGGAGGGTGGGAAGCCGGGGTCTTTGTCACCGCTCCATCCCTCTGCCTCCGGAGCCGGGCAGAGTCGGAAAGTCTGCCGCGAGGGTGGGAGATGTTTTTTCCCCTCCTGGATGCTGGAAGATTAAAGGAGACGAATTTATAGTTGCCGTTTATCAGCGAATAAATACGTGGCTCGGCGTGAGAGCGGCAGTGCTTGATGAGGGTTTTGTGGCTGTTAACCTGCTGTGGGTGAGGTGATAATGTGAGTGAAAGAAAACAAGAAGAATAAGGCAAAGGGGAGAGAAAACAGGTCCTCACGGCCGGCCTCATTACAGCGTCCACCCTGGGTTTGGTTAAGATTTAGATTCTTTCTGTTTTTCCCTTTGGCGTGAGATGCAGAAAGCCTCCCAGTAAGCTGGGTGCATCCTTGCAAGGTCTTTCAAGTTTGTCATCTGCCATCATTCGGGTTTCATTGATTCTAGTTGTTTTGGTAGAAAATGACCTGCAAGAACCTGAGCTGCACAAATGTTCGTCATCCTAATGTCCTGAGACAACCTATGCAAGGCAGGAGCTGAAAGAGTGAGGATGTGTGCTTTCTCAGTCAAACCTGGGAGGAGAAGAGGAATGGGAGATGGGGGAGGGAGACTAAATTGTCCTGAGACCCTATTCAATCCAGCAAGGAAGATGGAGGATCTTGTTGCTGCTGCAAAAAAAATGTACAACAGAAATCTCAGCCAGCTCCTCTCCGACTTGTTACCTCCCTTCAAGAAGAAAAAAACAGCAACAAAAAAAGGCAGAGAAAGAGTCACAGCAAAAATCCCACGATTTGCTGTAACGTTTTCCATGATACCTTTATCCCACATGCTTTACAGAGTCCAGTGATGGAGGAATGCGAGGAGCGGGCAGAAAGACGCTGAGGTTTATTGTCACAGGAGGGGGAGAAGTCTCAGACTGTGTTTGAACAGAGACTTATCAGGCAGTGAGGTAGGGAGAAAAAAATGCCTGTTCCAGGCAGCTGGACCTGGGGAGGAGGAAGTAGCAGCTCCAGTTCTGATGCTGAGAGAGGATGTACACAGATGGGGGAGTGAGGAGAAATGTCCAAGACAGACTGTCGACTGGCTCCTTGGAGGGCTTTAAAAAGAGGGGGAATTTTGAACTGAATCAGGACATGAGTAAGGATGAAGCCTAGCTAAGCTGAATGAGATGCAGCAAGACTTTGGTGTGGAAAAAGGTGGAGATGGAGTTTTCTGACTCAGCAAAGTTTGGGCCATTTGGTAGGGAGAAGAGATCTTTGTAATCTGCCCCAGGGATGATAGTGACTTGGGCAAGGCTTGCAGCCGAGGGGATGGAGAAAGACTGTGTGGATTGCCTGTTCCATAGATGTTTTCTTTGGCTGGGAAACCTTCTGTTAAAATGTCTTTGTAACATTCTGTCTTTCTGTTCATTACGATGGACTCTGACAACAGCAAGGGCACAATACCGCTGCTCCCTTGTGGAAATACACGTGGGGATGAAATAAAGCTTTCTCATGAATGCCTCTGCATACCCAACCCCTGCACACGTACAGAAACAGTAGGTTTGTAGCACATTATTCCTCCCAGGGAGCAATGCACACCCGTTGTAAGCGTGGTTCCTGCACAGGCACAGCCCAGTTCTTGTGTTTTCCTCAGTTTACGTAATAGCTTATTCCATCAGTCTGGTAGCAATAGTATTTGACAGCCAACTTTGCAATAGCACAAATTACGATGTGAGACAGCTAAGACTTAAACCCAGTATGTTTCATGTTTTACCTTTTCTGTTCCCACGATGAGCAGGCACGTACCACAGACATCATGTACACAAGCAGCGCCTTAAAAACGTTCTGTGCATACACATGCAGAGGACTGATCTTGGGTCAAGCATGATTGAAGTTGCTTTCTTTTGGGAGGAAGCCAAAGCAGTGCCAGCTTGCCACAGGCAGAGCTTGCATGCCGCTGCTGCACATGCAAATGTGCATGCTCCACCTTTAGAGGATTGCCTGTCTGAGTCCCAGCTGGGCTGGCAGTGCTGGGAAGTTTTGTTCCCTTCTGGATGATGATTCGATGCCCTTTCGGTTTCAGCATGGCACTGGATAGGCTTAAGCTACAAAAGTGTTAACAACAGGGAACACTAATGAGCCCCTGCTTGGCGTGCTGAGAAGAAAGGCCAAGGGCTGAGCAGGCATAAAAACAGTGTCGTGGAGCATCCTGGAGCATCCTGGCCAAAGCCTGCGTCTCGGCCAGAGGGCTGGGGAGGGAGCAGTCTCCAGAGTTGAGAACGAGACGGCAGTGCTGCAGCAAAAGCATGACAAGAGACTGTGTTGGGGGGAGGAGAGCAGGCTGCTGTTTCCACGTCATCTGAAAACTCAACCTGCTGTCAGGGCAGAAGGAAAGCTTGTGCATATTTTATGTCACTCTTCTCCTTCTAGGACAAGCTGCTGATCTGATGAGGTATGTGCTTTAAAATCCTCGATGTGCTGATCAGCGAGTCTGACTTGAGGCCAATCACCAGCCTTGGCCTCCTGCCTGTGCTCCTTTGTGGCCAGTCAGTTACATCCCAAAGTGCTCTTCCCCAGAGAGCATGTGCACATTTAAACCCTGCACGCCGCTCCTCAACTGTGGCATGGGATGTGACTAGCTCAGTGGAGATGGGGACAGAAAATGGCAGCGTGTCAGGGCTGGGGAGAGGGAGACAGGAGGAGAGTTGGCCCGTTCTTATGTTGTTTGCTGATGTTTAGGTGACCAAATGGATAAATAATTTTCCTTCAAAATCGTTGTATGTTTCTCCAGTTAGCTGCACTTGCCTCTGAGATCTTCAGCAGTGGTTCAGGAGTCGGTGGGGCTGGCAGGGAACAAAATGTATTTCACTCCTTCAGCCTATATTTTGTGGCAGTGAGTGCTGTCAGCCAAGAGGGTTTCTTCTCAGCAGTTTAAGGTACTGCTCCTGCACAGCAGGGCCACCAACACACTGCTGCTACCCACTGGAGATGCAGGCACCGCTTATTGGTACTCCTTGCCCTACACCTAAGGATGCAGGCTTCTTGGACATGGCTTTGATAGGAGTCTCACACACACAAGCACAGTATTTCTGCGTTCTATAAGCAAACTCATTGCCTAAACACCATTTTAAAACGTAAGGGGAAGCAAATATTTGTGCTGTGTGATGTGAACTTGTGCACGTAACTGAGTTAACATCATCCCTGCTTTACGCTTCACTTGCTCCGTTTGAGAAAGGAAGGTCTCGGATATGGAAATCTCGCAGAACTTCAGATCCTGACACTGATTTGATGGGCAGCCTTAGGCAAAGTGCTTTAAAGCTGGGCTTGATCATCCTGTTGAGATCTGTGAAATGGGGGTAGTGCTTGCCTGCCCCGCGGAAGCAGCAGCACACCGAATTGCTTGCGCATGGGTGTGAAGTGTCGCATCCTGGAGCACAGCCCTGTGAGGAGAGGCTGAGGGAGCTGGGGGTGTGCAGCCTGCAGAAGAGGAGGCTCAGGGCAGAGCTCATTGCTGTCTGCAACTACCTGAAGGGAGGCTGTAGCCAGGTGGGGTTGGGCTCTGCTGCCAGGCAGCCAGCAACAGAACAAGGGGACACAGTCTCAAGTTGTGGCAGGGGAGGTCTAGGCTGGATGTGAGGAGGAAGTTGTTGTCAGAGTGATTGGCATTGGAATGGGCTGCCCAGGGAGGTGGTGGAGTCGCTGTGCTTGGAGGTGTTGAAGCCAAGCCTGGCTGGGGCACTTAGTGCCATGGTCTGGTTGATTGTCTAGGGCTGGGTGCTAGGTTGGGCTGGCTGAGCTTGGAGGTCTCTTCCAACCTGTTTGATTCTATGCTTCTGTGCTCCTCGTGTGCGGACGCCAGGGCAGGCTCGCTCAGCATGGCACCAGCAGAGCACGCAGTCTGATGCCCAGAGTGACTCCCGCTGCAACAGATTTTGCTAGAAGTCTGTGTGCACTGAGTGCTCGGTTGGGCAGTGAATTCTGGTTTGTCCTTCCAGCAGAAAACAGCACAACTTGCCCAGCGACACGGGCTGTACATACATCCCCGTAACAGCAACGCGAGAAACGCATGGCAAAGCTGGCAGAACAACTGCCTGTGTCTCCCTGCAAAACAAGGAGCCCCTCAGCCAAATCTCGAGGCTGGCTGAGACTGTCTCCCCAGACTGATTTCATCAGCTTTCCCAAGCTAACCGCAACCTGGTGACTCCTCAGATTGTAAACTTGAGGTGGGAGGGAGGGCAATTTGCAGGAATGGCTGTTGGTGATTCAATCTGCTTCCCTCTGACTCCTTACTGGACCGTCCCTCCGCAGGGTCATTGCGGGGAGTCTGCTTAGGGCGTCCCACATCAGTTTAGTTCTCGGAAGAAATACTTCAATACCCGGGCTTGCTCACAACTCGGTTTTGTCTTGGCTTCTTGTGTAAAGTCAACCCCCTAAAAACTACTTCTGACTCTTCAAGACGCCGTGGTAGTTTTTGCCAGAAGGAGGAGGGGGTGGGGGTGGGCTTAGCCCTGGGCACTTTGCCAGACTCGCTCAGGAAATTGCTGTCTTTCTAGGTAAAACTCCCCTATAGTTTAAATGAAGAAAAAAAAAGTATTCATCTCTTACTGTCTTAAAGGGGTTAGCACCGTGTTTCTCTCCGGCCTGAAACAGACAGGACCTCCTGTGCCATCAGCTGGCTGAGGCTGTGGCCAGCCTGATCTAGGGTAGGGTATCCCTTGCCCGTGGCACGGGGCGGTTGGAAGCAAATGATCCTTGTGGTCCCTTCCAGCCCTGACTGATTCTCTGATTCTATGACTTGGTGATTCTAGCTGGAGAGCTGGTTGTAGCTGCTCTCTGAGGGAAGAATGCTTTGTGCAGGAGCTGGGGTCTGCTTTGCGTTTGTGGGATGCTTCTAGTTGCAAAACACTGTATGCGCTTTAAGTTACCGAAAGACTCCGACGAGTGTGTGGATCATCATACAAATAGAAGGACAAGGAAATATGCTGGTGTGGTGTTTGCACAGGGGAAAGGCAGCCTAGCAAGGCCATGTTTTTTCTGTAGCAGAAAAAATAAGGGCTAGTTGGCTTTATTTTAGTCTTGAGCGTGTGCATCTGGGGGCTGGATTTTGTATGTTTAGCGGCAACAGCTTTAGTGAGCTGCTGCTAAGGCATGTAACTGGTTGTGTGCAATTGCAGTAATGGAATGTCAAACTGCAGCTACAAACAGACCTGTAATCTTGCGTGCAAAATACCTCTGGTCTAGTTCTCCAGGTACAAAAAATGGTCTGAGGCTGTATTTACCTTTGCATTCAGCTGCATTCACCTGCGTTTCTTCAGCTGGCAGCTGTGTGTATGGAGTGCTGAATCGTCCTTGCTACTTTTGCTCCAAGAAGGAAGAAATTAAATCATTGAGGTAGTACATGTGTCCTGGTGAGTGCAGGATGAAGCTGGATGGGGAGTGGTTTGCAATGGTAATTTTATAACTCTTGGAAATCCTGGGGAAATGCAGGGGTTGAGGGAGAGCAAAGTGGTTCTTATCTGGAAAGGTTCAGGTCCTGTGACAGATGAGTTGTGTTGAATTGTTGAGTTGGTCAGTGCTATCAGGACCTGGAGGCTGTAGCCAAGTGGGATTGGTCTCTTCTGCCAGGCAACCAGCAGCAGAACAAGGGGACACAGTCTCAAGTTGTGCCAGGCAGGGGAGGTCTAGGCTGGATGTTGTTAGGAAGTTGCTGGCAGAGAGAGTGATTGGCATTGGAATGGGCTGCCCAGGTAGGTGGTGGAGTTGCCGTGCTTGGAGGTGTTGAAGCAAAACCAGGATGAGGCATTTAGTGCCATGGTCTGGTTGATTGTCTAGGGCTGGGTGCTAGGTTGGCCTGTCTGAGCTTGGAGGTCTCTTCCAGACAGATTGATTCTATGATTCTATGAATCTGGCACTTTTGGGGCCCCCAAAGGCAGAACATGCATTTGTGCACAGGTTGAGGCAGGGCTGAATCTCAACACTGGTGGGGGTGCCTTTGTGTGTTCTCACCCAAGGCAGTGTGAACCTGCAGAGTGTGGAACAGGCTTCCTCTTCCTTAGAGGGTGCATCTCAGCCTCACCCTAGTGAGGCAGGGGCAAGCAGGGGAACAGGGGAGCAGCTCACTTTTTCCAGTACTTCACTCTCTGCCTTCTCTGGTAACAGTGATAACAAAGGGCTGCTCAGCATTAGGTGATATGGATCTCTCTCAGCCCACTAAACCTGAGTCTCACAGGCTTCTCAGTAGCCCTTAGGGCTTGGGTGTCACTCTGCTTACTGCCTGGGGTGGCTTGGGACAGTCCCCTTGGAGACTGAAGGCTGCACCTTCTCAGTGAGGTCTGGAAGAATGGATTTCTCCCTGCTGAAAGCTGTGACTATATTTCGGGCTTGTTTCTTGCCATCCCGGGTCCTTAACTGCAGTCACTTCCATTTTGCATGCTGCTCTTTGTAATTGAATCTATCGATGTATATTTAATCCACTTGGCACCACGTTTTGTAACTAGGCACTGCTTCCCAGCCTTCTGTCACTTGTTTTCACAGTTACCATCTTTAAGTTAGGGTGGGTGCTTGCCGCTCAGCTTCACTGTCTTGCAAGAGCTGGCTTGGCGCTCAGGTGCGTGGTCGGCGCAGCTCCCATCCTTTGATCTGGACACCAGCCAGGTGGGTAGGGTAAGGGCAGCTAAGACCCTTCAGCTTAATTCTCCTCTCTGCCACTGATTTGCTGCCTGTGTGATCACAGGCAAGTCCTTTAACCTCAGGTGGCCTCAGCTGACTTATCTACTCCAGGAAGGTGTTGTAATGCTTAATTATTGCCAGCCTTCAGAAACCCTTGGGGTGAGGAAAAAATGCTTTTTATCCAGAAGTGTCTCTGACCTGCTTGGCCTTTTTAAGTGTCCAGAGAAGGTCGACAAAGCTAGTGAGGGGCCTGGAACATAAACCCTATGAGGAGAGACTGAGGGAGCTGGGGGTTGTTTAGCCTAGAGAAGAGGAGGCTCAGAACAGAACTCATTGCTGTCTACAACTACCTGAAGGGAGGTTGTAGCCAGGTGGGGTTGGGCTCTTCTGCCAGGCAACCAGCAACAGAACAAGGGGACACAGTCTCAAGTTGTGCCGGGGGGAGTCTAGGCTGGATGTTAGGAGGAGGTTGTTGTCAGAGAGAGTGATTGGCATTGGAATGGGCTGCCCAGGGAGGTGGTGGAGGCACCGTCCCTGGAGGTGTTCAAGAAAAGACTGGATGAGGCACTTAGTGCCATGGTCTGGTTGATTGGCCAGGGCTGGGTGCTAGGTTGGGCTGGCTGAGCTTGGAGGTCTCTTCCAGCCTGGGTGATTCTATGATTCTAATAGCATTTCTTCCTGTTTTTCACCCTGTCCACTTTCTCAGCTGCATGTCAAAAATGCCAAGCTGTCTGAAGGCATGGAAATAGTTACCTAAACCTGACAACCTCGACAAACATTCCTCCTCAGCACTAAACAAACAAGGGACACAACCTGCCCTTCACATCAGTTTATAGCAGAGACCTTCTTCACTCCTTGATGAGGGGATCCTATACAATTGCTGCACTAGCAGAAGTAGTGTGGTCTGAGGTCAGGAGAACTGCTGGTTGCTGTGTGCAGTAACTGGGAAGCTCTGTTTGCACGTGTGTGTGTGTGGCAGTGCAAGCAGGCACTTGCTGTTTGGTTTGCTCAGGGCTCTCACAAGCTACACTTGGCCCAGGTGTACGTGGCACTGGGGGCTTGGTGTTTGTATGCACAACACCCCCCTGCTATTGTCCATAATGGCAGTTGAAACATAAGGGTGGTGCAAATTAAATTGGCTAGGTATTAGACAGTTAAGTTGCAAATGAAAGGTGTTAGTCAGCTTTGCAGGAGCAGATGCCCTCCTTGTGTAGCCTCCTGCTCATCACTCTGATGTTCTGAGGCTCCCAGGTGACCTTCTTGTGGCCTGCCAGCATCTGAAGGGGGATACAAAAATGCTGGGGAGGGACTTTTGAGACTGTGAGGAAGTGCCAGGATGGGGAGGAATGGAGCAGAGCTGGAGGTGGGGAGAGTGAGGCTGGAGGTGAGGAGGAAGTTGTTGAGCAGGAGAGTGGTGAGAGGCTGGAATGGGTTGCCCAGGGAGGTGGTTGAGGCCCCATGGCTGGAGGTGTTTGAGGCCAGGCTGGCTGAGGCTGTGTGCAGCCTGCTCCAGGGTAGGGTGTCCCTGGGCATGGCAGGGGGGTTGGAACTGGCTGCTCCTTGTGGTCCCTTCCAACCCTGCCTGATTCTATGATTGTATGTGATTCTATGATTCCTTGCAGCTGGCTGTAATCTGGTAGGGTTGAACCCACACTACAACCTCTTCTCCCTGCATAAGCACACAGGTGGTGCTTGTTTTGGTGTGGTTTGGGTTAACTGAATTTGAATACATCTAAAATCCATGTCTCCAGAGGCTTTGGTACTGTTGTCGTTCTCGCAGACCCTCTTCTTGTTGTTCACCTGTACCTTTGATGGAAAATGGAGCTAAGCTGCTTTCTACAATCTCACTCATTCACTGCCTCTCTCAGTCTCTGCATCTTAATTCTCCCCTCCCCTTTTAAGAGCTCTGATTATATTTGTCCCTCTGCGTCTCCTCTACTTCCACTGCTCTTGCAATCTGTCTCTCTCTTCTGTTTCTACATCCCCTTCTATTTGCAGCTCCCTTCCTTCTGTTCATGTAACTTTCTTCTCTCACCCTGTGTTTTCTCCCCTCCCCCACTCTTCATACTCTGCACAGCCTTCCTATCGCCTCTCTCTGGTTTATCCTCCCAGTTCCTCCCTTACATGTCTGTCCAGCATGGACCCTTTTTTGTTGTCTGGTTGTGTGTCTTTGCAGCTTGGCCACATGGGAGGTGCTGGTGGGCACTGGCTGGTCAGGGTCCTAGCAGAAAGGACAGGGCATGAGATTTTCCAGACAACCCTGCACTGTGGCCATGGTTCAGATGATGGTCAGGTGAGGTGGAACTTGCCTCTGACAGAACAAAGTGAGACTCCCTCCACATATGTGTCTCTGGCTTTGGGTGGGGCCACCTTAAGTCTTGTTCTGAGCTGCAACATGGTTGTCAGGTCAGTGTCCAAGTACTTTATTTCTGTCTGGGACCCTGTCTGTAGCCTCAAATTTGGTCTCCTGACATCACATCATCTCCTTGGACATGGCCTCCTGACTTGTTATGGCCCTGGCCCATCGTTCTTCTCTCATCCCCCTAACTTCCCTGTGGCTCTAGACACTGTACCCTGAAAACCTGGATTTTGTTCTGCTTGGCTGCTTGGCGACATCTGTGGTTGTCAAGAAGAGGATGACTGTCCCCACGTGAACTTCCAGCCGAGTTCAGGGTCCTGTGTAGTGTCAGAGAAGGTCGTGATGGAGAAAGGAGGGAGCTAGCAGCAAACATCTGAGGAGGCCCCTGCATCTTGTTGGGAATTGCACTGAGTGAGCAAGCCAGCACGCAGCAAGTCAGGACAGCTGCACTCCCTTTCTGGGAGACCTGTGCTTAGCAGAGGGTAAGAGTTGTTCTTTGGGTGGCACAGGGGCAGCAGGGCGCCTATACTGGGGAGAACTCCTCTCCCATCTGCCAAGAAAGCCACCTGATCCTGCACAGAGGCCATCCCACTATCTGCTGTGGGATAGAGTTTCTCCAAGCTGCAGCCTATTTAAGCACCTCCATGCAGAGACAGAATTTTGGCTGCAAGGCTCCCGGGCAGCAGTTGCAGTTGAAAGGTGGTGGGTTTTGATATCCCTTCACAGACTCCCATAGTGGGGAGATGTGGTGTGGAGAACTCCTTTCCTCAGGGCAGGGAGAGGTGGCTGCAGGTGGGCTGATGTGAGGCACCATGTGTTCCTGGCAGCACACAGATGACCGTGTGCTGATGTTCACCCAGTGTCCTACAGGACATGGCACAGTGGCTTTTTGGCTTCCAGTGGAATTGAGCTGCATTTCTGGGTAGCACCAGATTTGCCCCTGCCAAGCATGACTCAGTCCCAGGCTCCTAAAAGTCATGAGCCCCAGCTCTTGTAGGCAGACAGTTTGTGCTTGCTCTTTTCTGTCTGTAGCAGAGCAAACCTTGCTTAGCATGGTGAGATGGCCTCCCTTGCACTCTCTGCGAGGTAGCATGCAGCTTTTCCCTTTTCCCACAGCTGTTTCTCCCTGTCTCTCTACCTGCTTCACTTGTTTTACCTGCTCTGTCCATCCTGCTCTGCCTCTGGGCCAGGGCTCTCTCCAGACTCCTTGCAAAATTGGGCTTGTCTCCCTCGTTTGCCTTCCCATCTGGTTTCCTTGGCTCTCTTTGCTTGCCATGAGCTGCCAGCAGCTAGGGGAGCAGGACCTCCTCTGGCTTCCCCTCTACTCTGCCCTGCTGAGACCTCATCTTGAATACTGCCTTCAGTTTTGGGCTCCCCAGTTGAAGAGGGACAGAGATCTGCTGGAGAGGGTCCAGTGGAGGGCTATGAGGATGATGAGGGGACTGGAGGGCATGCCTTCTGAGGGGAGGCTGAGGGCCCTGGGGCTGCTTAGTCTGGAGAAGAGAAGCCTGAGAGGAGATTTAATCAATGTTTATAAACATCTGAGGGATGGTGGTCAGGAGTGGGGGGACAGGCTCTGCTCACTGCTCCCTGGGACAGGACAAGGAGCAATGGGTGTAAGCTGCAGCACAGGAGGTTCCAGCTCAGCACAAGGGGAAACTTCTTTCCTGTAAGGGTCCCAGAGCATTGGAACAGGCTGCCCAGAGAGGCTGTGGAGTCTCCTTCTCTGGTGACTTTCAGGGCCTGTTTGGATGTGTACCTGTGTGACCTGAGCTAGGTTGTATGCTCCTGCTCTGGCAGGGGAGTTGGACTCGATGATCAGGCTGGACAAGGCTCTGCCAGGCTGATCTATCCCTGCCCATGGCAGGGGAGTTGGAGCTCGATGACCCTTCCAGCCCTGACTGTTTCTATGATCTCCTTGGGACCCTTCCAACCCTAAGATCCTGTGATCCTGTGACCATTGTAAGAGCAGGGTAGAGACTGGAGGATGTCTGTGGGAGCAGAGAGGGGAAGGCAGAGTATTACTAGATCAGGGTCCACTGTTGGCCTGTGTCTTTGGTCTCTCTTAGGTATCTGCTGTTAGCAGCGTGGCAGAATTCTCTTTCCCCTAGAAGACCTATTTCCCCATTGCTTCTCCTTCACTGTTGGCAAGCTCCTGAAAGGTTAATGAAGTCACTCACTGCAAAAGAAGAAGGCAGGGCTTCCCATGTTTTGCATAAATTAATCTTGGAGACTATGGAGCAGCCCTGTACAGGGCAGAGGAGATGCAGCTATGTCCTTGAGCCACATCACCCAAAATGCAGCTCTAGGAGTATGGTGTAGGTGATAGTGTCTGCTCCAGTTCTTGAGAACAGCTTAGGTTAAAACTTAGGTAAAAAGCTATGGCCTTCCTGCCCTCTTTATTCAGCTTTCATTGTATCCTACGGCGAGGGGTTGGAGCTGGATGATCCTTGAGGTCCCTTATGACACCAAGCTGGGGGCAGATGTGGCTGGGTTGGAGGGCAGAAGGGCTCTGCAGCAGGACCTTGACCGCCTGGACAGATGGGCAGAGTCCAAGGGGATGGTGTTCAATAGCTCCAAGTGCAGGGTGCTGCACTTTGGCCACAACAACCCCATGCAGAGATACAGGCTGGGGTCGGAGTGGCTGAGAGCAGCCAGACAGAGAGGGATCTGGGGGTGCTGATTGATACCCACCTGAACATGAGCCAGCAGTGTGCCCAGGTGGCCAAGAGAGCCAGTGGCATCCTGGCCTGCATCAGGAATGGTGTGGCCAGCAGGAGCAGGGAGGTCATTCTGCCCCTGTACTCTGCACTGGTTAGACCACACCTTGAGTGCTGTGTTCAGTTCTGGGCCCCCCAGTTTAGGAGGGACATTGAGATGCTTGAGCGTGTCCAGAGAAGGGCAACGAGGCTGGGGAGAGGCCTTGAGCACAGCCCTACGAGGAGAGGCTGAGGGAGCTGGGATTGGTTAGCCTGGAGAAGAGGAGGCTCAGGGGAGACCTTATTGCTGTCTACAGCTACCTGAGGGGTGGTTGTGGCCAGGAGGAGGTTGCTCTCTTCTCTCAGGTGGCCAGCACCAGAACGAGAGGACACAGCCTCAGGCTGTGCCAGGGGAAATTTAGGCTGGAGGTGAGGAGAAAGTTCTTCCCTGAGAGAGTCATTGGACACTGGAATGGGCTGCCCGGGGAGGTGGTGGAGTCGCCATCCCTGGAGCTGTTCAAGGCAGGACTGGACGTGGCACTTGGTGCCATGGTCTGGCCTTGAGCTCTGTGGTAAAGGGTTGGACTTGATGATCTGTGAGGTCTCTTCCAACCCTGATGATACTGTGATACTGTGATCTGGACCATTCTGTGATTCTATAAGGAGGTACTCAGGAGTGCCCACAGACTTCCCCTTTCTCCCGTTGCAATGAATCCTTGTTTGCCACAGATGCCCTTTAGAAAGTACCCTCCATCAGTTTTCATTCCCACTGGATTTTTTTTTTCTGTCTGAGAAATCTGGGGAAAAAAAAATCCTTCAATTGGTTTTGAATCACATGAGTGGGAGCAGGAACCAGCTCCTGAAGATAAGTGCTCTGACCTTCACTGCATTCAGATAGCTGAAAATAATAACAAAGAAATGCATCTCCTTTCCAAACCTCAGACTCAGGGATGTGTCCCTGCCTTATGCAACCAAAACTTGAGCCAGGGCTTTTGGGAAGGTGGAAGATACCAACCTGGCAGCTGACTGTAGTAAGCAGCAGTCCTCTTGCTTTCCTTTTGGAAGTGCAGCTGGTATCAACCTAGATAGGCTGTAGCCAGGTTGGGGATGATCTCTTCTCCCAGGCAACCAGCAATAGAACTGTCAATGGAAGTGCTCAACTCACCTTGAGTGCTGTGTCCAGTTCTGGGCTCCTCCATTCAAGAGAGATGTTGAGGTGCTGGAAGGTGTCCAGACAAGGACAATGAAGCTGGTGAGGGGCCTGGAGCAGAGCCCTGTGAGGAGAGGCTGAGGGAGCTGGGGGTGTGCAGCCTGGAGAGGAGGAGGCTCAGGGCAGAGCTCATTGCTGTCTACAACTACCTGAAGGGAGGCTGTAGCCAGGTAGGGGGTGGCCTCTTCTGCCAGGCAAGCAGCAAGAGAACAAGGGGACACAGTCTAAAGCTGTGGCAGGGGAGGTCTAGGCTGGATGTGAGGAGGAAGTTGTTGTCAGAGAGAGTGATTGGCATTGGAATGGGCTGCCCAGGGAGGTGGTGGAGTCTGTGTGCCTGGAGGTGTTGAAGCCAAGCCTGGCTGGGGCACTTAGTGCCATGGTCTGGTTGATTGTCTGGGGCTGGGTGCTAGGTTGGGCTGGCTGAGCTTGGAGGTCTCTTCCAGCCTGGCTGATTCTATGATTCTGTGATTCAGGAGGGGCCAAGGCCAGTGTCCCCACTCTCCTGCTATCCTGCTGCTGAGGCTCTGGATGTTTTCCTAGTACTCTAGGAGAACAAGATTTGGATTATTTCTGTTCCATGCCTGTTTTGTTGTACTTCATGCTTCTTTTCACCCATAGGTTTGGCCATTATAGGGCCATACAGGGCTGGCCACCACCTGGTCCTCTTTATGTAGGCAAACCTTGAGTAAGGCTATGGCATTTGCTCTGGAAAAAAAGTGTTATAAACCCCTCCAAGCAGATTGTGCTTGAAAATGACTGAAGGAACCTGGCTGGAAGGAGAACATACTGAACTGTTGCCTCACAGTGAGCAATCAGAGTCTGAGTCTTGGGTCACTGACTCAAACCTCCATCATTCCCGGCAGGTGCCCCTGGGGAGGTCCTTCTGAGGTGGTTTCTCTTTGCAGGCTGCTGATGACAGTAAGTATCTGTACACTGCACACTGAAACGCTAACGTGGGAGTGTGCAGTGTACTGCCCACACACCAGGCAGTCCTTGTCCTGAAGGACTTACTTTAGTCCCAAATTAGAGCATTTAGAGTGCTTTCTGTAGTGGTTGTGACATGGCATTCCTCCTCCAGGATGTTGCTTTTCTCCCCTGTTCTGTGAGGTAGGGAGCTTGTTTGTTTGTGGTCTGTCATCCAAACCACCATTGACTGAAGGGACACCTATGTGCAGAGTTCAGGGAGGACCTTAGGAGGATTCTGGCACTCTGTCAGTGTACAGCATCTTACTTATTCGAGTCTAATGCCTGTTTGGGATCTAAAGCTCCTGAATTCCTCCCTTCTAACACTAGAGAAGCCATTCACAGAGTCCCCGTGGGCTCAGTGCGTGTTGCTGCTAAACACTGCCCTGGCTGTTTATCTACTGCTGTCTCACTCAGACTTAGGGTTCAGTGGATGTTAGAAGGATCTCCTCTGTCTCTGCTAGAAGATCTCCTCCAACTCACCTTTCCCACAGGGGTTCCAGCAGAGAGTCAAATAAATAGGATTCAGTGAGCCATGGGCCACTGCGTTGCAGCATATGGATGCAGATGCATGTTCAACCTGTAACCTGATACATGCAGAGATGCTTGCATTTGTGTCTGCTGGTGTGTTTGGTCGGGATGAAGTAGCAGCAAAGGCCTTGGCAGCTGGGAAGAAAGGAATGACAGGCTTGCCAGGGTGTGAGGAGAGAGTTTTGGAGCTGAGATGAAGATTGGGTAACATCTGGAGGGGGAGATCAGATTCAGGCTCCGTGTTGCTTGCTTAAGAAAACAGAAGTATAGAATCATAGAGTCATAGAATCAGCCAGGTTGGAAGAGACCTCCAAGCTCAGCCAGTCCAACCTAGCACCCAGCCCTAGCCAGTCAGTCAGACCATGGCACTAAGTGCCCCAGCCAGGCTTGGCTTCAACACCTCCAGAGGCAGTGACTCCACCACCTCCCTGGGCAGCCCATTCCAATGCCAATCACTCTCTCTGCCAACAACTTCCTCCTCACATCCAGCCTAGACCTCCCCTGCCACAGCTTGAGACTGTGTCCCCTTGTTCTATTGGTTGTCTAGGAGAAGAGGCCACCCCCTACCTGGCTACAGCCTCCCTTCAGGTAGTTGTAGACAGCAATGAGCTCTGCCCTGAGCCTCCTCTTCTGCAGGCTGCACACCCCCAGCTCCCTCAGCCTCTCCTCACAGGGCTGTGCTCCAGGCCCCTCCCCAGCCTTGCTGCCCTTCTCTGACACCTTCCAGCACCTCAACATCTCTCTTGAATGGAGGAGCCCAGAACTGGACACAGCACTCCAGGTGTGGCCTGAGCAGTGTTGAGTACAGGGGAAGAAGAACCTCCCTTGCCGGTGCATTACTTATTCATCTTCTGCTAATGGTACTGCATGAAGAAGTGGCACTTGCACAGAAATTTCACAGGCAGCTGGAGGATCATTTCCAGGAGGTATTGTAACCAGGTCAGGTTGGTGTAGGCAATCCTGCTGTGCTCAGTTTCGATGGTCTTTGGAAAAGAGAAGATTGTTAAGGAGGCACTGGGAGGGGAGAAGGGGGGGGTGTCTGTGACTCACCAGGAAACAATGATCACTGTGAGGATAAAGGGGCAGGCTGGGAGAAGACCTGGAGACAATGGTGGATTCCAGGGTTCAGCGGCTTCAGGATTCCAGCCTGGAGTATGAGAAAGCGTGAGAAAATGAAGTGTTTAGGAGGAAGCTTTAGGAGCAAAAAAGGCAGCTGGGGAGAGAAAGCCAAAAGAGAAAGCAGGTTTTATGACATGCTGTGCCTTGAAGCAGATCCTGGCTGGAATTTGAGGCAGGTTGGGAAGAAGGGATTTACAGAAAGAGGTGGCCTGTGTGCTGTGACTGTGACCAAAGCTTTCTTGACTTACCTGTGCTGTCTGAGAGTGTGATCCCTCCAGTCTGCAGTCTCAGCAGATGCTATAGCCTAGGCCTGGGTGTTCAAGGACTCCGACTTCCCAGGGACCAGAGCCCTTGTAAAGTTTGCAGTGCAGAGAGATGGGTGCCAGGGTGAATGCTCTCAGCTAATTCTTGGATGCTAGTCCTTCCTTGTGCTTCAGAGATGGCCATTCACTTTGAAAGGTGTGAGTGATGTTTTGGTGGCATTTCTTCTTCACACAGATGTGAAACTGAAATCAGCAAATGCTGCAGGAGGAACTGGCATTACTGCTGCAAACTGGATTGGGGTTCACAACTGGATGTTGTGAGGAAGTTGTTGTCAGAGAAAGTGATTGGCATTGGAATGGGCTGCCCAGGGAGGTGGTGGAGTCTGTGTGCCTGGAGGTGTTGAAGCCAAGCCTGGCTGGGGCACTTAGTGCCATGGTCTGGTTGATTGGCCAGGGCTGGGTGCTAGGTTGGGCTGAATAGAGTCATAGAATTGTAGAACCAAGCAGGTTGGAAGAGACCTCCAAACTCATCCAGTCCAACCTAGCACCCAGCCCTGTCCAGTTAACTAGATCATGGCACTAAGTGCCTCATGATCTTGGAGGTCTCTTCCAACCTGGTTGATTCTATGATTCTGTGGGTGAGTAGCAACTGTAGAAATCGTGGTCAACTCATAGTCCCCAAAGTAACCAGACAAAAATGCTGTGCTCCAAGTTTTTATTTAACCCACCAGTTCAGCCATGTCAACATAAGGCAGGGAACACCCTGCTTACTGCCTGCATTTGTTCCCATGAGCCAAAGGCAAGTCCAAATGGTAGTTACTTTGGTGTTTCCTCTACCTGAGAATTTCAGGTCTGAGCTGGTGCAAAAGTGTTGTGGTTGGAGGGAAGAGGGAGAAGATGCACCATAAACACAGCTTCGTGGGCTGCCCTGTGTTTTTCTGACTGAAGTGTAAAGCCAATTTGTTAGGTGCAGTCTGACTGTGAACATGAGGAGTCTTGTAGCACAGATGGACTGTGCAGGGAGCTCTGATAGCTAGAGTCAGCCTCTTCCCTCAGCCATCACATACAGCACTGCTGAGCCACTGTTACTGTGCAGTGCTGGGGTGCAGGTTCTAATTGGATGCAGCACTGATGCAAATCATGCAGTGAGTGCCTGCTGCTGTTGGTGTGTATAGGATTTATTTTCCCCTAAGTTATTAGGAATAGGCTGGATGTTAGGAGTGATTTGTTGGCAGAGAGTGATTGGCATTGGAATGGTTTGCCCAGGGAGGTGGTGGAGTCACTGTCCCTGGAGGTGTTCAAGATGAGACTGGATGAGGCACTTAGTGCCATGGTCTGGTTGACTGGGTAGGGCTGAGTGCTAGGTTGGACTGGATGATCTTGGAGGTCTCTTCCAACCTGGCTGATTCTATGATTAACACTGCACAGCACCCTGCAGCAAGCCTCCTCACTCTGCACAGTACTTGTGGCAGGACAGGTAGTGCTAAATGCATGGGAAGTATGCCTGTAGGTTTTGGGTGAATCACAGGCTCACAGGATATTAGGGCTTGGAAGAGACCCGAGGAGATCATCGAGTCCAACCCCCCCTGCCAGAGCAGGACAATCCTATCTGACACAGATCACAGAAGAACACATCCAGACAGGCCTGGAAAGGCTCCACAGAAGGAGACTCCACAACCTCTCTGGGCAGCCTGTGCCAGGGCTCTGGGACCCTCACAGTAAAGAAGTTCCCCCTTGTGTTGAGGCTGAACCTCCTGTGCTGCAGCTTACACCCATTGCTCCTTGTGCTATCCCAGGCAGCAGTGAGCAGAGCCTGTCCCACCCCTCCTGGCCAGACGTCAGATACTTATAAACAATGATTAAATCCACTTTAAGTCTTCTCTTCTCCAGACTAAAAAGCCCCAAGTCTCTTAGCCTTTCCTCACCAGGTAGTGCCCTCCTGTCCCCTTATCATCCTCATAGCCCTCCTCTGGACCCTCTCCAGCAGATCCCTGTCCCTCTTCAACTGGGGAGCCAGTTGAACACAATATTCAAGATGAAGTCTCAGCAGGGCAGAGTGGAGGGGGAGGAGAACCTCCCTTGCTCTGCTGGACACACTCCTAATACACCCCAGGCTCCCATTGGCCTTCTTGGCCACAAGGGCACATTGCTGTGCCGTGGATGTTCTCCACCAGCACCCCCAGGTCCCTCTCCACAGGGCTGCTCTCCAGCAGTCACCTCCCAGCCTGGACTGCTGCAGTTTATTATCCCTCCCCAGGTGCAGGACTCTGCACTTGTCCTTGGTGAACCTCATCTGGTTCCTCTGTTGCTTTAGGAGCAGGAGGTGAGTTGGGACAAGCAACTCAGGTGCCTTCAGAGAGCGTTTCTCTGCTTCAGGAGAATCTGAGCTCATCTGAGCATTGGGACTTGGGTTTCATCAGGGCTTGGGCAGAGGCAGTCCATTCCAAAAGCCAAGTGCTGATGTGTCCAGGGATGATCAAATCACCCTTGCTGGGGGTACTTTTTTATTTCTTATGTGTGAACTCCTAGAAGTCATCCATGATGGTATAAATGAGATCATTTGGCCTAATTAGTTCCAAGCTTAATTAGCAGTAATTATCCCAACATGGGAGTAATACCCGAGTAGGAAGTACTGAGTCCTCGATTAGATAGATCTCTAATTGGTGTTACAATGTTGTAATTAAAGCATGCTTCCACGCCTCTGCCTCTGCAAGTGATTTGTTTGATGTCTGATTAAGCAGGGAGTCCGGCAGCCTCGAGGAGGCCAGGACATCAGCACTGATTGAAACAGTGTATTATGCTTTGTTATAGGAAAGAAATGATGAATCACATACACTAGGAAACACTGTGGGCCAAATTAATCCTTGGAGTAATTGCTACTGGAGTGAGGGAAATTACAGCAGGGGTGAGTTTGGCCTCGAGTGCATGAGCTCTATCTGTATATCACGGAGTTAAACAAATACTGGTTTGAGTGTGCAGCTCAGCAGTTACACCCTCAGACAAACGCAAGGCACTTCATCTGCATCTGCAATCGCTGCCTTGCACGGGTGAGTTTGTTTGGCTGCTGAGTGGTGGTTGTTAGATTGCACATTCAGCTCAGGTTTTGCAGGAGGTGCTGCCCTGTGTCCCACGACCTGCTGCATGCACCCCAAAGCAGCTGGCAGTTTCCCTTGGCCTCTCTTCCTTTTCACAGTATCACAGTGTCACACTATCACCAAGGTTGGGAGAGACCTCACAGATCATCAAGTCCAACCCTTTGTCACAGAGCTCAAGGCCAGACCATGGCACCAAGTGCCACATCCAATCCTGCCTTGAACAGCTCCAGGGACGGCGACTCCACCACCTCCCCGGGCAGCCCATTCCAGTGTCCAATGACTCTCTCAGTGAAGAACTTTCTCCTCACCTCCAGCCTAAATTTCCCATTCCAGTGTCCAGTGACTCTCTCAGTGAAGAACTTTCTCCTCACCTCCAGCCTAAATTTCTCCTGGTGTAGCTTGAGGCTGTGTCCTCTTGTTCTGGTGCTGGCCACCTGAGAGAAGAGAGCAACCTCCTCCTGGCCACAACCACCCCTCAGGTAGTTGTAGACAGTTGTCAGAGCGAAACCCAAAAGGCACCACTAGGGTCCCCAGGGGCATTTTGCAAGTGGAGGAGATGCACAAATGAAGTGTCCTCTTTTCTTCCAGCCTTGCTGGCTTTCATCCATCCAGCCTGACCCTCCCTAGCAGAGGGAGAACAGGTAAACAGATTATTTTTAAGAGGACCAAAAGAGAGTGAAAAGGGAACTTTCTGCAATTAGTCAGCTTCAAAACATGAACACTTCCTGTGTTTTTTTTAAGAAGCCACCTCCTTAGGAGCTGGCAAGTGTGCTGCTTTATTACTTCTCTGTTTGCTACGTGAGTGGGTGACTCTGCTTCCTGATTTGATTCTTCAGTAGAGAGAGATCATCAGCATAGGTCTGTAGAGGACACTAACTCCTCGCCTACGGACAGTAGCGAGTAGCAAAAGGATGCATGTATCTTCTGGCTGTCACAGAGGGTTTCAAAGCAGTATACAGAGTAAAACATCAGCTTATTTCCATTTCACATCTGCAGAAAGAGAGGCACAAATCAGTTCCTCCTCTTGCTGTAGCGGAGAGAGCTGGTGTTGTATGGCGGTACCAGGAACGCGGTGTGGATCTTATCACCTTCTGCTTCGCCCACAAAAACACCTTTCTTTTCCAGGGGAAAGAGTCCAGAAGGAGGGAGGTGACTTGAACAAGGAAATAAAATACACAAAATTCTGTTGAAAGAGTATCAGGGATAAGAATTTAAGCACCCTCTATGTGGAATTCAAAGCAAGGGTTTCCATAGCAGCGTTGCTTGGCCATATTGTATATACTCTGTTTTGCATTGCTCTCATGATGTCAAAGGCATGTTCTAATGTCTGTGTGTGCACTGTGTCTGAATCAGAGTTGCTGTGAAGCTTAAGCCTGAATTACACCACAGAGGCATATTCTTGTGCAGTGCAGGGAGGAAATAACAGAACTGGGTTTTGTTAGGGTTTTCCTCCAGTGATGCATTTTTTTTTCTTAGCAGATTGCTGATTTGCCAAATTTGTTGCTATTTTTGGGAAAAAAAAGTTGATGGCAGTTTTGTGTCTCATCTTGAACGAAATAACAAGAAAAAAAATCCTTAAGCTGTCAAAATGAAGTGCTTCAAGAAGGTAAATAAAATCTTGTGTTTAATTCACTTGGTTGTAGTTTCTAGGTGTAAGTTTTGAAATGTCTTTTTTTCCCCTTCTTCTCAGATGTAGAACAATGATTTAAAAGCTCTGAAACTCCTGAAGGAATAAAAAGAATTCCCTCTCAGTCTACAGGGTCCTGAACTGTCTTGGGAGATGGAGGGCAACAAGGCAGCCACTGCACCTGTGCCCAGGTTGCCAGGAGAGCCAATGGCATCCTGGGCTGGCTCAGGAGCAGTGTGGGCAGCAGGACAAGGGAGGTTCTTGTGCCCCTGTGCTCAGCACTGCTCAGGCCACACCTGGAGTGCTGTGTCCAGTTCTGGGCTCCTGGATTCAAGAGAGATGTTGAGGTGCTGGAAGGTGTTGAGAGAAGGGCAGCAAGGCTGGGGAGGGGCCTGGAGCAGAGCCCTGTGAGGAGAGGCTGAGGGAGCTGGGGGTGTGCAGCCTGCAGCAGAGGAGGCTCAGGGCAGACCTCATTGCTGCCTGCAACTCCCTGAAGGGAGGCTGTAGCCAGGTGGGGTTGGTCTCTTCTGCCAGCCAAACAGCAACAGAAGAAGGGGACACAGTCTCAAGTTGTGCCAGGGGAGGTCTAGGCTAGATGTTGTTAGGAAGTTGTTGGCAGAGAGAGTGATTGGCATTGGAATGGGCTGCCCAGGGAGGTGGTGGAGTCGCTGTCCCTAGAGGGAGGTGTCGAAGCTAAGCCTGGCTGGGGCACTTAGTGCCATGGTCTGGTTGATTGGCCGGGGCTGGGTGCTAGGTTGGGCTGGCTGAGCTTGGAGGTCTCTTCCAGCCTGCTTGATTCTATGATTCTATGATTTTATGATTCTATGCATGCCTTGACACCATGTGTGGCTGCCTGATGAGCCACAGTGGGAGCAGTGGGACAGATTACTGCCCAAATATTTCCCTACCTGCCTGGTATAGGTAGTTGTAAGATAGAAAAAAATGCTGGTGCAGTGCTGCTCAAATCTTTCACAAGGCCCAGTTCACTCCACAAAAGTGCAATATCACCTGGATATCACAAGGTTAAGCCTTTGAACCAGAAGGGGGTTGGGTGGGAGCTCTTGAATCACTGAACCTTCTTTCAGTTGGTGATGGGATCCCAGCAAGAGAGGAGGCACCACCTCTGCCTCATTGATGTGTCACACTAGGGATGTTGGGAGCTGCTCTCTCACCTCCATATGCACTGGCAAAGAACCTCCTTTGTGGCAGCATGGTTCTTCTTTGCACTTGCTCCCCTCTGCTCCCTGCTTTCAGCACCTTGTCCGTGCTCTGAAGCTCCATGAGGGAGAAGGAGGGATGGTATGCCCAGAGCTGGGAAGACATGTTCACACTCATGGAAAAGCCCTGGGAGTTTGTTTGGCATCACTCTTCCTGCTGGCAGCAGCCTTCCCTCACTGCCAGCATTCCCAAATGTTGGTGTAGCTTGTATGCCAACATCTCTTTTCCCTGGTCTCTCGTGTTGCAATTACTGATTTCTGTGCCTAAAGAGCTGCAGTTCAGAGTTGCTTTGCTGTGCATTGTAGCCATTTTTGTTTAGGAAAGAGACTGCAAAAGGGGTGTGGGAGAGAGGGAAAAAGAAGAAATCCTCTTGTCTTCTGTGGCAGCTGCGAATGCTGGGTGCTGGAGAGACAAGCTGACAAACATCTGAATGAGTGGAAGAGAATCCTAACCCAAAGGGAGGAGTTGTGGTTTAGGTTAAAGCCACAAAGGAAGTGAAGGAGGTTACCACTTTCCTGTCTGTGGGCAAGAAGTTCTCCCTGTGCTCATTTGAAGGCTTAGCTCTAGTTCATTCTTCCCTAGGAGGATCCTCTTCTGTGTACTTCTTGAAAAGCATTCGATCTGGCATCTGATCTTGGGAGTGACAAACATTCCCTTTATCCTTAGAAATCAGCAGGAGCTGGGAGCTAAAGAACTGGGAATCACATTCCAGTTTATAGAGGCAGATATTCTAAAGTGCCTTGTTAAGCTCAGTGTCTTGTTTAGTGCTAGAATGTCTGTTCCCTTCTTTGTGCCTTCCTCTTGCTGATTCTCCTCCGAGTTTTTGATGTGAATACCTGTTCCTCCAGGGCGAGCTGGCTCCCTGCAGGTCTCAGTTCTATTTGTGTTTCCATCCTGCCTTAATGTAGTAGTCTCACATGTTGATACAGGACAGGTCCTTAATGCCATTGAGTTCCTTACCAGCATGGCCTGTGATCAGCAATTGCCTTGGTTTTGGTTGCCACATGCTCTTCTTTTAATGGCTCAGATGCTCTAACAGTAGAACACTTTCTTGTCTTAGCTCTATAGCTACCTTTTCAATCTGTGAGGAGAGAGAGTGGTTCATTCTGGTGTGCCAGGAGGGAGAGGAAAGAGTACAGCAGTGCTCTTATGAGAGAGTGAGCCCTGTCCTGAGCCCAAGGAGCACTGGTGTGTGAGCTGGCTAGCATAGAATCATGGAATGGTTTAGGTTGGAAGGGACCTCAAGGATCAGCCAGTTCCAAACCCCTGTCATAGGCAGGGACACTTCCCACTAGAATAGGTTGCTCAAGACCTTGTCCACCCTGGCCTTGAACACCTCCCTGGGAAACCTGTGCCAGTGTCTCACCACCTTCAACCTGTGCCAGTGTCTCACCACCCTGGGAAACCTGTGCCAGTGTCTCACCACCTTCAACCTGTGCCAGTGTCTCACCACCCTAAACCTGTGCCAGTGTCTCATCACCTTCAACCTGTGCCAGTGTCTCACCACTCTCAACCTGTGCCAGTGTCTCACCACCTTCAACCTGTGCCAGTGTCTCACCACCCTTAACCTGTGCCAGTGTCTCACCACCCTCACTGCAAACAACCCTTGCCTAATATTTACTTTGAATCTCCCCTCTGCCAGTTCAAACCCATTCTCCCTTGTCCTGGCATTACAAGCCCTCATCAGTAGTCTCTCCCCAGTCTTCCTGTAGGTCCCCTTCAGATACTGCAAGGCCACTCTAAGGTCTCCTCCAAGCCTTCTCTTCTCCAGGCTGCACAGCCCCAGCTCTCTCAGCCTGTCCTCATAGCAGAGCTGCTGCAGCCTTCTGAGCATCTTCGTTGCCCTCCTCTGGACTGGCTCTAACAGTTCCATGTCCTTCTTGTGCTGGGGGCTCCAGAAGTGCACACAGGACTCCAGATACAGCACCAAAGTCTGTAGCATCAACCTCTTGTTAATATGAAATGCTGAGGCACAGGTACCTTCCACTTAAGAACCAAATAACAAAGACTACTGGCCTGATTGTCCAGCCACACAGACTCAGCCTGCCTGGGTCCCAGGCAAGTCAGCTGGCTGCCTTCAGATACTGGAAGGCCACTCTAAGGTCTCCTCGAAGCCTTCTCTTCTCCAGGCTGAAGAGCCCCAACTCCTGTAGCCTGTGCTCATAGCAGAGCTGCTGCAGCCCTCTGAGCATGACCTGAGCTATGAACTGGTGACAACACAGTTAGAACTTGTGTCCAGAGAAGGGAGACAAAGCTGGTGAAAGGCCTGGAACACAAACCCTACGAGGAGAGGCTGAGGGAGCTGGGGGTGTGCAGCCTGCAGAAGAGGAGGCTCAGGGCAGAGCTCATTGCTGTCTGCAGCTACCTGAAGGGAGGCTGTGGCCAGGTGGGGGTTGGGCTCTGCTGCCACACAGCCAGCAACAGAACAAGTGGACACAGTCTCAAGTTGGGCTGTGGGAGGTCTAGGCTGGATGTTGTTAGGAAGTTGTTGGCAGAGAGAGTGATTGGCATTGGAATGGGCTGCCCAGGGAGGTGGTGGAGTCGCTGTGGCTGGAGGTGTTGGACAAAAGCCTGGCTGGGGCACTTAGTGCCATGGTCTGGTTGATTGGCCAGGGCTGGGTGCTAGGTTGGGCTGGCTGAGCTTGGAGGTCTCTTCCAACCTGGCTGATTCTGTGATTCTGTGAACCACTGTCGGTGACAGTGACTTTAGTTTGTGCTGCCAGCACCTTCTGATCACTGTGTGCTACTGTACATGAAAACTACATCTGAAAGGTGCTCCCTGAAGAGCTGTTAGGAGATCTCTAACCTTCCATTAACAGCTCCCCTTAGCCCCCATCCCTGACCTTGGGATACAACAGTCATTTCACTTAGCAGGTGTGACAGTTGTGCTTTGCCAGGTGAGGCTGACAGCTCCAGCAGGTATATTGCAGGACCTGTTGTGTTCTGTTGTTTGGGTTTACATTTTTTAGAGACCTTTTTATAACTACAGGACACCATTAAAGATTTTTATGCGGCACACATGTCCCTTTTTTCTTGCAGAGTTCTGCCTCTTAGAGACCTTCACGGTATTGATTTCAAGTAGATTTTCCTCCTCTGTTTTAAAACATTTCCCTTGCCTATGGATTTTCAACAGTGCTCATTGGATCTGTGTGCAGTATGTTCCCCAGATTGTATAATCAAGCCAAAGTCCCTTACTGCTGGCCTTCAGGGACCACTTGTGAAGCTGCAAAGACCATTTCATTGCTGTATTCACTCTGTCCTGAGCAACTATCCACCACTGCATCCTTACTCCAGGATGTATGCTGTCATCTCAGCCTTAGGCTGCGCCAGGGGAGATTTAGACTCGAGGTGAGGAGAAAGTTCTTCACTGAGAGAGTCATTGGACACTGGAATGGGCTGCCCGGGGAGGTGGTGGAGTCGCCGTCCCTGGGGCACTTTAAGGCAAGGTTGGACGTGGCACTTGGTGCCATGGTCTGGCCTTGAGCTGTGTGGTAAAGGGTTGGACTTGATGATCTGTGAGGTCTCTTCCAACCCTGATGATACTATGATACTATGATCTCACTGAGCTGTGGATCTGCTTTCAGCATGTGCTGGTGAATCCCAAACCTCGTCTGGCAACAGTCTTGAGCTATCCCTTGCTTGAAGGGAGTGGTATTAGTTTGGGTGTTACAGAGATAAAGGGAAGACAAGCTGTATGATGGGGAAGTGAAGAAACTGAGACTGAGAAGTCGTTTGGGTTTGGTATTAGCATTCTACTGCCTGAATTCTTCCTTGTGGCCATTAGAGTGGGGGGCTGGCTTTCTTTGTGTGGAAGGCAGAGGACTCAGCAGGGAGGCTAGGAGTGCCAGTGCAAGCACAGAGCCTAAAGGACTGAGGTACCATTGCCCTTTCAAGGCGAAGTGCCTCTGAGGGGCAGGGTGAGGTTTAGCAGCCGCTGCCCTGCCTCAAGAGGAGGCACAGGGAGCTGTATACTGCTGGTGGGTGCAAAGCTCTCTGACAGCCAGCTGAAGGTCTGGGTTCAGCCATCTTTAGGCAGATCATATGTGTAAGGCACTGAAGGGACCTTAAAGCATTTGGCTTACAGTATTTGACTTAGTTTACTCTAGTGTTGTAGCCTTATGGCCACAGAAGATGCAGCTTTATTGAAACCATTGGAGTTGTGCTGGCTTGTGGCAGCAGGAAGCTTGGGACATGTTTGTTGCAAACATGTTGCCAGGAAGCCTTTTCCTTGGGAGATGCTTCCTAAGGATGGCTCAAGTAAGTGACTGTGAAGCATTTTCCTAATGGAAACAAGACATGGAAATGATTTGGTCTTAGAAGAACTCATGCTTCTTCCACACATCTGTGAATTCCAGAGTCTGCTATCCTAATGCTCAGTCATTCTCTCCTTCCTCATTGCCATCAAATCTTGGTTTTGAACATTATGTATTCCTCCAAGAGCTGGACACTGCTGTCTCTGCATGTGGGGGAAATAGAGACCTGGTTGAGGCAGCCAGCTGACTTGCCTGGGACCCAGGCAGGCTGAGTCTGTGTGGCTGGACAATCAGGCCAGTAGCAGTCTTTGTTATTTGGTTTTTAAGTGGAAGGTACCTGTGCCTCAGCATTTCATATTAACAAGAGGTTGATGCTACAGACTTTGGTGCTATATCTGGAGTCCTGTGTGCACTTCTGGAGCCCCCAGCACAAGAAGGACATGGAACTGTTAGAGCCAGTCCAGAGGAGGGCAACGAAGATGCTCAGAGGGCTGCAGCAGCTCTGCTATGAGGACAGGCTGAGAGAGTTTGGGCTGTGCAGCCTGGAGAAGAGAAGGCTTGGAGGAGACCTTAGAGTGGCCTTCCAGTATCTGGAGGGGACCTACAGGAAGACTGGGGAGAGACTACTGATGAGGGCTTGTAATGCCAGGACAAGGGGGAATGGATTTGAACTGGCAGAGGGGAGATTCAAAGTAAATATGAGGCAAGGATTCTTTGCAGTGAGGGTGGTGAGACACTGGCACAGGTTAAGGGTGGTGAGACACTGGCACAGGTTGAAGGTGGTAAGACACTGGCACAGGTTTAGGGTGGTGAGACACTGGCACAGGTTGAAGGTGGTGAGACACTGGCACAGGTTTCCCAGGGAGGTGTTGAAGGCCAGGGTGGACAAGGTCTTGAGCAACCTGTTCTAGTGGGAGGTGTCCCTGCCTATGACAGGGGTTTGGAACTGGCTGATCCTTGAGGTCCCTTCCAACCTAAACCATTCTGTGGTTCTATGATTCTATGCTGGATACACATCTAAAAGCCATTGCCTAAAGCACAAATGATTCTTGTGTCCTGCATGTTACCTGCATTCCCTCCATGCTAGCTAGACTGATAGGATTTATTTTGCCTTTGGTTTGACAGAAAGGACAGGCAAAAGGTACAGGATGTGTGTAGGAGCAGCCTATGTTGTAAACAAGCCAAGGCAACAGGAGTGTATCCCATCAGAGGTACATTACCAAGGCAGATCCCCTGTGCAGCAGCATCTCATGTGTTAAAGGGATGCTCTAAAATAGAAAGCTACAGATATAAACCTGCTGCCCTAGGTGTCTCTCAGGACCCACGAGGCAGGTATTGTAAGCAGATGTATTCATGCTAGGCAATAAACAGATAAGCTGGCAGATTTTGTGCTCAGTTGGACTAGGAACATTGACACAGTCTGTTACTGGAATTCAGCTGTGAGAGGCCAACACCTGCAGTGGAGAGAGACTAGCAAAATGTTTGGGCAGAAGTGTGAATTATAGAATCAGCCAGGTTGGAAGAGAGCTCCAAGCTCAGCCAGCCCAACGTAGCACCCAGCCCTGGCCAATCAACCAGACCATGGCACTAAGTGCCCCAGCCAGGCTTGGCTGCAACACCTCCAGCCACGGTGACTCCACCACCTCCCTGGGCAGCCCATTCCAATGCCAATCACTCTCTCTGACAATAACTTTCTCCTAACATCCAGCCTATAATTCCCCTGGCACAGCCTGAGACTGTGTCCCCTTGTTCTGTTGCTGGTTGCCTGGCAGCAGAGCCCAACCCCACCTGGCTACAGCCCCCCTTCAGGTAGTTGCAGACAGCAATGAGCTCTGCCCTGAGCCTCCTCTGCTGCAGGCTGCACACCCCCAGCTCCCTCAGCCTCTCCTCACAGGGCTCTGCTCCAGGCCCCTCCCCAGCTTCATCTCCCTTCTCCACTCCAGTCATGACATGTGTTGGTAAAGTGGTGCAGAATTTGCACCATAACAGTGCACAAGTAAAATGCAAAAGAAGAAGAGGGAAGCATTTATGTGGCTAAGCCAGAACTCTTGAGTGGCCTCTCATAATAGTTACTCCTGGTTTTGTTGGTGTTGTCCTCCATCATGTAGGATCTTGCAGACTGGAAAGCTGCTGCTCCTAACTGCAGAAGAAAGTCAGCCCCATGCTGTTGCTAAGCCAGTGTGTAAACGAAAGAGCAAGGGGGGAAATTGCTTGTTTTCTTTGGAGGGAGCTCACTGTTTTATGTAATCTTTGTACAACACCTGTGAATCAGTGACTGGAACTTTTGAAATGTATTTCCTTCATCAAAAGCTATTTGAAACAACAGGTAGCACCTATCCATTCAGTCTAAGCTCCCTTGACGTTTTTAAATGACAGATAATGAAAACTGCCTTCATTATAGCTCAAGCAATTTCATCAGACTGTCACCAGCAAACAATGGCAAATTAAAGACTGAACAACCCTCAACTCCAGTCTCCTAGGTACATGTGTGAGAATACCCAATGACTTCTCCAGCTTCTGGGCTGGATAGGTGGGCAGAGGCCAGTGGGATGAGACTGAATAAGGCCAAGTGCAGAGTTCTACACTTTGGCCACAACAACCCCAAGCAGCACTACAGGCTGGGGACAGAGTGGCTGAGAGCAGCCAGGCAGAAAGGGAACTGGGGTATTGATAGATAGTAGGCTGAAGATGAGCCAGCAGTGTGCCCAGGTGGGCAGCAGAGCCAATGGCATCCTGGGCTGGCTCAGGAGCAGTGTGGGCAGCAGGACAAGGGAGGTTCTTGTGCCCCTGTGCTCAGCACTGCTCAGGCCACCCCTTGAGTGCTGTGTCCAGTTCTGGGCTCCTCAATTCAAGAGAGATGTTGAGGTGCTGGAAGGTGTTTGGAGAAGGCTGGTGAGTGGCCCTCAGCAGAGCCCTGTGAGGAGAGGCTGAGGGAGCTGGGGGTGTGCAGCCTGCAGAAGAGGAGGCTCAGGGCAGAGCTCATTGCTGTCTACAACTCCTTGAAGGGAGGCTGTAGCTAGGCTGTAGTCTGGTAGCTCTGCTGCCAGACAACCACCAATAGAACAAGGGGACACAGTCTCAAGTTGTGGCAGGGGAAAGTATAGGCTGGATGTTAGGAGGAAGTTGTTGTCAGAGAGAGTGATTGGCATTGGAATGGGCTGCCCAGGGAGGTGGTGGAGTCACCATCCCTGGAGGTCTTCAAGAAAAGCCTGGATGAGGCACTTAGTGCCATGGTCTGGTTGACTGGATAGGGCTGGGTGCTAGGTTGGACTGGATGATCTGGCAGGTCTCTTCCAACCTGGTTGATTCTATGCTTCTGTGATTCTATGAAATGGAAGAGGTTATTTCTTAGGTGAGTGGGGCTGTGGTATGCAAGGCAGTGGAGGTTAGCAGGAAGATGTTAAAGTCTGTCTGGAAATCAGTGGTCAGATGGCAGCAAAAGGGAACACAAATGTGAGAGTGATAGTGGGTGAGAGACGTGGCTTATCTCACAGAGTGCTGGTTACTGCACTGCCTTCACTTTATGAATGGATTTGAAGCGTGGTGCCAAACAGAACATATTGCAGTTGTCTAATCCTTAGGTGACAGAGGCAGGCATGATAGCAGACAGAGCTGCATCCAAGAGGATTCATCAGAACCAGCCCAGCCAGCCTGGCATTATTGCTACCTGGTCTGTGGGAGTCAGTCCAGACCCCCTGAATCTGAACTGCCAAAGGGGAACCTACTGGAAGGAGCAGCTGTTGAGATATGGTGCTATAGTGCCCAGCTTGTCTCTCCCCAGCCAAGATTGCTTCAGGCTCACCTGGGCTGAGCATCAGTCACCCAGGTCCTTCCTCCCTTGCTCCCTCTGCTCAAATTAATGGACTCATTCAAGCTACTCCCTACAGTTAGATTAAAGGAAGACAGACATCAGAAGGGGCATTTCACAATAAAACATCATTGATATGAGATGGCTACAGTATGGAAGAGGCTAGCACCAGGGAGTGAATTATAGGGGTCCAGAGAAGAGAGAGGCTGTGGCTGACAGAGAGTTGTTACTGGAGGACACAGGGAGCAAAATGACTGAAATAGAGGGTATAGGGCATAGATAAATAGTTAGCAATAGCTGCAGTGGTCTGATTTGGAAGGAAAACCAGTCATTACTTCAGCCAGCAGTGGGGTTCAGTTTAGGGAGCTGAGCGGTAAATCACAGGCAGGTTAGGGCTCCAAGAACATCTGTGACCCTGTGAAATGCTGGAGAGGGAAAAGTTGCAGTACCACTGAGTAAGATCCAGCTCTCATCTCTCTGAGCATGAGTATCTCAAGGTGAAATAACAGAAGGAGAGGGGGTGGCAATATTGATTTCTGCCTCACCAAACAGACAACAACGCCCACTTTGTCCTAGCGCCAACTGAACCGCTTGCTCTAACGGGCCAGCCTGCACTACGGCAGGGGCTTGGCTTCTTCGGGTGCAATCTAGAGGGGAAATCATGCTGAAGTTATTTTTGCTCTATTGTAGCCTTGCAGGAGAGACATGGAACAAAATTTTACCCGTGTGCTGACTGTAGAGCAGCTGCAGACCGTGACAGTAACCCATCTGTGCCATTGCCCTGTTGTACAGCAGGAGGGTGCCCCGAGCAGCTGGATGCTGGAGAAGAAGCACTGGAAGGCACAAGAAGTCTGTTATACCAAGAGAGATGTTGAATGTGTTGGCAACAGATGACTTCTTCTGTCTGTCTGCAGGCAGACTTAGCCTCCTTCTGCTTACCATGAGAAGGATTCTGCTAATGAAAGGTGCTTTCTTCTTCTGAGCTTGGCTTTCTCAAAAACACTCCTTTGGGAATGAAGTTTCCTTTGGTTGGTTTTATGCCATAAAAGTGCCACATGTGAGCTCTGGCACTGTGTGGTGGGCATTAGAGAATCATAGAATCAGTCAGGGTTGGAAGGGACCACGAGGATCAGCCAGTTCCAACCCCCCTGCCATGCCCAGGGACACCCTACCCTAGAGCAGGCTGCACACAGCCTCAGCCAGCCTGGCCTCAAACACCTCCAGACATGGGGCCTCAACCCCCTCCCTGGGCAACCCATTCCAGCCTCTCACCACTCTCCTGCTCAACAACTTCCTCCTCACATCCTGCCTGAACCTATCCATATCCAGCTTTGCTCCATTCCCCACAGTCCTGCCACTCCCTGATATCCTGAAAAGTCCTTCCCCAGCTTTTTTGTAGGCCCCTTCAGATCCTGGAAGGCCACAAGAAGGTCACCTCGGTGCTCCAGCCCTCTGATCAACCCAGTGGCCCTTCTCTGGACACACTCCAGCATCTCTACATCTCTCTTGTAATGGAGGCTCCAGAGCTGGATGCAGTACTGCAGGTGGGGTCTCAGCAGAGCACAGCAGAGGGGCAGAATCCCCTCCCTGGCCCTGCTGGCCACACTTATGCTGCTGCAGCCCAGGCTCTGCTTGGCTTTCTGGGCTGCAAGTGCACACTGCTGGCTCCTGTTGAGCTTCTCCTCCAGCAGCACCCCCAGGTCCCTCTCCTCAGGGCTGCTCTCCAGCCAGTCCCTGCCCAGCCTGGATTTGTACTTGGCATTGCCTCGACCTAGCTGCAGGACCTTGCACTTGGTCTTGTTGAACCTCCTGAGCTTGGCTTGTGCCCACCTCTGCAGCCTGTCCAGCTCCCTCTGGGTAGATCCCTGCCCTGCAGCCTGGCTGCTGCACCACACAGCTTGGTGTGGGCAGCAAACTTGCTGAGGCTGCACTTAGTGCCTCTGTCCATGGCACCCACAGAGATGTTGAGCAAGCCTGGTCCCAGGACTGATCCCTGAGGAACTCCACTTGTCACTGCCTCCGCTTGGCCATGGAGCCATTGACAGCCACTCTTTGGGTGCAGCCATCAAGACAGTTCTTTATCCATCTCCTGGTCCACACACCAAACCCATGTGTCACCAGCTTGGAGACCAGGATGTGGTGCAGGATGGTGTCAAAGGCAGAGAGACATTACAGAGAACGTAGCTGCTTGGCTGTGCAAGGAGGTTTGCTGTCTTAGGTTAAGCTCACAGGGGGCTAAATGGAAGCATGAAGTGAGTTTGGTACATTTCTGAGCTGCTGCCACCACGCCTTTCCTCGTGGAAGTCAAAGATTGTCATTCACATACAAAGAGAGTGTGAAGTCATGGCTGAGAATCTTAAAAGGCTCAAGGGCCAGGCAGTTCCACAGCCAAATTCTCCTGGCAGCCCCAGAGCACTCTGTGTGTTTGTAGTTCCCTGTAAAACATGAGGACAGTGTAATGGAAGCAGTGCTCCTGAAGCAGACACAGATTTTTGCAGTCTCATCTGTATGCCAAAATCTCCCACCTTTGTTTCATACTTTTCGTTGCTCAATTCTACATCATATTGTTTCATTTGCTTCAGTCTTTACTGCTAAGGCATCCCTCAGTCCCTAGAGATAAGAGAGAGGAATGATGGAGGAAGAAAGACTTTACCTTAGTAAAGGAGGACTGGGTTAGAGATCACCTCGAAAATACATGGGCCCCAGTGGTGTGCACCCACAGGTGCTGAAGGAGCTGGCTGAGGTACTTGCTAAGCCACTTTCCATCATCTCTGAAAGGTCACAGAGAACAGGAGAGGTGCCCAAGGACTGAAAGAAAGCCATTGTCACACCAATCTTCAATAAGGGCAAGAAGCAGGACACAGGAACCAGCCAGGCTCACCTCCATCCCTGGAAAGCTGATGAACAGTTGATTCTAGAGGTCACCTCTAAGCACATGGGAGAAAAGATTTATCAGGAATAGTCAGGGTGGATTCAGGAAGGGGAAATGATGCTTGACCAATTTGATACCCTTCTGTAATAGTGTGACCATTATAGAAGCTGGGTAGATGAGGGGAGAGCAGTGGATGTTGTCTTCTTTGACAACAGCAAGGCTTTTGACACTGTCTCACATAACATCCTCCTAGTTAAGCGTAGGAAAGGTGGATTAAATGAGTGGACAGTGAGGTGGAATGAGAACTGGCTGAAAGACAGACCCAGATCAACAGTGCAGGGTCCAGTTGGAGGCCTGTGGCTAGTGGTGTTCCCCAGGGGTCAGTACTGGGAGCAGTTTTGTTCAACATGTTCGTGTGAAGGGACAGAGCATACACTCAAGTTGTGCCAGGGTAGGTATAGGCTGGATATTAGGAAGAAGTTCTTCACAGAGAGAGTGATTTCCCATTGGAATGGGCTGCCCAGGGAGGTGGTGGAGGCACCGTCCCTGGGGGTCTTCAAGCAAAGACTGGATGAGGCACTTCATGCCATGGTCTGGTTGATTGGGCAGGGCTGGGTGCTAGGTTGGACTGGATGAGCTTGGAGGTCTCTTCCAACCTGATTGATTCTATGATTCTATGATTCTCAGCAAGTTTGCTGATGATACAAACCTGGGAGGAGTAGCTGACACCCCAGAAGGCTGTGCTGCCATTCAGTGATACCTGGACAGGCTGGAGAGTTGAGCAGGGGTGAACCTCATGGAAAGTTCAGCAAGGGCAAATGTAGAGCCCTGCCCCTGGGGAGGAATAACCTCATACATCCGTACAGGCTGAGGTTTAGCTGCTGAAAAGCAAGGATGTGGGGAAGAACCTGGGAGTGCTGGCACCCTTGTGGCCAAGGAGGCCAGGGGTATTCTGGGGTACATTCAGAAGAGTGTAGCCAGCAGGTTGAGGTGGATCAGTGTGTTTCTTCTCCCCCTCTACTCTGCCCTGGTGGGGCTGCACCTGGAGTATTGCATCTAGTTCTGGGCTCCCCAGTTAAAGAGGGAAACAGGAACGACTGGAGAGTCCGGGTGTGGGGCCACAGGTGTGATTAAGGGACTGGAAGGGGTCTCTTACAGGGAGAGACTGAAAGAAGAGACCTGGGGCTCTCCATCCTGGGAAAGAGAAGCTGAGAGGGGATTTTATCAATGCATATAAATATGTAAAGGGTGGAGGCCATAAGGATGGCTGGGCTCTTCTCAGCTGTGGCCAGCGATAGGAACAAGGAGCAACAGGTGGAAACTAGAACACAGGAGGTTTCACTTGGACTGAGAGGCCTTGAGCACAGCCCTACGAGGAGAGGCTGAGGGAGCTGGGATTGGTTAGCCTGGAGAAGAGGAGGCTCAGGGGTGACCTCATTGCTGTCTACAACTACCTGAGGGGAGGTTGTGGCCAGGAGGAGGTTGCTCTCTTCTCTCAGGTGGCCAGCACCAGAACGAGAGGACACAGCCTCAGGCTGTGCCAGGGGAAATTTAGGCTGGAGGTGAGGAGAAAGTTCTTCCCTGAGAGAGTCATTGGACACTGGAATGGGCTGCCCGGGGAGGTGGTGGAGTCGCCGTCCCTGGAGCTGTTCAAGGCAGGACTGGACGTGGCACTTGGTGCCATGGTCTGGCCTTGAGCTCTGTGGTAAAGGGTTGGACTTGATGATCTGTGAGGTCTCTTCCAACCTTGGTGATACTGTGATACTGTGAGGGGGACAGAACAATGGAACAGGCTTCCCAGAGCGGCTGTGGAGTCTCCTTCTCTAGAGACTTTCAAAACCTGCGTGGACATGTTCCTGTGCAACCTGATTTAGGTGTACCTGTGTTAGCAAGGCTGGACTGAGTGATCTCCAGAGGTCACTTTCAGCCCCTGTCATTCTGTGATTCTATGATTCCAACATGTGAGTTTGTGTTTTTCTTGTGCTGCATGAGCATATGTTTTCCCAGATTCTGTTTACCTGATTTCCCTGTTAATTCAGTATCTCCTCTCGCCTCCTCTCTCTCTTTTAATCATAGGAGATAAAGGTGAGCATTTATCTTTATGTCCATGCAGCATTTGCCTGATACCTCCCTAATGACTTTATAAATAGGGGAGCTTCCTGCAACTGGAATGTTTTAATACATGGAATTTGTCAAGAGTTTTGATGTGGGATAATGTCTTGAAGGAAGACAGATCAACTCTCTGGAAATCCAGAAGAGTATTTTAATCACAGGCTCAGTTCCATGCTCCAGCCTGAGCTTGACTATGGCTCAGGATTGTTTGGATGTTCACATATGAATAGCAAAATGCAAGATCAATCAGATTTTCCTTTCCACTATAGATGGGAGGAGTGAGAAGGGTTAGGCCTTTCTTCTCTAGCTGCATTTGCCATTATCTGTCTGCTGTTGCTGTAGGGTGATGTTGTACAGGCAGTGCTGGTCAGATCCATCAGCCGTTCCTCTTCCTAACGTTGCTCTGTGCACTGTGCAACCAGTGAGGCAGTAGTAATCGGTACAGGTGAGCTACAGGTGGTCTTAAGCCAGCAGTGGGGACAGAGGAAGGGTGTATGCCTGCTTTGGAGATCTGTGTGTGTGCATATATATGATGTTGTTGTAGGTAGGCATGCATTTCTCCCCTCTCGAGTCTAAAGTGCCACAGAAGCCAGGGTGCAGGGAGGCTGCTCCCCCGAACTAAGTTCCTAATGTTCTCTGATGGTTGCAGGCCTGAGGTTTGGCACAGCTGGGGAGACAGGTTAATATCTGATATAAAGGGATGCTAAACTAGAAAGAATGCCACAACAATCTCTCCTCCTCCAGGCCAAATTTCTTAACCTTTTAGGAATGATCTACAATAAACAGAAGAGTTTCTGGAAGAAGGCTTTTCTTTTCCAACCTAACAGGGAATGTTCAACTACCCTTCCCTGTGTTCCTTTCTCATTTCTTTCACACTGTCCAGCTTTAGACTTCCTCCTGCAGCAGGATTCATGAAGGCAGCTCCCTTGTGCCCATGCAGAGAGATCATGGTGGTATGTGAACCATAATCACCTGGATTCCTTACAGAAATGTGCTCTTTTCCTCTCCAGAAGGCTCGTTAGAGTATGCAGCCTTGTCAAACTCAGAGTTCATAAGGAAAGGATTTCACAGAGCTTCATCTCTCCCATCCTGCAGGTCCTCTGACCATTCACACCTCTCCCATTCCCACAAACTTAAAGCAAACAAGCAAAGCAAATCATCCTCCCGGTGATGTGTCTCCTTCATTCCAACACTGAGAGCCTTTTACAGCCACTTTGCACAGGTGTACAGGAGTGCAGAAGTTTGGAGTTACCTGGTGAGTGAGCAGGAATTGAAAGAGGGAAGCTTGATCTCACCTTGTAGTATTGCAAGGCCAGCAGCACCAGGGAAGTGATTGTTTCTACTCAGCACTGGTGAGGCCAGACATTGAGCACGGGCTTCAGTTTTGGACCCCTTGCTCCAAGAAGGGCGTTGAGGGGCCAAGGCATCTCCAGAGAAGGGCAACAAGGGTGGGGAAGGGTCTGGAGAATTGGGCTAGGGAGGAGCAGCTGAGAGAACTGGGGGTTTTAAGCCTGGAGGAGGCTGAGAGGAGACCTCCTTGCTCTCTGTCACTTCCTGAAAGGAGGTTACAGTGAGGTAAGGGTTGGGCTCTTCTCCTTAAAATTATCATAGAATCAGCCAGGTTAGAAGAGACCTCCAAGCTCATCCAGTCCAACCTAGCACCCAGCCCTGGCCAATCAACCAGACCATGGCACTAAGTGCCCCAGCCAGGCTCGGCTTCAACACCTCCAGGCACGGCGACTCCACCACCTCCCTGGGCAGCCCATTCCAATGCCAATCACTCTCTCTGACAACAACTTCCTCCTCACATCCAGCCTAGACCTCCCCTGGCACAACTTCAGACTGTGTCCCCTCCTTCTGTTGCTGTTTGGCTGGCAGAAGAGCCCAACCCCACCTGGCTACAGCCTCCCTGCAGGTAGTTGTAGACAGCAATGAGCTCTGCCCTGAGCCTCCTCTGCTGCAGGCTGCACACCCCCAGCTCCCTCAGTCTCTCCTCACAGGGCTGTGCTCCAGGCCCCTCCCCAGCCTTGCTGCCCTTCTCTGGACACCTTCCAGCACCTCAACATCTCTCTTGACTTGAGGAGCCCAGAACTGGACACAGGACTCAGAGTGTGTGGCCTGAGCAGTGCTGAGCACAGGGGCAGAAGAACCTCCCTTGTCCTGCTGCCCACACTGCTCCTGAGCCAGCCCAGGATGCCATTGGCTGTGCTGCCCACCTGTGCACTGCTGCCTCATCTGCAGCTCCTCTCTGCCAGCACCCCCAGCTCCCTCTCTGCCTGGCTGCTCTCAGCCACTCTGTGCCCAGCCTGTAGTGCTGCTTGGGGTTGTTGTGGACAAAGTGCAGAACCCTGCACTTGGCCTTGTTCAGTCTCATCCCATTGGCCTCTGCCCTCCCATCCAGCCTGGCCAGGTCCCTCTGCAGGGCTCTGCTACCCTCCAACAGCTCCACAGCTGCCCCTAGCTCAGTGTCATCTGCAAACGTTCTGGTGCTGGACTCAGTCCCCTGGTCCATATCACCAATACAGATATTGAACAGCACTGATCCCTGGGGCACACCACCAGTGACAGCTGCCAGCTGGATGTGGCACCATTCACCACCACTCTCTGGGCCTGGCCTTCCAGCCAGTTCCTGACCCATTTCAGAGCGACAGGTGATATTAGGTGATAGGATGAGAGGAAACAGCCCCAAGTTGCAGCAGGGGAGGTTTAGATTGGATGTGAGGAACAGTCTCTACCCCACAATGGTTGTCAAGCCCCAGAGGAGGCTGCCCAGGGCAGGGGTGGAGTGCCCATCCGCAGTAGAGATAGAGAGTAACCCTCTGAAGGCAGTATGGAGAGAAAACCTCTGAAGGAGGTAGTGGAGCTTCCCTACTGGAAGGTTATCACACTGAAAGAGGGAAATCTTGCCTTAACAGGCAAGAAATTTGTGATGCAATATTGCTAGAGATAAAATAGCCCAGAAATTGGGAAAAAAAAGAGAACATTTTGCATGGCCCAAATGTGCCATATCAAAGTAACTAGAGAAGGAACCTTTGACTGCAGAAGCAGTGGTGTACTGACTGCAGATGCATGTAGATCCTTTCCATGCAAGGAGCCTACAAAAAAGCTGGGGTGGGACTTTTGAGGCTCTCAGGGAGTGCCAGGACTGGGGGGAATGGAGCAAAGCTGGAGGTGGGGAGAGTGAGGCTGGAGATGAGGAGGAAGTTGTTGAGCAGGAGAGTGGTGAGAGGCTGGAATGGGTTGCCCAGGGAGGTGGTTGGGGCCCCATGGCTGGAGGTGTTTAAGGCCAGGCTGGATGAGGTTGTGGGCAGCCCTGGGCATGGCAGGGGAGTTGGATCTGGATGGTGCTTGTGGTCCCTTCCAACCCTGACTGATTCTGTGATTCTGTTCTAAGGGGGAGAGTGCATTCCTGATCCTAGGTGTAGTGCCTGTTGGCAGATCCTTCTTTGCGGTGACGGATTTTCTTGAGCATTAGTGACTGAAAATGCTTAACCTGCTGTTGCAATTGAGGTGAAACTTGTTTCACGTGGAAAGAGTGTGACTGAGGAAGAGGCTCTGCTTCAGGGTGTGAGTGGATGGTCAGGAGCAAGGTGTAACTTCAGAAGAGGTTAGTGCCTCCAGCCTTCACATGCTACGCTTCCGTGTCACCATCTTGCCTGCCCTCCATCCCATCTGTTCCTCAGATGTTTCCATCTCCTCCACTTGTGCCAATTCAGGATGGAATTTACACTGGAGCTGACCTGGCTTGAAGGATTTGTTCTTGTCAGTAAAGACTTTATAAAAAGTTGGTCCTTCTAAACAGCCCACCTGTGAATGTGGCTACATAAACAGTTTAACTGGAACAAGTGAGCAGCACTAACCGTGAGAGAGCACAGCAAGAACCCCTTACACTGGGTTTGCAGCAAATGGACGAGTGGAACAGAGCCTCAGCCCTACCTGTTCTTAATGTCTCTTGCATGAGTAGCTCCACTGTGTTTCAGTGGGACTCTACATACACATGTAAAACCGTTTGCAGGGCCAGGGCCTGAAAGAGAATAAAAGCTACGATTGGGATGTGCCATGCTCTGAAGCTATGTGGAGAGTGGAATGCAGATCAATCAGAGAATCATAGAATCAGTCAGGGTTGGAAGGGATCACAAGGATCAGCCAGTGGCAACCCCCCTGCCATGCCCAGGGACACCCTAACCTAGAGCAGGCTGCACACAGCCTCAGCCAGCCTGGCCTCAACCACCTCCAGCCATGGGGCCTCAACCACCTCCCTGGGCAACCCATTCCAGCCTCTCACCACTCTCCTGCTCAACAACTTCCTCCTCACCTCCAGCCTCACTCTCCCCACCTCCACCTTTGCTCCATTCCCCCCACTCCTGCCATTCCCTGACAGCCTAAAAAGTCCTTTCCCAGCTTTTTTGTAGCCCCTTCAGATCCTGGCAGGCCACAAGAAGGTCACCTGGGAGCCTCCTCTGCTCCAGCCTGCACAGCCCCAACTCTTTCAGTCTGTGCTCACAGCAGAGCTGCTGCAGCCTCTCAGCATCCTCCTGGCCCTGCTCTGGACACTCTCCAGCATCTCCACATCCCTCTTGTAATGGGGGCTCCAGAGCTGGATGCAGTACTCCAGGTGGGGTCTCAGCAGAGTGCAGCAGAGGGGCAGAATCCCCTCCCTGGCCCTGCTGGACACACTTCTGCTGCTGCAGCCCAGGCTCTGCTTGGCTTTCTGGGCTGCAAGTGCACACTGCTGGCTCCTGTTGAGCTTCTCCTCCAGCAGCACCCCCAAGTCCCTCTCCTCAGGGCTGCTCTCCAGCCACTCACTGTCCAGCCTGGATTTGTGCTTGGCATTGCCCCGACCCAGCTGCAGGACCTTGCACTGTTTCTTGTTGAACCTCCTGAGCTTGGCTTGTGCCCACCTCTGCAGCCTGTCCAGGTGCCTCTGGCTGGATCCCTTTTTGCTTGCTGAGCTATCTTGTCTGCTCTGCTCTGCAGAACTGGAGTGCATGTAGCAACTTTTCCTGGGCTTGGTTTGCCCTTACTGGAAGAAGATCCTGCTTTTGAAAAGAAGGCCTGGTCTTCTGTCTCTGCCACAGCCAGGCAGTTGTGAGGAGATTGCATGCAGTAATACTTCCAAGATGTTCTTGGGATTTGCTGGAGTGCTGCAAAGAGCTGGGACATCTGGCTTTTCTGGGGCAGCTTTTACGAGCTTGGCTGAAGAACAAGGCCTGAGGATGGGGATGCTCTCAAGGTTAGCAGTGGCAGGCCCATGGTCTGGTGCTCCACTGCCTCAAATCCTGCCTTGCAACCTGCCGTTGCAGTTAAGATCATTCGAAAGCCTGTTGTCAGTTCCCATGGTAAAACATTTCAAGGACAACAGGAGGGATTTCTCAGATGAGAATCCCTGCCTTGGGAATTCACTGCTTGTGGCAGTTTGCTGTGGTGGATTCCCAAAGGTGGTGGGTGAAGTAGCGACTTAACTCTTGAGAGTGAAGCAAAAACACCTTGATAGTTGCTATCCGGAGCCCCAGAGGGAGGAAGGAAGAGACATGAAGCCGTTGGAGGGGAGAGGCTCGGTGTGGTTATTTGAGACCGCTGCCTGCAGAGTTGCACAGTCATTTATAACTGTTTGAGACGTGGGGGGATGGGGTCGGGGGGATGGGAGAAGAGTTGGAAGAACCACAGCATCTGCAAACTGGTAGTGTTTTATGCTCCTTTCCCCCCGATCTAACTTCTCAAGGGACAAGACAGTGAAGTAGTAGGTCAGAGGAGGGGGGAGAGCAGAAAAGCAGACTGCTAGCAGCTCGTATTTTATCGCTGCTGTTGCTCGTGTCCAGGCTGGAGCACTCGGTAGGGTTTTCAGAGGTACCTTCAGGAAACACAAATTGGGTGCCTGGCTTCCTTAGGCTCTTTAGGAAAATCCCAGCCTCTCTGCTGCCCAAGGGAAGCAAGTTTGCTTTTAAGCAGACCACCATGGTCCCTGGTGACAGTGAGAGCAGGACTAGGCCTTTGCTCTAATGCACTGCAAGGCAGATCTGTTCCTTACACTGTGTTTTGTTGCGTAGTTGGTCTACTCTATACGGCTGCTGCTGTTGCAGCCTTTCCTGGGCTAGTCCACTCAGCTCCCTCTGGTGTGGGGCAAGTAGTAGGCATGACATTAAGATCATAAGACCCACAGCAATGTTAAAAATAGCAGAGGTTTATGTGTCAGGTAAAGAAGCAGGCTGAAACGGTGGCAAAGTACGTGGTGGTTCAAATGGAGCTAACCAGTCAGGTTTCACCATCACTCCAGCCTTGTAAGGTGCTGCTGTGATCTGAGGAAAGGCACAGGTAGGGCTACTGTCAGTGGATGAGTTGGAGGGACCTTCTGGAGACCAGTGGGTTCTACTTTGGGGTTGTGGAGTCTGAGAACTTGTAGACCAAGAGACTGGTAAGGGAGAGAAGCAAGCAAGAGGCTTCGGTGGGCTGGAAGTCTGCGTAGGGAAATGCTTAAGGGGTCTGGTTTCCAAACCAGAAGGGATTGAAACTGGCTGTTAAGAAGTGTCTCCCTGAAGGAAGAGTATCTATCTAGGGTAGAAGGTCTGAAGTAACTCCCGTTGCAGTGCTTGGGGAACTGTAGAGTTCCTTAAGGATCTTACCAAGTGGGCAGGGACCAGGGGAGAAGAGAGGTACACAATTTCCCATTGGAATGGGCTGCCCAGGGAGGTGGTGGAGGCACTGTCCCTGGAGGTGTTCAAGAAAAGCCTGGATGAGGCACTCAGTGCCATGGTCTGGTTGCTTGGCCAGGGCTGGGTGCTAGGTTGGCCTGGATGATCTTGGAGGTCTCTTCCAACCTGCTTGGTTCTGTGATTCTATGAAAAAGAGGAAAAGCCTCTTGGGGACTGAGGGTTATGTGGAGAGGTGAGGTGGATTAAATGGTCAGAGGGCTGTCCCGTGTGACTGCTCAGTGCTGAAATACAAAGAGTTGGGTTATTTAAGAGTGGAAATGGAGCAGAGTGAAGAGTTGGTCCTTTGAAGTCAAAGGGAGAGGGAGAGCACTTGGTGTTGTTTTGGCAAAACAGGTTCTTCAGGCATGGCAGATATGCAAAACCGATCAGCCTGCTTTCTCTCCTTGGACTGCAGCAGCTCTCTGTGCCACTGGCGGTTTGGAAAGCTCTTCCTCACAGCCCACGAGATCCCTCCATTCAGGAACGTTTTGTGGCAGTGAAGGATTAGTGGATGTTGAAAATGCTCTTTTCACAGAGCAAGTCACCGTCTGAAAAGGACAGAGGATTGCTACAGATCTTCAACGCTCTTAACTCTGGGCTGGTTTCAAACCACATTGACGATTAATCCCCCGAGCATGGAGCGTTTGTTCAGGATAGGGCCCTTGAGCATATTTAGGAGTTGATGGGTTGTGTCTGTCGTTGCCGTCTGGTTCTTCCCTGGTCGGCTGCAGGCTGGTGCTTAGCCCAGAGTTTTGCCCCTTCCGAAAAGGCCCTCAGCTCTCAGAGCAGCTCCGTTAATGCGCTGGCAGCTGGTGGGCAGGCACTGGGTAGCAGAAGCGTGCTTCTGGAGGAGAAGCTCCCTCCCGCTTTCCTCTTGCCTTCTCAGTGGACAGCCATCCCCTTTCTGCTTCAGAAATACGGGGAAGGGAAATTCCGTGCTTGGTGTGAGCGGGCTGAATGTGCAGCGCCCTGTGGTGCTGCCCACCCGCCAGCCGGCGCCTCGGCGCTGGGCCTCTTTCGGGAGGATGACCCAGCACTGGTGACTGCAATGCACAGTGCCCACCCAGCACTGGTGACTGCAATGCACAGTGCCCACCTTGATGACTTTCCCGGCGCGTCGAAGACCTTCCCTTCCACGGGGCACCCGGCGAAGGTGCCTCGGTGCAAACCACCCTGCCAGCCGCGGTGCCCCTAGGCGCCTCTGGTGCTAAGAGGAGGAGGACTGGCAGGGGACCCGCTCAGAGCCGGGCAGCCCCCCGGGAACCGCGCAAGGCCGCAGGGCTGAGTGGCGGGCGCCGCCCCCCCGCGGGGCCCGCACCGTTTCCGTTAGGGGTGCCGTTAGGGGGGCCCCGCGCCCACAGGGTCTCACGCCGGCCCCTCCCCGCCTCCACCGGGTGCCTCCCCTGCGGCTGCGGGCGCCGGGGCGCCTGCAGCCCCCGCCTCCGCGGCCCCGCCCGGGGAGCGGGAAGGCAGAAGGGGGGTGGGATGCTGCCGGTGCTCAGCTCCGCTGGGGCGAGTTAACCGAGCGGCCGTGCGCGGGAGGGGCGGTCCCTTTAAGAAACGCCCTGGGCGCGAGGTCTCTTTAAAAGGGGAGGAGGGGTGGGGCGGCCCCGAGGCCGGGGGGCGGCTATGTTAATGGCGGGGGCGGCGCCGCGGCGAGCGCGGCGGGGTGGGTGGCGCTTGTCACGGTCCCGGGGGGCGCTCGGTGCGGCCGGCCTGTCTCTTTAAGAGCCTGGCTGCTACCACTGTGTAGGCGAGGGCGGGAGGAGCGAGTCTGCGAGGGGGAAGGGAGGCAGTCCCCGCCCGCTGGCTGAGGAGGGGAGGGGCGGGGCGGAGGGCCGGTCGAGACCACTGCCCGGAGCGGGGAGTAAGAGGCGGTCCCGCTGGCGGAGTGAGTAGGGGACAGTACCATTCCTGGGGCGGGGCGCGCGCGACGGGCGGTACCATTCCTCTCTCCGGGTTGCGGGACGCGGCGGGAGGGGGGAGACTGGGGGGGGTGTGAACGGTGTGGAGAAAACGGGGGGGGGCGTGTGTGTGTGGAACGGACGGGGGGAGCGGGCGAGAGGGGCTGCGATGGGTGGTACCATGTGTGCGGGAAGGAGAGGGGGGGAGGCGCTGGCGGACAATGGAGCCTGTGTGTGTTTGCGGGAGGGGGAAGGACCCGCCGTTGCCGGGGGGAGCCGCTGCGCCGCCCCCTCCCGCCTGGGGCTGAGAGGAGCTTCGGCCCCCGCCTCTCCCCCACGGCCCGGCGGTGAGTGAGGGGGAGGCGGCGCGGCGGGCACCGGGCGACCACCGGCACCGGCCGCCGGCCGCCGCCCGCTCAAAGTTTGAGAGTTGGGGAAGGCTCGGGGGCCGGAGGGGACGCCGCCGACGGCGGAGGGGAGCGCAGCCCCTGGGACCGCAGCGCCCCGGCGGCTTTGCTGGCCGTCCCCGGGCGCCTGGGATTCTGCTCGGCTCCGCGGCGTGCCGCGCTGGCTGCGCGGAGGGGTGTGGGGTGCCCTGAGGGTGTGCTGCGTGGCGGGAGGTGGAGGATGCTCTGAGGTGCGCGGGGTGCCCCGAGGCTGCGCTCCCTGGAGGGCCCTGTAGAAGCTGTGCCCCAAGTGAAAGGGGGGTGGGGGGAGGGGGTGGCGCTCCGTGGTGCGGAGGATGCCCTGGGGGCTGCACTCCTCTGGAGGGATGTGTGGTGTGTAGGGGATGCTCTAGGGGCACTGCTCTCCGGGGAGGTGTGTGGCGTGCAGGCGATGCTCTAGGGCTGTGCTTTACGGAGGGATGTGTGGGGTGCAGGGGTCGCCCTGGAGGCCGTGCTCTGTGGAGGACCAAGTGAGGTGCTTTGGGGTGCACGGGAAGCCCTGGAGATCGTGCTGTATGGAGGGGCATATGGGGTGCTGTGCACTGCATTGTGGTGTCGGGGGTGCCCTGGGGGCTGTGCTGTATGGAGGGGTATATGGATCACTGTGGCTTGTCGGAGGTGCCTTGGAGGTTGTGACGTGCGGACGAACGTGTTGGGGTGCCCTTGCCTGCGTTTGTGGTGCATGGCATGCTTTAAGGGCTGTGCTACGTGGATGTGTCTGTGGGATGCCCTGTGGTTCGAGGCATGCACTGGGGCATCTGCAGTGGAGAGGTCCGTGTGGGGTGCACCGAGCTGCGCTGGGGTGCCCGGGGCGGCCACGTGGCTGTGTGGTGTGGAAGAGCCTGGGCTGAGGTGAGCTGCAGCATTGGGGTGCTTTGGAGGGCACGACGTATCGGTAGGTGAGTGGAGTGCTCTGCACTGTGGTGAGGTGAGCTGATGCGCCTGGGGTGCCCTGAAGGATGTGCTGTATGGAGAGGACTGTATTGGGTGGATTAGAGAGGTTTTTAATCCCAGTGAGTAACTGGGACATTGGATAACAGGGGCTGCAACACTAGGGTCATGATGCTGGGATTTGGGGGTGTGGGAGAGAAAAGCTGGTGCAAGTGGGATGAGAAGTAGGCATGTGAACTCCATGGTGAGGCTGAAGGAAGAGGGGCTGGGGCACAAAGGGCTACAGCAGGGATGCAGGGAATGGAGTAGGAGGTGAAGCATGCAGGGAGGCATGGGAGGTGAGATGTTAGGTCATCTGGGATGTGCTGCGAGGAAGGGATGGGGGGCTCCCTTGCAGGAAGACCTCCCTTCAGGAAGGGATGTGGAGAGGTGGATGACGTGTGGAGTATGAGGTAAGCTGGGGAGAAATAAGTTGGTGCACAAGAAGATGGTCATAGTGATGAGAGGATGTGAGAAACTGGGACTTGAGTGGTTGGGAGAAAGGGATGTGGGAGTTGAACTGTAGTATGGGGAAGCACTGTGAGCCAGAATATGGGGTGATAACTGCTTTCAGCAGAGAAGAGATGGTGCATGTGGTTGTAAAGGGAATTGTAGGTGTCCAGTGTAGGTAGTTTAGGGGAGCAGGCATCTTGGGAAGCTAAGCAAGTCGTGTGGAACTGGAATGTGAGATAGTTGTGCAAGAGGAGTTTGTGGGCTACTAAGAGTGTGGGAAGGAGCCGTCTACGTAGGGATTGTGGGGAAGAGCAGTATCTGACAAGGCAGGGGAAATGTGTTTGTTTGCAAGTGTTTCTGCTAGGCAGAGAAGAGACACTGCATGTGTGTGCCTGAGGGAGTCCGTGCCCTGGCCTGCTGCAGAGGGGTCTGTGGGAGGCTGTCTGAGGGATGGGAGAAGCTACATCTGTAGCGGTACTGGAAGTTCATCAGATTAAATGTTGGACAACAGGAGAAAACCAACCACCATTGGAGACTCCAAATGCTTAAGAAAATGATGGGACAGGTGGATGCATGCAAGTGGTGAGGCTCTGCTTCTAGGATGAGAGCATGCTGTATTTGGAGAAGAGGAGACTGTGAGGTGACCTCATCAGTGCTTATAAATCTGTAAAGGCTGAGTGCCAGGAGGCTGGAGCCAGGCTCTGTTGGGTGATGCCCAGTGACAGGACAAGGGGCAATGGGTGGAAGCTGAGGCAGAGGAAGTTTCATTTAAACATGAGCAATATTTTCACTGTGAGGGTGACAGAACAGGCTGCCCAGGGAAGTTGTGGAGTCTCCCTCTCTGGAGATACTCCAAACCTGCCTGCATGCGTTGCGGTGTGATCCGGTATAGGTGATCCTGCTCCGGCAGGGGGGTTGGCCTGGATGTGCTTTCGAGGTCACTTCCAGCCCCTGACTTGAGGTCACTTCCAGCCCCTGACTTTCTATGATTTGTCGTCCAGCTTTCTGTTCCTTGGACCACTGTGTAGATGCCTGAGCTATGGGACTAAAAAGACCTGGCAATTCAGTCTCGGGGATGTGAAAGGTGGATGTTGCTCTAGGAGGCTAGACAAAACACGAGGATGCAGATGGGAAGGATCTGATGTGACAGTCAATCGTGGATTGTTATTTGGATATAAAATATCAAGGTGGGACGATTACATGGTTAATGGTTTAACTAAACAAATTGAGGAGTCAGGAAGTAGTCATGCAGCAAAGAAAGTGTGGAATAATAATTGACAGTAGAGAGCTGATCATGGAACAGTTCAAAGCCCACCAACGTGAAAGGGAAAATGCTTTACTCTCCAGGTGCCAAAGCTGATTTGGGCTGTGAAACTGGCTGGGAAATAACCACAAACCCCACTTTCTGGGAGAGGAGCATGAAGTCTTGTAGCTCTTGCCTTGCAAAGCAACATCTCCTTAGTTTGGGCCTTAGTACAGAGAAGAAAACATTGTGCCAAGTCAAGTTTGTCTCATTAAGCCTCCCTCTTGGTGACCAGTTGCTATACTGTCAAAGGACAGCTGGAGAAAACGTGGGAGACAGCTCTTTCAGTTTTGCGGGGTTCCACTAACATTTGTTTTCCTTGAAAGTGCTTTGTTCTCTGTTTCTTTGTGAAAAGCATACCCAGGCATCAGGGTGCTCTGAAAGCATCTTTAAATGCATCAAGCTTTAAAAGCAGGAGGAAAAAGATGATGTAGGTTATTTTAATCTTTTATTTTTTCCTTCTGTTTTGTTGGAAGATAATGTTTGGTGAGGGATCATAGAATCAGCCAGGTTGGGAGAGACCTTCAAGCTCATCCAGCCCAACCTAGCACCCAGCCCTATCCAGTCAACTAGACCATGGCACTTAGTGCCTCATCCAGGCTTTTCTTGAAGGGGAAGAAATCCTCCCATGAAATCAAGTATCACAAAATAATTGCAGCCTATGGAATGGAAGAATGAACACATCTAAACAGCTATATTCCTCTCTTTTTTATTTACCTCTCTGCCGTTTAATATTTGGTCCTTGATGCCAGCTTGCTCCCTACAGTGAGGTGTTAGAGGTGTTGCAGGGGTGCATTTAAACAGAGGCTAAGGCAGGTTTGTGTTCATCCCGTGCTAGCAGAAGTGCACATGCCCCTATCCTGCTCTGCTTTCTCCTGGAGGCACAGGAGTTGCTTTGGTGAGCTCTAGCCATTTTGGCCAAGTTGGCAGGATGGCTGTGCCGTGTGCGTTGTTGCATGGTGTGGGTGTTTTCCTCGTTGTGTTTTTTTTTGGAGCAGTGATCTCCAAAGAGATAATTTTTAATGAATGTGTCCTTTTTTTTTTTTTTTCTTTCTTTCTTCCTCGAAGCATAAAAATGTCTCAAGGGCTTATATTCTTTCCTTGTCTCCCTTGCTGGCCCCTCCTCAAACAACAAAAGAATGGCAGCTTTCTTTTTCTAAGATGGAGTTAGCAGCGATGTCAGTTTTGGGATTTGGGAATTTTCCCAGTGGGGTGGGTGAGGGTTTTTTTTCGTTGATGTGTGTCTTTGGATTCTTTTTCGGTCCTGGTGAGGTGTGGAGTTTTTTTCCCCCCTTTTCTTTTTGTTTTGGTTGTTTGTGGAGGTGTTTTAGTGTTGGGTGATTTATTTTTTTGGGGGGTGTGGGGTTTTTGTGTGTGTGTGAAGAGAGGTCTGGGGATCTTGGGTCTCACTGCACTGTTGTGAACTCTTAACACCTTAATTGAAGGGGTGGAGATGCTGAATCGCTAACAAAGCCTCCTTTATCCAAAATGTTAATCAATCATTGACGTTAAATAAGTGTGAACAAAACCAAACAAAAAAAAATCCCACCCTAAACAAGTTTTTGTCTAAGTCCCCCTCCCATTCAGCTGCTCATCTTTGGTCAGGTTAACTTAGAAATTCGTTTGGGGGGATGTAATTTGTGTCTATAGATACTTCATTTTGACAACGTTTGGTTAAAGTTCTCTTGCTGACTTCCCAGTGTAGTTTTCCCAACACAGATCATTGAGTATCATAGATGCAGTACAGATGTTTCAGGAGAAACTGATCTACCCCGGTGTGAGGAAAGTAGCTAGATTGTGGCAGTACTGTTGACACCACCTTTTTTTGTGGGCTAGGGGGTGTGGGTCTGTTTAGTGTTTTTTTGGTGGGTTTGGGATGTTGGTTTGCTTTCCTCTCTTGTGGTCAGTTACAATCATAGAATCAGTCAGGGTTGGAAGGGACCACAAGGAGCAGCCAGTTCCAACCCCCCTGCCATGCCCAGGGACACCCTACCCTAGAGCAGGCTGCACACAGCCTCAGCCAGCCTGGCCTCAAACACCTCCAGCCATGGGGCCTCAACCACCTCCCTGGGCAACCCATTCCAGCCTCTCACCACTCTCCTGATCAACAACTTCCTCCTCACCTCCAGCCTGAACCTACCCACCTCCAGCTTTGCTCCATTCCCCCCACTCCTGTCACTCCCTCACAGCCTAAAAAGTCCTTTCCCAGCTTTTTTGTAGCCCCCTTCAGATCCTGGAAGGCCACAAGAAGGTCACCTGGGAGCCTCCTCTGCTCCAGCCTGCACAGCCCCAACTCTTTCAGTCTGTGCTCACAGCAGAGCTGCTGCAGCCTCTGAGCATCCTCCTGGCCCTGCTCTGGACACTCTCCAACATCTCCACAGCCCTCTTGTAATGGGGGCTCCAGAACTGAATGCAGTACTCCAGATGGGTTAGTTTGTTTATTGGTCAACACAGTCTTGTAAGTGAGGCAGGACCTGAATTTTAATGTGAAAGAAAATAAATAGGTTCCCCTTCATACAGCCAGAAACTTTGTAGGTCTCTTCTTCAGTATGTTATCAATACAAAGGGTGTGGACTCTTTCTTCCCTGTGCTTCCCTCTCCCTCCCCCTCCCCCATCTTGCATTTCATCTTTACAATTCGTGCACTTGGATTGTTTTCAGTTGGGGTTAGTCCACAGCCAGAGAAACTACATTTGTCACACAATATCCAAATATAGCAACTAAGGCAACTATAAGCCACAAGGCTAAAAGATTAACATACAGCATCTTTTCTGAGGAGTTTTTGTGTTTGTGGTGGGAGTACCTTTGATCCACACTCGCTCACGATTCAAAGGCTTGCTACTCTGTAATGTGTTGACTTCCCATCCCTATTTCTACATGCTTCTGGATCTCTTTTTTCCCCCCCTCTTTGAGATTCTGATGTGCTGTGTCAATTCTGTTCCTTTGCCAGCTGTGCTTACAAATTTTGTTGGTCTTTTATAAATTCAATGAGAGAAAAAAGCCCCAACACAAGAAGTTGAACCTGTGGAGCCATTTACACTGCTGTCTGTATTCAAGCCAATTCCCATCTTAAATGTCAGCTGTGTTACCTGGTAGGATATGATCTCTTCTGCTTACCACAATTTCTTCAGGGTGATGCAGGGAGCCTTCATAAACTCCTTCTATTTAGTTCACTTGGCCTTGGACTGCACAGAAATCTCTGTGCCTCGGTAAGGTCTGTGTTCTGTTTACACAGACATGAAGTCCTTTAACCCAGCAAGGTTTGCTATAGGCTTGGAATTCCTGCTCACAAGCTCTGCTGGAGTCCCTCTAGTCTTCCTGATCGCAAAATGAAGGTGTTAACTCAGGTTGTCAGAGCAATTTGTGCATGGAAGGAGATTTCATTAGTGAGTTTTAGTCTGAGCACTGCTCTGCCTATGCTATGTAGGATGATTTTCTTCTTGTACCTTTACTTGTCTGTTGGGATTTTTTTCTGTTTCAAGAGTTTAAACATTTTGGAGCTGGACCTCCTATGTGGCAGGGACTGTATAAGTACAGAAGAGAGACTTTATTCAGAGTTAGGACTTTGGCATAAGCTTGAAGAAACAGAGTAGAAAAACCTGACCCATCTACTGGGAAATTCCTGAAGAGTTGACTTTAAGACTGTATCATAGAATCAGCCAGGTTGGAAGAGACCTCCAAGCTCAGCCAGTCCATCCTAGCACCCAGCCCTGGCCAATCAACCAGACCATGGCACTAAGTGCCCCAGCCAGGCTTTGCTGGAACACTTCCAGGCACAGTGACTCCACCACCTCCCTGGGCAGCCCATTCCAATGCCAATCACTCTCTCTGACAACAACTTCCTCCTAACATCCAGCCTAGACCTGCCCTGCCACAACTTCAGACTGTGTCCCCTTGTTCTGTTGCTGGTTGCCTGGCAGCAGAGCCCAACTCCACCTGGCTACAGCCTCCCTTCAGGCAGCTGCAGACAGCAATGAGCTCTGCCCTGAGCCTCCTCTGCTGCAGGCTGCACACCCCCAGCTCCCTCAGCCTCTCCTCACAGGGCTCTGCTCCAGGCCCCTCCCCAGTCTTGCTGCCCTTCTCTGGACACCTTCCAGCACCTCAACATCTCTCTTGACTTGAGGAGCTCAGAACTGGGCACAGCACTCCAGGTGTGTCCTGAGCAGTGCTGAGTACAGGGGCAGAATAACCTCCCTTGTCCTGCTGCCCACACTGCTCCTGACCCATTGTCTCTGCTGCCCACCTGGGCACACTGCTGACTCATGTTCAGCCTGCTATCTCCCAGTATAGCCCTAAAAACTCAAGCTATACAACAATAGCAAAACATAAGGTGATATTTGAGTGTATGCTGAATCCAAATGAGCTATGCCAATGCTGACTTCATGGTTTTGCAGAAATAGGGCTTTCTTTTGTCACTATACCTGTACCTATAGTCCTAGCTACCATTTGTTAGTATTTCTGTCAGCATTTCTTCTCTGTGCTAGGTTTGGCTTTTGAGGAGTCCTTGATGCTTGCCCATTTTGATTCTGCACCACCCGTCTGTATGTGCTGGTACTGTTGCTGGAGCAGCTGTATGCTAAAGCAGATCAAGGAACTGATCTGGCAAAAAAAAAAACCCTCATTCTACTTGGGCTGCATCAGTTTGCCAAGCTGGTTCACTGTTTGTCCACACAAACAGTTGTAACAGGCACATCACAGTGTGGTGCAGGGGTGTAAGTAAGTATTGGTAGCAGCAGTTTTTCAAGCTGGCATTGCTGCCGAAGGAGCGTTCATCTAGTTACACCTCTAAGACACTGCTAAGCTTGCTAAATGTGCTTTACACCTATTTGTTGCAGCTTCCCTTGCCTGAGAACACTTCCTTCAGCTTATCTGGTTCTTCCTGCCAAGATGTTTGTCCTCTCTGAACACATGCAATGTATATAAAAGGGGAGCTCCCTCTTAAGAGGCTTTAAACAGGGCAATGAAAAGAGTGTGGTGGTTTAGTGCTGGAAAAGTTTTTGCTGCTTCAAGACTGTCTGATTATACAGAACATGTAGTGTAATTGATGATAGGCTATTTAGTATGGTTGCAATTAAGCAGTGAAATTCATGCTGTGAGAATCATCAGGAGCAAGAATTCAACAAGAGTTAAAAAGAATCCTATGTCTGTAGGAATAGGAAGAATATTCAATTATCATCATCAGTGAGAGTAGAAAATTTGGAAGAGGTATGAAGCCTGTGGTCTAAACCTTGATTTTTTATTGTGTTCTAACAGATGTGCTTCTATATTGGGAAAGAGAGGGAGGGAATGTCTTGTTTTGCCTGGGTTTGCTTGCAGGATTCTCACACACTTCTCTGACTGACTGAGACCACTGTGTGAGATGTGCTGCTGAACTCCATGGGCTTCTTGTTGCCTCCCAATGATCCATCCTGAAATCTGGTCTGAGCTACCAAACTGTGAAGTTTGTGAGCTGCTGCTGCCTGACTTTTTACATTTGTTTTGCTCTTACTTCTGTGAGCTGGTGAGGGGCCTGGAGCACAAATCCTATGAGGAGAGGTTGAGGGAGCTGGGCCTGTTTAGCCTGGAGAAGAGGAGGCTCAGAGGTGATCTTATTACTGTCTATAACTACCTGAAAGGGCATTGTAGCCAGGTGGGGGGTGGCCTCTTCTCCCAGGCAACCAGCAATAGAACAAGGGGACACAGTCTCAAGTTGTGCCAGGGTAGGTATAGGCTGGATATTAGGAAGAAGTTCTTCACAGAGAGAGTGATTGGCATTGGAATGGGCTGCCCAGGGAGGTGGTGGAGGCACCGTCCCTGGGGGTCTTCAAGAAAAGACTGGATGAGGCACTTAGTGCCATGGTCTGGTTGACTGGATAGGGCTGGGTGATAGGTTGGACTGGATGATCTTGGAGGTCTCTTCCAACCTGGTTGATTCTATGATTCTACTTGCTCTTCAGCAGAACCAGATCTCAGCACTAGTTGCATTTATTCTAAAGACTTCTGAAATTGCTGTTTACTGTATTTGAAGAATGAAGGTTATCTCTTTGAAGGAGATAGATGGAATCATAGAATCAACCAGGCTGGAAGAGACCTCCAAGATGATCCAGTCCAACCTAGCACCCAGCCCTATCCAGTCAACTAGCCCATGGCACCGAGTGCCTCAGACAGTCTTTTCTTGAAGATGTGCTCCCAGAATCCTCTTCTCCCCCTTTTTTTTCCCTTGAAAGGTGAACTCCTTCATAGAATAGAATCAACCAGGTTGGAAGAGACCCAAGATCATCCAATCCAACGTATCCATCCAGTCCAACCTATCCAACCAAGAGCATCTAGTCCAGCCTTATCCAATCAACTAGACCATGGCACTAAGTTCCTCATCCAGTCTTGAACACCTCCAGGGATGGTGACTCCACCACCTCCCTGGGTAGCCCACTTCAATGACAAATCATTCTCTCTGTGATGAACTTCCTCCTGAGATCAAGCCCATACCTCCCCCTGCCACAGCTTGAGACTGTCCCCTTTCTGTTGCTGGTTGCCTGAGAGAAGAGACTAAACCCACCTGCCTTCTCTTGTTTGCCCTCTAAGAAGACAACAAACAAGAAGAGAAGGGAGATGAAAAGTGGAACTGTAAGGTGGTTGGCTTCTTTGCTTGTTTATAAAACCTGGTGCAGAATCGATGGAGTCTGTTTGCAGGAAGGAAAATTGAAAGTATGCTTTACCAGTCACATAATTTCTTTCAACAAAGCAGGGCTGGGAGGTGGTGGAGCAGCATCCTCTGAGAGTTCACTGAAAATTGGGTGCTGTAGTCTTGAAAACAATCCTCATTTCGAGTGCTTCTTAGTGGTGCAGGCTATGATAAAGAAGTGCTACAGTAGATGCAATAATATAACTGCATATAGAACCGAGGGAGAGCTTTCTCCTTCTCTATTGGCTTGAGAGCAGTTGTGCCTCTGTGCATGGCACCCATAGCCACACAGCTGCCTGCTCAACGTCTAGCATATGCAGTTACTCTGAGCTGGTTGTCCTGTTACCATGGCCTTTAGGCCTCTTAAAAAGGCAGTGCCACTGTGTTCTTGCACTTAACGTTCTGGTGGAGCTTTCTGAACAGTAGCAAAACAAAGGAGCTTTAAATTGCTGACCTGTCTTGTCACTTGATGGTCTCCATGAGCCTGATGTTAGTTGTCCATGCATTTTGAGCAAAGGGTGCAGATATCTTTTCACTTTATCAGTAGAGTGTCTGGGGTCCATGGGCTCTTTTAAAACCAGGTCAGGTTTGATTTGGTGGTGAACTTGAGCACAGAACCTGGCTCTTAATTTGTCTGCTATTTATCTGCTTGACCATGATACTTCTGCTCTCCAAATTGTGTTCAATCTGTGAGTCTGCTAGCGTGTGCTGCACAAAGCATTCTTCCCCACCCTGGCAGTGTGTGCAGCTATGCAACACCTGAAGGCAAATTCTGGTTCAGGGGGCACTGCCAAAAACACTATGTAAGATAAAGCTGTAGACCCAGGAAGAAGGGGACCTGTGGGTACTGGTAGATAGTGCACTGAACATGAGGCAGTAGTGTGCGCAGGTGGCCAAGAGAGCCAATGGCATCCTGGGCTGGCTCAGGAGCAGTGTGGGCAGCAGGACAAGGGAGGTTCTTGTGCCCCTGTGCTCAGCACTGCTCAGGCCACACCTTGAGTGCTGTGCCCAGTTCTGGGCTCCTCAATTCAGGAGAGATGTTGAGGTGCTGGAAGGTGTTTGGAGAAGGGCAGCAAGGCTGGTGAGGGGCCTTGAGCACAGCCCTGTGAGGAGAGGCTGAGGGAGCTGGGGATGTGCAGCCTGCAGCAGAGGAGGCTCAGGGCAGAGCTCATTGCTGTCTGCAGCTGCCTGCAGGGAGGCTGTAGCCAGGTGGGGTTGGGCTCTGCTGCCAGGTAAGCAGCAACAGAAGAAGGGGACACAGTCTGAAGTTGTGCCAGGCAGGGGAGGTCTAGGCTGGATGTTGTTGGGAAGTTGTTGTCAGAGAGAGTGATTGGCATTGGAATGGGCTGCCCAGGGAGGTGGTGGAGTCACTGTCCCTGGAGGTGTTGAAGCCAAGCCTGTCTGGGGCACTTAGTGCCATTGTCTGGTTCATTGTCTAGAGCTGGGTGCTAGGTTGGGCTGGCTGAGCTTGGAGGTCTCTTCCAACCTGCTTGATTCTATAATTGACTCTATGATTCAAGTTTCTTGTGCCTATGCATTCCATATCTTACTAAACTGACTTCTTCAGGTGTCTTGATATCACTGTTGTGCTGCCTGGTGAAGTTGCAGTATTTTACCTACATATCAATCCGGTTTTGTTTGGTGATTGATTAGAAATATGTGTTATTTGTAGTGTAATCCAAAGCTGTAGCCTGCCAAGGTGTGCAGCCACAGCATCTAAAGTGAGAGCTGTTATGGTTCAAGAGTTTAGATGATCTTATGCATGGAGAGACTCGTGGAAGTTTTCCTAGTGCAGTTGAAGCTTTCCACCACTTTTTATATGTATGTATGAGAAGATAGTAAAGAATTTCAGGCCAAAATGGCTTGACAGTTTGATGACAAGAACATCATAGAATCAGTTACATTGGAAGAGAGCTCCAAGCTCAGCCAGTCCAACCCAGCACCCAGCCCTGGCCAATCAACCAGACCATGGAACTAAGTGCCCCAGCCAGGCTTTATTGAACACCTCCATGGAAGGCAACACCACCACCTCTCTGGGCAGCCCCTTCCAATGCCAGTCACTCTCTCTGACAGGAACTTCCTTGTCACATCCAGCCTAGACCTCCCCTGCCACAACCTGAGACTGTCCCCCCTTGTTCTATTGCTGGTTGCCTGGCAGAAGAGCCCAACCCCACCTGGCTACAGCCTCCCTGAAGGGAGTAGCAGACAGCAGTGAGCTCTGCCCTGAGCCTCCTCTTCTGCAGGCTGCACACCCCCAGCTCCCTCAGCCTCTCCTCACAGGGCTGTGCTCCAGGCCCCTCCCCAGCCTTGCTGCCCTTCTCTGGACATGTTCCAGCACCTCCACATCTCTCTTGACTTGAGCCCACAACTGGACACAGCACTCCAGGTGTGTCCTGAGCAGTGCTGAGCACAGGGGCAGAATAAATTAACCTTCTCGTGGTCCTGGATGGAAAGTTGAAACTGTTCAGGCACATAGCCCCCATGCAGCAGAAATGCTTCTGACTGTTCTGGTGAAAGTTAGCTTTCATTTGACAGTTCTGAGTCTTTGAAAGTAGTGCTGTGTTTATACCACCCAGTGAATACTTTGAAGTAGGCTGGGACTTGCTGTACGTGCATGGCTAAGTAGAAGGATATTAAAGATGCACATCTGGAGCCGAGCGAGGGAGAATCCTGCAGCAGTCAGAGTTGCATGCTCTTCTTACTTGTATAAGATCATGTCAAAGCAGTAGGTTGATAATAGACCTGGTGATACAGTTGCTTAATTTCTTGTCAAAATAACGTTTTTAGATGCAGTGTTTTGAGATCTTTTAGGTGACCCCACGTTATTTATCAAATGTCAGTTTTTCATCGCAGCAGCTTTGATACAATCATGTAGCATTGTGAGGTGCTGTGTACATGCAGTCTTGGGCTTGCTGGAGCTCTTTGAAGTGCCTTACTCCTTAGAAAAGTCATTGCTCTATTAAAGATCCTACATTTAATGATTAGGAACCAGTATGTGGAAGAACAGTGTGCCCAGGTGGCCAAGAGAGCCAGTGGCATCATCCTGGCCTGCATCAGGAGTGGTGTGGTCAGCAGGAGCAGGGAGGTCATTCTGCCCCTGTACTCTGCACTGGTTAGACCACACCTTGAGTGCTGTGTTCAGTTCTGGGCCCCCCAGTTTAGGAGGGACATTGAGATGCTTGAGCGTGTCCAGAGAAGGGCAACGAGGCTGGGGAGAGGCCTTGAGCACAGCCCTACGAGGAGAGGCTGAGGGAGCTGGGATTGGTTAGCCTGGAGAAGAGGAGGCTCAGGGGTGACCTTATTGCTGTCTGCAACTACCTGAGGGGTGGTTGTGGCCAGGAGGAGGTTGCTCTCTTCTCTCAGGTGGCCAGCACCAGAATGAGAGGACACAGCCTCAAGCTGTGCCAGGGGAGATTTAGGCTGGAGGTGAGGAGAAAGTTCTTCCCTGAGAGAGTCATTGGACACTGGAATGGGCTGCCCGGGGAGGTGGTGGAGTCGCCGTCCCTGGAGCTGTTCAAGGCAGGATTGGACGTGGCACTTGGTGCCATGGTCTGGCCTTGAGCTCTGTGGTGAAGGGTTGGACTTGATGATCTGTGAGGTCCCTTCCAACCTTGGTGATACTGTGATAACTGCACTGTGTTGCTGAAGGTTGTGCTGTATCTAATGTGAACCTAAATCCAAAGAAATGAGATTTTCAGTGCAGCAGGAACACCATATTCCTTGACACCCATCTTACCCAGCAGTAAGTTGCATGGAATATAGTAATTCTCCAGCTGTTCTCCACATGTGAATGCTTGCCTTGCAGTGCTGAGCTCCCCAGGTGTGAACAGCTGGTGCTATAAAATAGCAGGAGGACTCAGGTAAGGAAGAGGAGCAGAAGGAATAGCTGGTTGTGACAGTCCTGAATGAAAACTGGTTCCACAGGCGGTGCTGGAAGATAGCAGTGCTCAGGGGAGCTTTGAAGAGCTGCTTGTTTGGGATCAGAGAGACCAGACACCCCTTAAGGTGAAGGTTAAGATGGAGGCAGGGGTGTGGGTCACCCCCAGCAGTGTGTGTTGTCCCCGTGCAGTGTATTGGGGAATAGCTGCTTGGTGCTGGAGTGTGTTTTCTGTGAAGAATGTCTGTCCAGTGCTGACCCATTCCAGCCCCACTTAGCTTATGGAAACTGACAGGCTTCTAGCCTGAGGAGTTATGCCTGAGGATGGTTTTTTGCCCTTTTTTCCTGGAAGCCTAGTGAAGGGGTGCTGAAATGAAAAGAAAAAGCACTTGTTTTCTCCTGTGCTGAGCTGATAGGTAGCTTATTCCTTCCAAACCGTCTGCTTAAACAGTGTATCATTCCTGCATGTTGAAGAACAAACTGTCTTCTCAGCCCTGTCTTCCCATCCATTATTTCCACATCCTTCCCCCTCCCTCTGCCGATTAGTTTCTAAATAATGGGTTACTGGCAAGCTTGATACAAATATCTTTCACTGATAGTGGTCCATGTTGATGACCCCAGTTAAATGTTACAAAAAAATAAGCCCAGAGAAGTGAAACACAGAGCAGGGCCAGGAGGGTGCTCAGAGGGCTGCAGCAGTCCTTCTCTGAGCACAGACTGAAAGAGCTGGGGCTGTGCAGGCTGGAGCAGAGGAGGCTCCCAGGGGACCTTCTTGTGGCCTGCCAGGATCTGAAGGGGCTACAAAAAAAGCTGGGGAGGGACTTTTTAGGCTGTGAGGGAGTGGCAGGAGTGGGGGGAATGGAGCAAAGCTGGAGGTGGGGAGAGTGAGGCTGGAGGTGAGGAGGAAGTTGTTGAGCAGGAGAGTGGTGAGAGGCTGGCATGGGTTGCCCAGGGAGGTGGTTGAGGCCCCATGGCTGGAGGTGTTTGAGGCCAGGCTGGCTGAGGCTGTGTGCAGCCTGCTCTAGGGTAGGGTGTCCCTGGGCATGGCAGGGGAGTTGGAACTGGCTGATCCTTGTGCTCCCTTCCAACCCTGATTGATTCCAATTCTGTGAAAGTAGATCACCTCTAACAGGTTCAGCTGCCTCTCAGAAACTAGTTAAGTTTTGACAGAAGGTAAACCTACAGAGCCACTGGAATGGGCTGCCCAGGGAGGTGGTGGAGTCGCCGTGCCTGGAGGTGTTCAAGCAAAGAATGGATGAGGCACTTGGTGCCATGGTCTGGTTTAACTGGCTAAGGCTGGGTGCCAGGTTGGACTGGCTGAGCTTGGAGGTCTCTTCCAGCCTGGTTGATTCTATGGAAAGCAGCTCACAGAAAACTCTGTTGTTATCTGCTGTACTCCTGCATGTAATACTGGGTGAAGATGGGGCTGTAAACTATTAAAGCAATGTATTAAGCTGCAGAATCCTGTCAAATATTAGGGAAACACTGTTGAAATATTTCTTGAAAAATCTGTTATCAGTAGAGCTTTGGATATTTTTATCAGTGCTAACAACTAGAGGAACTCTGGAGCAGACTGGCTGCTGCTACAGGTAAGCACCACGTGAAGTGCTCACCACTCCACTTGTAACATACATAAACTGCTCCCAGCACTGCCAGCAGAGGTGGAGCTGAACTGATGTTGGCCCTGTGCTAAGGCTGAGTGGAGGTCAGCAGCACATCATGGTGCACTACAGGTTATGGCACAGTTCATAGAATCATAGAATCAGCCAGGTTGGAAGAGACCTCTGAGCTCAGCCAGTCCAACCTAGCACCCAGCCCTGGCCAATCAACCAGACCATGGCACTAAGTGCCCCAGCCAGGCTTGGCTTCAACACCTCCAGGCACAGCCACTCCACCACCTCCCTGGGCAGCCCATTCCAATGCCAATCACTCTCTCTGACAACAACTTCCTAACAACATCCACCCTAGACCTCCCCTGACACAACTTGAGACTCTGTCCCCTTCTTCTGTTGCTAGATGCCTGGGAGAAGAGCCCAACCCCACCTGGCTACAGCCTCCCTGCAGGCAGCTGCAGACAGCAATGAGCTCTGCCCTGAGCCTCCTCTTCTGCAGGCTGCACACCCCCAGCTCCCTCAGCCTCTCCTCACAGGGCTGTGTTCCAGGCCCCTCCCCAGCCTTGCTGCCCTTCTCTGGACACCATCCAGCACCTCAACATCTCTCTTGAATGGAGGAGCCCAGAACTGGACACAGCACTCAGAGTGTGTGGCCTGAGCAGTGCTGAGTACAGGGGCAGAAGAACCTCCCTTGTCCTGCTGCCCACACTGCTCCTGAGCCAGCCCAGGATGCCATTGGCTCTGCTGCCCACCTGGGCACTGCTGCCTCATCTTCAGCTCCTCTCTCCCAGCACCCCCAGCTCCCTCTCTGCCTGGCTGCTCTCAGCCACTCTGGCCCCAGCCTGTAGTGCTGCTTGGGGTTGTTTTGGCTAAAGTGCAGAACCCTGCACTTGGCCTTGTTCAGTCTCATCCCATTGGCCTCTGCCCATCCATCCAAGCCTAATACCTTAGCAGCAGTCTGGGCAGCCTGCTCCTGTAAATTTGTTGGTGGCAATGGTGTGGGCAGCGAGGGGGAAGTGTTCATGGCATTCCTGCACAGAAGCTGATAGCTTTGGCTTTGAGGTTTACTGAGGTTTTAATTTGGACCTTTTCCAAACTGATTGTGGTGGTTTGGGTGCTATCTGACCCCCCCACCCCCACACTTTGGAAATCACCCAGAGTGGCTCTGGAAGTTTGAATGAAGCTATATTTACAGCTTAGCTCAACATACAAGCAGATACTTACGATACATACAGCTGTGTTCAGAAGTATACAAGGTAAAAGGTAATACAAACACAGCAGCCCTCCCAGAAACCTGAGTCCTTAGCAGGGGCCCCCAACTGCCCTTCCATCTTCTCCCACCCCTCTACCTTAACCTAGGTGTTGCCTTGAGCCCCAGGGAAGAATGGAGGGTTAGAGAGGGTGGTGAGGAAGTAGGTGGATTAATGAGAGAGACAGAGGGTGAGGTTAGAGACAAATGCAGCCCAGAGCCCAGGCAGTGCCCGAATGCCTTATCTATGTTTTTACTCTTGTTCTTACACATCTCAGCAAGCCTCTGAGTGAAGCAGACATCACCATTGTTCTGCTTTCACAGCCTGGAATCCAGTTCTCACATTCTAAACATTCTATCTGGCTTTGAACTAGCACACTGATTTCTGCAACTGTGTCAGACTTTGCCATGAGATGGTTTGAGTTCTAAGTGGACCAAGTAGGTCAAAGGTTGTGGTGTTGTTTTTTTAGTGTAATAACTGGGAAATTGAAAGGGACTTCAAATGTCTGGCTGCATACACCTTCAGTCTACTCAGCAGTGTGCATAAGCATGTGTCTCCTCCATTACCTTGAGGAAGGAGCTGTGCAAAGACTTGTACAAAATCAGAAACTGAATGGGACAGCTATTCATCCCCAGTGTGTTAAAAATACACTGAAGTGGGTGGTAGATGCCTGCAGAAGAGGGGGCTCAGGGCAGACCTCATTGTTGGCTACAACTCCCTGAAAGGAGGCTGTAGCCAGGTGGGGTTGGGCTCTTCTGCCAGGCAAGCAGCAACAGAACAAGGGGACACAGTCTCAAGCTGTGGTGGGGGAGGTCTAGGCTGGATGTTGTTAGGAAGTTGTTGTCAGAGAGAGTGATTGGCATTGGAATGGGCTGCCCAGGGAGGTGGTGGAGTCACTGTCCCTGGAGGTGTTCAAGAAAAGCCTGGCTGGGGCACTCAGTGCCATGGTGTGGTTGATTGGCCAGGGCTGGGTGCTAGTTTGGGCTGGCTGAGCTTGGAGCTCTCTTCCAACCTGGCTGATTCTATGACTCTATGCACTAAATATAACTCAATAAGCATATAGCTGTCTTTTTGACAGTGTTAGTAACAGCTATTACAAGTGAGTTAGGTGTGTAGTGAGCAATTAGAGCACTTGAAAAAGATTGGTTTAGAATGATGTTTGTAAATAGCTAAAAAGAATAATTAAATGGCCTTTGCATCATGGCTACTGTTGTTTATCCATGTGCTTGTCAAAGGGAGCAAGAGAGTAGTCGTTGGAGGTATCATTGCCTGAAAGCAAAGGGATGGTTACATGAGAAATGTCCTAAACCACTTTATTCTCTGATCTTTGGGGTTGTATTGTCAGTGATTGCCTTGAGTACACTTTGTAAGGATGAAGAGGAAAAAGTCAAACTTTCTGTGGCTGGCTGTGTTTTGAATGAACTTCAGGAGAGACTGGTTCTTCGGGAAATATCCATGTGTGGTGATAGGAGCTGGAAACAGTGGAAGAAAGAGTATGCATTGTGAATGGGCAGGCACAGATAGGCTCAGCAGAGCTACATTTATATGGTGCTGCATACTGAATTTGCACTAGGGCAGTCCAGGATATTGTTATAGTTTCTGGGAGCCTTATCCTGTAGTCTTAAATTTATTATAGTTTCTGGGAGCCTTATCCTGTAGTCCTAAATTCTTAATTGGAGCTACTTGAAGGAATATTTTTTCCCTTGTAATACCATAGCCTTGCCAGATCATTCCGTGTCAATGTGCTTGTAGGTCATGAATGTGTTAATTTTAAGTGAGCCTTTCTTTGCTGAGCCCCCTTCTCTGTGCTTCAAGGTGTGGAAGTAGTTACAGGCAATAACCTGCCCGTGTTTTGGAAGTTAACAGAGAGATGTATGCACACCACGTGTGCAAGAGGAGTTATTTTCTCAGTGGAGGTTGTAATGAGCCTGCTGAAGATTGTGTGGTCCCCACATGCATGTAACAAAATGAATTTAGGTGGGAAGCTCTGAATTCTATTGTTTGGTTGAGAGTCACTTCTGGTACAAGACCATAGAATCAACCAGGATGAAAGAGACCTCCAAGCTCAGCCAGTCCAACCTAGCACCCAGCCCTGGCCAATCAACCAGACCATGGCACTAAGTGCCTCATCCAGGCTTGGCTTCAACACCTCCAGGGACAGTTACTCCACCACCTCCCTGGGCAGCCCATTCCAATGCCAATCACTCTCTCTGTGAAGAGCTTCCTCCTAACATCCAGCCTGGACCTCCCCCGGCACAACTTGGTGGCTGTGGGGAGGCCTGTGGATGTGCTCTATCTGGACTTCAGCAAGGCCTTTGACACTGTCCCCCACAGCAAACTGCTGGCTAAGCTGTCAGCCCATGGCTTGGATGGCAACACTCTGTGCTGGGTTAGGAACTGGCTGGAGGGCTGGACCCAGAGAGTGGTGGTGAATGGTGCCACATCCAGCTGGCAGCTGTCACTAGTGGTGTCCCTCAGGGATCAGCGCTGGGCCCCATCCTCTTTAACATCTTCACAGATGATCTGGATGAGGGCATGGAGTCAGTCATCAGCAAGTGTGCAGATGACACTAAGCTGGGGGCAGATGTGGCTGGGTTGGAGGCTCTGCAGAAGGGCTCTGCAGTGGGACCTTGACCACCTGGACAGATGGGGATGGCATTCAATAGCTCCAAGTGCAGGGTGCTACACTTTGGCCACAACAACCCCATGCAGAGATACAGGCTGGGGTCAGAGTGGCTGAGAGCAGCCAGACAGAGAGGGGTCTGGGGGTGCTGATTGATACCTGCCTGAACATGAGGCAGCAGTGTGCCCAGGTGGCCAAGAGAGCCAGTGGCATCCTGGCCTGCATCAGGAATGGTGTGGCCAGCAGGAGCAGGGAGGTCATTCTGCCCCTGTACTCTGCACTGGTTAGACCACACCTTGAGTCCTGTGTTCAGTTCTGGGCCCCCCAGTTTAGGAGGGACATTGAGATGCTTGAGCGTGTCCAGAGAAGGGCGACGAGGCTGGGGAGAGGCCTTGAGCACAGCCCTACGAGGAGAGGCTGAGGGAGCTGGGATTGGTTAGCCTGGAGAAGAGGAGGCTCAGGGGTGATCTTATTGCTGTCTACAACTACCTGAGGGGAGGCTGTAGCCAGGTGGGGTTGGGCTCTTCTGCCAGGCAAGCAGCAATAGAACAAGGGGACACAGACTCAATTTGTAGTAGGGGAAGTCTAGGCTGGATGTTAGGAGGAAGTTGTTGGCAGAGAGAGTGATTGGCATTGGAATGGGCTGCCCGGGGAGGTGGTGGAGTCACTGTCCCTGGAGGTGTTCAAGAAAAGACTGGCTGAGGCACTTAGTGCCATGGTCTGGTTGACTGGCCAGGGCTGGGTGCTAGGTTGGGCTGGCTGAGCTTGGAGCTCTCTTCCAACCTGGTTGATTCTGTGATTCTGTGATAATGCTGAAGTATTGAAAGAGGAAAAGCAGAGGATGAAGCAACAAGAATACTGAACTTCTTCACACATATATCCTTTTATCATTGAACTCTGCTCACTTTAATGCTGTTGTCTCCTTTTTTTCTTCTTTTTTTACCTGAAACTTGCCATGTCTTCAGTCACACATTCATCTTAAATGAGGAGTCCAGAATACCTGGCTGATTCTGTGACAGGGTGGCATCTTTTACCTGCCTTATTGAAAGCTGGTGGTTCCAGTAACTAGCTGTGTTGCAAGCACATGCTCTATACATTTGTGGGAAAGGATGAGAAGGATAACATCTGCTAAAAGGCAGTGACAGGTTAAAAGGTTTATTTCACAGCCCTTAGCAGGGGCTCTATCTAACAGATGGGACTGGCTCAGAGGTTTGAAGTGTCCTGTGCCCTTGCATCCTCAAGTATCATGGGGAGAGAGGTGTGGGGAGTACAGTACTTGTTAATTTATCTGTTTGCTTTTATACAGCCTTAAGGGAGGCTGATGGTTCAATAAAAGCATTGAATAACACTTCCTGCATCCTCCTTGTTTCCCAGTTGCACTCCTTTATCGATGAGGTGTGTAATCAAACACTTTATTAAACAGCAGCTTATTAAGATGTGAAATGTGCTGTTTGGCTGCAGGTGTGCAAAACTGCTAACTGCAGCATGTGATGAATGCCAGTGGTAACTTTTGGGTGTGTGGTTGGATAAGGGTCAGAGTAATAGGATGTGACCTTCCCAGTAGAACTGCACTGGAGAAGTGTGTTGGCTGATTTGTTGGCTTATCTCACCTCTGAGGTCTCATGGGGAATCCACTGGTGGCTGGGGAGAGACTGTTTACAAGGTCTTGTAATGACAGGATGGGGAGTAATGGGTTAGACTAGATGCTAGGAAGAAGTGCTTTGCAGTGAGGGTGGTGAGACACTGGCACAGGTTGCCCAGAGAGGTTGTGGATCACAGAAGCACCCAGTGTAATCACGTCTTTGATCACATTCAGTGCTTCTGTGATCCACAACCTCTCTGAAGGTGTCCATGACCAGGTTGGATGAGGCCTTGAGTGACCTGGTGGGAAGTGTCCCTGCCTATGGTGAGAGGTTGGAATTGCATGATCTTTGAGGTTCCTTCCAACCTAAACCATTCTATGCAAAGGTTTGCTTCCTGGTGGCTGTCAGGGTAAGCAGTTGCTCTAACTGCTTCTGCCACTGGTGCTGCTGTTCTTGGTCCCTCCTGAAGCTATTGCTCTTCCCAGAGCAGTCTTACTCCACTCTCCTTTCTTGCCCATTCTGCTGTCACAGCTACAGTTCAGGGTGCCAGCTCAGCTTGCATTCAGAGTTACCATTTGTTTTCTGTACCAGCAGATCTCTAGCCTTTTTTTCCATGCTGATTTTGGTCTCTTACCACCCTCAGTCCAGCATGGATTGGCTCTCTGAAAGACCACAGGGGGAAAAATGGGCTCTTTCTTGTACACAGAGAAAGGTTTCTTTCCTTTAATGCTTCATGTCACACTAAGGCCACAAGTTTCATACTTTTATCTATTTGGTATGCCTTTATTTCATCTCTCCACATTCTCCCTCTCAAAGGAGGACAAAAGACTGAAGTGACTCAGTGATAACTGCAGCTGTTCCTGCTGCAGTAGCCATAATGCTATATACCTTCAAGTACCTTACCACTTGTGACTATCAAGCTTCTGCAGTTTAAAGGCATGAAGTAGGAATTAACTAGTTCATAGAGTGATTGGCATTGGAATGGGCTGCCCAGGGAGGTGGTGGAGTCCCTATCCCTGGAGGTGTTCAAGAAAAGCCTGGATGAGGCACTTAGTGCCATGGTCTGGTTGATTGGACTGGCTGAGCTTGGAGGTCTCTTCCAACCTGGTTCATTCTATGATTCTGTGATTTTGCCTTAAATGTTGCTTATATAGTTAGAGAATCATAGAATCAAGCAGGTTGGAAGAGACCTCCGAGCTCATCCAGCCCAGCCTAGCACCCAGCCCTGGCCAGTCAACCAGACCATGGCACTAAGTGCCTCATCCAGGCTTTTCTTGGACGATGATCCCACCATGTCCCCGGGCAGCCCATTCTGATGTTTGGATGGGTTGGTGATTTGCTTGTTTGCTTCTGGTTTACTGTTGGGGTTGGTTTGTTTGTTTTGTAATGTGGTGACTATTTCATAGAAGTGTGGGGGTGATTCATCAATACTTACCAAAACTAAACCAAGACATGCAGTTGTCTTTAATTACTCCGTGGTAGCTGCTTGTGTACTTGCTCTCACCCTTTTGCTCTGAAACTCACTGTGCACCCTCACTCTCTTGCACTGACTGTGGGCTAAGACCAGGTGAGCAGCAGAAACAGTAAGCTAGGGGAAGGGGATGGAGTTCCACTGCAGTAAGTGTCTGGGTAACCTTAAAGACAGATAGAGTCTGCTCACTGCTGTCTACAACTACCTGAAGGGAGGCTGTAGCCAGGTGGGGTTGATCTCTTCTGACAGGCAAGCAGCAGCAGAACAAGGGGACACAGTCTCAAGCTGTGGCAGGGGAGGTCTAGGCTGGATGTTGTTAGGAAGTTGTTGTCAGAGAGAGTGAATGGCATTGGAATGGGCTGCCCAGGGAGGTGGTGGAGTCGCCGTGCCTGGAGGTGTTGAAGCCAAGCCTGGCTGGGGCACTTAGTGCCATGGTCTGGTTGATTGGCCAGGGCTGGGTGCTAGGTTGGACTGGCTGAGCTTGGAGGTCTCTTCCAACCTGCTTGATTCTATGATTTGTGTCCCTCTTGCAGTTCTCAGCTGCAGGCTCTAAGGCTGTCATCTTCTGGTTCTTTGCCAAGTCGGGCTTGAACATTTCACGCAGTAGAGCTGTGGCTGTTTGCTGTGACAGATTCTCTGCGTCCTGTTGGGTGCTGGTGTAACATGTTTCTCCCTTTCTGCATCCTGTTGGGTGCTGGTGTAACATGTTTCTCCCTTTCTGCGTCCTGTTGGGTGCTGGTGTAACATGTTTCTCCCTTTCTGCATCCTGTTGGGTGCTGGTGTAACATGTTTCTCCCTTTCTGCGTCCTGTTGGGTGCTGGTGTAACATGTTTCTCCCTTTCTGCGTCCTGTTGGGTGCTGGTGTAACATGTTTCTCCCTTTCTGCGTCCTGTTGGGTGCTGGTGTAACATGTTTCTCCCTTTCTGCGTCCTGTTGGGTGCTGGTGTAACATGTTTCTCCCTTTCTGCGTCCTGTTGGGTGCTGGTGTAACATGTTTCTCCCTTTCTGCGTCCTGTTGGGTGCTGGTGTAACATGTTTCTCCCTTTCAAGGGAAAAGGTGATTTCTGTCCCTACTTTAGTACAGGTGTGTCAGTATTGGCACTGGCATAGCTTAGCTTGTATTATTTCATGGGGTGGGGTGGGGGAAAGGGGAAAGGAGACATAACCAGGTAATTGGATTCAGGAAAGATTGTGCTACTGTGGTAGGTTTTACTGGCTGAAGCAGCTTGTTGCGATAGGTGTTTGTTTCAGCTTCTGTCTGCAGGTGTGACTTGGCGAGATAAGGATGGTCTATCGCATTGATGATTTCATTGTTTGATTTGGCTGGACTGGGTGGAGAATGTAGCTACATTGTTTGGGACTAGCTTTGTAGGTTGGCTTTGTTGAAGTGGATTGCATGGCAGTGCATTGCTACATTATTAAGGTGAAGCTGCAGTAGATAAGAGTTGGAGAGTGTTGGAGGAAAGAGAGTATGTAGTTTCACAATGCGTAACTAATTGAGCCTCACAACAGCTCCTGTGTTCCTGTTGGGAGATCTGGGCAGCAGAATGCACTGGGATTACACAGGAAACCTCTGGTAGTGATTTCACATAGCAATTGTGTTAACTGCAGGGTTGTCCACGTTGTGTAAAAGGCTGAGAGTGCTCTGAAAAACCATGCTGGCCCCAACAATGTGAATGTTGCTTACTGTCCTTGCAGCCTCCCCAGTTTTCACAGGAAATAAGGGAGAAGCTGGCAGATACCTGCTCTGTCTTTCCTGACCTCAGATTTACCATGAAGCCATTCCTTGGAGTCCATGTTTAAGCCATTCCTTGGAGTCCATGTTTTCTTGTGTTAGTGAACTTCCAGGCATTTAAACTTGCTTTAAAATGTGACTGAACATTCATTGATGCAGGGTTGCCTCCATCACTGAAAATGTGCTGGTCAGTTCTTATGCTGTTAACTCCTTTGACCTGATAGGAAATAACCATAGTGCAAGGTGAGACTTAACCCCTCTATTTTGAGCAAACTTGCAAATAGGTCTTGCTTGGGAATGTTTGCAGTTGGATTCCCTTCTTGTATTGTAGCACGATGTTGTGAAGTAGGAGCTGCCAGAAGAGCAGATAGTGTTTCTTCCTTCTAAAACCTGCCTGGTTTTCCCCTAGATGTTATTGCTTGGCTTTCTTGGTGCTTGCTGTTATGATTTGTATGTTGTCTGGTTGTGGAGGAGGTTGTATCTGCAAAGCACAGGGGACTTGGCAGAAGTTGCTGGGCACATAGTGAGGGGAAGGCAAGCCTTTGAAGAAAGATGGGTGCAGAAAAAGGGAGGTTACATGTCTGAGCTTAGTGCCAGCTTCTCTGAGCACAGATGAGCTCATGGGATTCCAGCTAACTCAAGTATGGGAGTGCTAAAGCAGGTCTGAGCTATTTCCCCTCCCTGTGCAGAGTGTGTTCAGACTCTTCCAGTCTGATGGCGGCGCTTTTGAATCTGATGAGTCTCACCAATCTGAGCAGAGGATTCCCTGTTCAGTGTCTCAAAGCAAGTTTTGATTGCTCTGCTTGTGTGTGTGTGTGTATGCATGGGAGGTCCCATGCTTGGCTCTGCATTCTTGTTGATAAAATTCTTCCTCTCTCTCCTTTATCTAGGTGATCTTTTCTTGTGAGACGAGTAGTTCGCATCTCATGGCCTCCACAATGAGGACTGCAGTGTCGTGACACCAGAGTTCTTGGTAAGCTTCCACTTGGAAAGGGCCTATCACCGTCCCACAAATGCATGTCCATCTCTTGTTTCTGCAGTTAAGGTGTAAAGTGATTTTAAGCTGCGGCCAAGTGGTTTGAGGCCACTTTTCGCCTGTTCTCACCTCCTTTGTGCTCCTAGTGGTGTTGATGCTGTTACTGATCAGGGGACTACTCCAGCTGAAAAGAGATTCCAGCTGTTTCTCCAAGAGGAGTTCCCATTCAGATCTTGCCCTGATGTAATCAGGAGAGAGGTGGTGGCAGTGAGCAAGCAGGAGAACTATCCCTTTTCTCTGCAGCTGTTGCTTAGCATATCTTAAAGCAATGCTGAAAATACAGACTTGGATGCAGCTTGCCAAAATGGCTTGAAAGTGGCTTGGCCATCCACTGTCAGTGGCACTATCTCCAATTTTAAAGCAATGATAAAGGCTTTGCTATGCCAGGTGGATTCCAGCTGCAAAAATACATTTCTCTAGAGCTTTTCCATTATTGAACCCTGGATTCTCAGACATAGAGAAGTGCATTTGGAAAAATCATGATGCATCCCATTTCCCATTATAAAAGATGGTGCATTCCCAATGTGCAGAAATGAGAAGCTGAGGAAGCTGAGTTGCTATTGTTCCACCAATGAATATATTGATGTATCATTTATAGCTGTCTCTGGAAAGAAGAAATTTAAACTCAGGTTGGAAAACACAGTTCCACTGCAGAGTGCATCAATCCTAATAGATGGAGGATACATGTATATAGGATAATACAGAATTAAGGTGAAATAATTGAAGGTGCTGGGTTTGTTTGGTTTTGGTGGTGGGTTTTTTTGTTTGTTTTGTTTGTTGGTTGTCCCTGTAAAGTACTCAAAAGTTTGGTAAAGTCAGAAATACTGTGCAGGGAGTGTGATCCTGCTTGTATTCTTTACATTTTCTCATTGCACTGTGCAGGACTGGGAGTCTGAGAAAATAGTTGTCAGTGGCAGTGATTGGTATTGGAATGGACTGCCCAGGGAGGTGGTGGAGTCACTGTCCCTAGAGGGAGGTGTTGAAGCCAAGCCTGGATGAGGCACTTAGTGCCATGGTCTGGTTGATTGGCCAGGGCTGGGTGCTAGGTTGGACTGGCTGAGCTTGGAGGTCTCTTCTAACCTGATTGATTCTATGATAATAAAAGGTAACATGATGACAGCGGGATGATATTTAATAAGGCCAAGTGCAGGGTTCTGCACTGTGGCCACAACAACCCCAAGCAGCACTATAGGCTGGGGACTGAGTGGCTGGAAAGCAGCCAGGCAGAAAGGGACCTGGGGGTACTGATAGATAGTAGGCTGAAGATGAGGCAGCAGTGTGCCCAGGTGGCCAAGAGAGCCAATGGCATCCTGGCCTGCATCAGGAGCAGTGTGGCCAGCAGGACAAGGGAGGTTATTCTGCCCCTGTACTCAACACTGGTCAGGCCATACCTTGAGTGCTGTGTCCAGTTCTGGGCTCCTCCATTCAAGAGAGATGTTGAGGTGCTGGAAGATGTCCAGAGAAGGGCAGCAAGGCTGGGGAGGGGCCTGGAACACAAACCCTATGAGGAGAGGCTGAGGGAGCTGGGGGTGTGCAGCCTGCAGCAGAGGAGGCTCAGAGCAGACCTCATTGCTGTCCACAACTACCTGAAGGGAGGCTGTAGCCAGGTGGGGTTGGGCTCTTCTCCCAGGCAACCAGCAACAGAACAAGGGGACACAGACTCAATTTGTAGCAGGGGAAGTCTAAGCTGGATGTTAGGAGGAAGTTGTTGTCAGAGAGTGTGATTGGCATTGGAATGGGCTGCCCAGAGAGGTGGTGGAGTCACCATCCCTGGAGGTGTTCTTGCCAAGCCTGGCTGGGGCACTTAGTGCCATGGTCTGGTTGATTGGCCAGGGCTGGGTGCTAGGTTGGGCTGGCTGAACTTGGTGGTCTCTTCGAATCTGGTTGATTCTATGATAATGCTGAAGTATTGAAAGAGGAAAAGCAGAGGATGAAGCAACAAGAATACTGAACTTCTTCACACATATATCCTTTTATCATTGAACTCTGCTCACTTTAATGCTGTTGTCTCCTTTTTTTCTTCTTTTTTTACCTGAAACTTGCCATGTCTTCAGTCACACATTCATCTTAAATGAGGAGTCCAGAATACCATGTACTTCTACTGATTTCTACAGATGCATGTGTCTCTTTTGAAATGTGGAGTTAGGTGCTGTTGATAATCATAGAATCAGCCAGGTTGGAAGAGACCTCCAAGATCATTCACTCCAACCTGTCACCCAGCCCTATCCAATCAACTAGACCATGGCACTAATTACAGTGTTATTGTCAAAACAAATACAGGAGCCAGATTAGCGTACAAAGGTGGTGCAGTTTAGAAACTTCTGCAGATGTTCTCTGATTAATCTGTACAGCAGCAACTGAAATTATAGCATGAGAGTAATAACAGTAGTGATAGATTAACCTGAACATTGTTCTCAAAACCAGGGGGATAACCAGTTGGTGGCTCTGGAGAGGCTTGTGGATTCTCTGGAGTGTGTGGTCCAGACTGGAGTTCATCTTCATTGTGCCTAATAGGAGGCATTAAAAATGAGACCTTTATGGGAGAAACGTTTCATAGGATCAACCAGGTTGGAAGAGACCTCCAAGCTCAGCCAGCCCAACCTAGCACCCAGCCCTGGCCAATCAACCAGACCATGGCACTAAGTGCCCCAGCCAGGCTTGGCTTCAACACCTCCAGGCACGGCGACACCACCACCTCCCTGGGCAGCCCATTCCAATGCCAATCACTCTCTCTGACAACAACTTCCTCCTAACATCCAGCCTAGACCTGCCCTGGCACAGCTTGAGACTGTGTTCTCTTATTCTGTTGCTGATTGCCTGGGAGAAGAGCCCAACCCCACCTGGCTACAGCCTCCCTTCAGGTAGTTGTAGACAACAATGAGCTCTGCCCTGAGCCTCCTCTTCTGCAGGCTGCACACTCCCAGCCCCCCAGCCTTTCCTCATAGGGCTCTGCTCCAGGTGGGGGTTGGGCTCTTCTGCCAGGCAACCAGCAACAGAACAAGGGGACACAGTCTCAAGTTGTGCCTGGGAAAGTATAGGCTGGATGTTAGGAGGAAGTTCTTCCCAGAGAGAGTGATTGGCATTGGAATGGGCTGCCCAGGGAGGTGGTGGAGGCAACATCCCTGGAGGTGTTGAAGCCAAGCCGGGCTGGGGCACTTAGTGCCATGGTCTGGTTGATTGGCCAGGGCTGGGTGCTAGATTGGACTGGATGATCTTGTAGGTCTCTTCCAACCTGGTTGATTCTGTGATTCTTTGGGTTTGTGTTGCACAGGGGCGATGAGAATATGGAGCAAGTTGGTGTCTGGTAGTCACAACAGAAGAGACATTTACTAGAGAGGAGAATTTTCAGGGCTGATGCAATGTGCACAGCTGTGGTGTGGAGCACTGTCAGGCTCAAGTACAGCAGTGCAGTTGCTGTGTGTGTAACTGCACAACCTCACATGAGGATTTATTTGGGGAACTGGAAAGCTGTACTGCTCAATACTACAAGTTATTGATAACTCCTTGGCCAGAGCTGGTCATGTAGTGCCTGTGTTTCTTAATCCTCTGGTGTCAGCATATAAGCAAACCATTTTTGTTTTCTAAAAGCAATTTGACAGTAGTTTCTTCCCCAAAAATGTAGACACTCCCAGTCCAGTGAGATTTATTATGTTTCATTTGATGTGCACAGGAAGAAACTGCTTCTTTGGTGCCGAGAAGGAATACAGGGAGTATTTACATTTGAATAATATTTAACTAGCAATGCTTAATACATTAACAATAAATCTTGGTTAGATTCTAAATTAAGTGGATTTGCATCTGAGTAGGTGAGATGAACAGGAGAGATTTTGTTGAAACATAAACAAGACAGGAATTAGTTCCAAAATAATTTAGCCCAAAGGATGTAAACAGTAATGTTCAATAGTTTCCTCCTCCAGAAACAGTTTTATATGCCTTATTGCGTGCATCATGTGTGTTGTTTCTAAGAAAGAAGCTGCAGAAGTGCTTGTTTGGGGGGGGTTGAAATTGAGAGGGATAGTTCTGTAGTGATCTTTTGGCCTTTCTAATAGATTTGTGTGGCTAAGCTGGTATTTTCAGAGTAATCACAGCATAACTGGTGCTTACAGGTCGTCAGGAAGGCATTCTGTTTTATTTTCCTCCTTTTGTGCAGCCCTTAGCACACATCACTGAACATATGTCTGGCTGTATTGGACCGAGGAGACAGAGAAGATTTGAGCAGAGGATGCTCTTAAGAAATATCAGATTACAGCCACTCAGGGGAATTCTGGATAGCGATAGCTAAGTCATGGTGGAGATTCGTAACTTTGGCTTCCTACTGACTTGTCCTGAGATCACAGAACCATAGAAGCAGCCAGGTTGGAGGAGACCTCCAAGATCATCCACTCCAGCCTAGCACCCAGCCCTATCCAATCACACTGTCTGCCACGAGAAGCTCCTAGCCAAGCTGGCAGCTCATGGTTTGGACAAATTCACTCTATGCTGGATCAAGAACTGGCTGGATGGCAGAGCCCAGAGAGTGGTGGTGAATGGTGCCACATCCAGCTGGCAGCTGTCACTAGTGGTGTGCCCCAAGGATCAGTGCTGGGCACAGTCCTGTTCAGTATCTTTACTGATGATCTGGATGAGGGCATTGAGTCCAGCATCAGTAAGTTTGCAGATGACACCAAGCTAGGAGCACCTGTGGAGCTGTTGGAGGGTAGGAGAGCCCTGCAGAGGGACCTGGCCAGGCTGGATGGTGGGCAGAGGCCAATGGGATGAGATTGAACAAGGCCAAGTGCAGGGTTCTGCACTTTGTCCACAACAACCCCAAGCAGTGCTACAGGCTGGGGACTGAGTGGCTGGAAAGCAGTCAGGCAGAGAGGGAGCTGGGGGTACTGATAGATAGTAGGCTGAAGATGAGGCAGCAGTGTGCCCAGGTGGCCAAGAGAGCCAATGGCATCCTGGCCTGGATCAGGAACAGTGTGGCCAGTAGGACAAGGGAGGTTATTCTGCCCCTGTACTCAGCACTGCTCAGGCCACACCTTGAGTGCTGTGTTCAGTTCTGGGCTCCTCAGTTCAAGAGAGATGTTGAGGTGCTGGAAGGTGTCCAGAGAAGGGCAACAAAGCTGGGGTGGGGCCTGGAGCAGAGCCCTGTGAGGAGAGGCTGAGGGAGCTGGGGATGTGCAGCCTGCAGCAGAGGAGGCTCAGGGCAGAGCTCATTGCTGTCTGCAACTACCTGAAGGGAGGCTGTAGCCAGGTGGGGTTGGGCTCTTCTGCCAGGCAAGCAGCAACAGAACAAAGTGGCACAGCCTTAAGTTGTGCCGGGGAAAGTATAGGCTGGATGTTAGGAGGAAGTTCTTCACAGAGAGTGATTGGCATTGGAATGGGCTGCCCAGGGAGGTGGTGGAGGCACCATGCCTGGAGGTGTTCAGGAAAAGCCTGGATGAGGCACTTAGTGCCATGGTCTAGTTGATTGGATAGGGCTGGGTGCTAGGTTGGACTGGATGATCTTGGAGGTCTCTTCCAACCTGGTTGATTCTATGATGATTCTAGACCATGGCACTAAGTGCCCCATCCAGTCTGTTCTTGAACACCTCCAGGGATGGTGACTCCACCACCTCCCTGGGCAGACGTCTTCAAGATGGGAATGGATGCAGAATCAAAGTGTTCAGATAGGAGGCCCTTGCCCGTTCTGTTGACTCCAGAGTGATGAGCTTTGGCTCAAGGGAAGCCAGCCTGACTGCTTGTAAGCTGAATGGCCAGCCAGAGCCGCCTCCGTTTGGAAATCCTGGGCGATCTGAAAGCTATTCTCTTGTGTCCGCCGGATAGCGGGAGAAGAATGGCCACTTGCTGCTGCTGGGCGAGTCACTGGTGTTCTGTTCTCTGGTGGGGTGTCTTTAACAGCGTGCCCTGGAGATGCGAGAATCCCCCTGGGCGGCAGGAGGCACGCGTCTAGAGAATGCTGGAGCTGCCGGAGGGAAGCGCCCAGGGCAAAGCCAGAGAGGAGCTAAGAGGAAAAAGGCAAGCGGGCAGCCGGCGCTGAGAGAAGCGGGCGCTAGGAAGCGCTTCGACGCTGCCTCTGGCGGCACGCTCCCCAGGGGGACTTGACGAGAGCCCATCTGCGTCTGTGTGAGACTGTGAGCTCAGGATTTCTGTCAATGCATTCCAGTAACCCCAAAGTGAGGAACTCCCCGTCAGGCAACGCACAGAGGTAAGGAGGAGAGCCTGCAGCGGTGTGCGATGGTGTCCCTGCTCTGCTGCGGGGTTAGGCAAGGGTGGGTGCCTAACACAACGACTTGCTGCTCCTCGTTTGTGTTCCTCTCAGACCTGCTGAGTACCTGAGTGCTGACAAGCCTCCACGTTTGCTAGGCTCAGGGTGAGCTGAAGGCTGTAAACCTGCGAGGTGCAGATCCTCCCTTCCTCACACCCTCCTCCCTCCCACCAGGTGTCTGAATAGGCTGTAGGAGAGTAAACATGCTATTTTGTGTCTGTTGGTGTTTTTTTCCCCTCTTCTCTTCTCCCTCTTCTAATTATCTGTTTCCCCAAGGGGTAGTGGGGCTGCAGAAGGTCTCTGTCTGTACTTTCACACAAAATGCTTCCTCCATATTACTGGCCTGAGCAGTCTGAAGAACTGATCAGCTGTGTACTGAGATCTTCTGCATCATTCACCTGCCAGTGCAGCAGGTCAGCATCTCTCCTCCACTAATTTGGAAAGGGAAAAACATGGAAGCAAAGCACTGTCCAGGGACTTAGTGGTCTGATTGACAGCATTCTTGAGCACGATTATTTACTCCTAGAGGTCATCTGGAGCTTAAGAGTAATTTACAGGGAATGCTTCTGAGTCATATGTCTGTCCGAAGGAGGAAATAGCTTTTGTGAGCCCCAGTGAGGATGGCAGCAAGCGCTGGCTGTTGGAAGTGGCAGTGCTGATGGGAGAGTACAACGTGTGAGATCCAATAGCAGTGGATTAACTGGAGGGTGAAGAGGAAGGGGTGGTTAATACATCTGCAAAAACAAGAGCAGCAAAATATTTTTAGGATTGCAATGTGCTGAATGGAAAAGGGAGTGAAAGGCTCCGAATCTCCTTTGGTAAATGAAAGCAGCTTCCTCTGCCCCATTTTGCAGGAGTGTGCAGTGAGATGGTATCCTTCCCTTTCCTTATTCAGAGGCAGGTTGTAGCTGGTTTAATTGTTTTCACGGTCAGAGGTTTGTGTTTTCCTGGCAGCTCGCCCCAATGTATGATGAATGCTGCAGTAATGCTGGGTTTTCCTTGTGCTCCCTGTAGAACTGGATAGGGAGGTGCAAGGGAGGATGGTACAGAGTGGGGGTCTGCTGTCATCAGAGCTGCAGCATGTAGTTGGGGTCCAGGAGAGTGGTGAGGTGAACTTTTATTGTGCCTTGTTTGTTTACTCTGAGCTGGTCTTGGTGTGAGGCGCTTCTCTGTGCACATAGAAACCGCTGTCTTTATTGACAGAAGCCCCAGAGGTAGGTCCTCATGTGACAGCAGTTCCTGGGATCTGGCAGGTCTGTAGCTTGCCCTGGTGCCTTCTTGAGCAATGAGATGCCATCTTGGATAATAACCCTTTCAGGGCATGTTCAAAGAAGCAGCTGCATGACTCTAAGCTTGCAGGCGTTTGTTTTATTTGTCAGCAGTTGTCTTAGCTTGCAAAGGTGGCAGTGATTATTGCTGCTCCTCTCTAATTTGTTGCTACAGGGTTGGATGAATGCATGGTGTGATTTGTCACTTTCTGTTTTCCTTTTCTTTTGCTTCTCTCTGTGTCCCCAGTAGCCCCAAATCAAAGCAGGAGGTGATGGTCCGTCCCCCTACAGTGATGTCCCCGTCTGGCAACCCTCAGCTGGATCCCAAATTCTCTAACCAGGGCAAACAAGGGGGCTCCACCAGCCAGTCCCAGCCCTCTCCCTGTGACCCTAAAAGTGGAGGTCACCCTCCCAAAGTGCTCCCTGGCCCAGGTGGGAGCATGGGGCTGAAGAATGGCTCTGGAAATGGTGCCAAGGGGAAGGGGAAGAGAGAGAGGAGCATTTCAGCGGACTCATTTGAACAGAGGGAAGCTGGGACTCCTAACGATGACCCTGAAATCAAAGGTACGTTTGTGCAAGTACTTGTGCAAGTACAGACAGTTAGTCTGAGTCCTCTGTGAGATGGAGGATTGCTATGCAAGGGTGAGCAAAATATTTCTTGTCCGGGGTTCTGTAAGTTTCAGTCAAAGAAGTCTAAAGGTCTTGAGAACAGCCAAAGAGGAGACGCTATTGTAGCTGGCATCATTAAATGCCCTATTCACAGTTAAGGTGCAGATCTGACTGATGGGAAAGTTCCTTTGCAACCCTGAAACACTCCTAAAGGATTTGGAAGTGCAAATGCAGCCTGATGGTTTCCCTCTGGCCTTCCAGGAACTGCTCTGTTGTAACTGGGGTTCTGAACAATATGCAGTCTTGTTTTGTCAACACACGTATAACCTGTTACACCCTGACTGGTAACACAAGCTGGAGAGCTGGGTTTTCTGTGTTCTGAATGGTGCCACATCCAGCTGGCAGCTGGCACTAGTGGTGTGCCCCAAGGATCAGTGCAGGGGCCAGTCCTGTTCAGTATCTTTATTGATGATCTGGAGCAGGGGATTGAGTCCAGCATCAGTAAGTCTGGAGATGACACCAAGCTAGGAGCAGGTGTGAAGCTGTTGGGAGGGTAGGAGAGCCCTGCAGAGGTACCTGGCCAGGCTGGATGGGTGGGCAGAGGCCAATGGGATGAGATTGAACAAGGCCAAGTGCAGGATTCTGCACTTTGGCCCCAACAACCCCAAACAGCACTCCAGGCTGGGGCCAGAGTGGCTGAGAGCAGCCAGGCAGAGAGGGAGCTGGGGGTGCTGGGAGAGAGGAGCTAAAGATGAGGCAGCAGTGTGCCCAGGTGGGCAGCAGAGCATCCTGGCTCAGGAGCAGTGTGGGCAGCAGGACAAGGGAGGTTCTTCTGCCCCTGTACTCAACACTGTTCAGGGCACACCTTGAGTGTGCTGTGGCCAGTTCTGGGCTCCTCCATTGCAGAGAGATGTTGAGGTGCTGGAAGGTGTTGAGAGAAGGGCAGCAAGGCTGTTGAGGGGCCTGGAGCACAGCCCTGTGAGGAGAGGCTGAGGGAGCTGGGGGGGTGCAGTCTGCAGAAGAGGAGGCTCAGGAGTATAACCTCATTGCTGTTTACAGCTACCTGAAAGGAGGCTGTAGCCAAGTGGGGTTGGGCTCTTTTGCCAGGCAAGCAGCAACAGAACAAGGGGACACAGTCTCAAGGTGTGCTAGGCAGGGGAGGTCTAGGCTGGATGTTGTTAGGAAGTTGTTGTCAGAGTGAGTGATTGGCATTGGAATGGGCTGCCCAGGGTGGTGGTGGAGTTGCCATGCCTGGATGTGTTCAAGAGAAGACTGGATGAGGCACTTGTTGCCAGTGTCTGGTTGATTGGCCAGGGCTGGGTGCTAGGTTGGTCTGGCTGAGCTTGGAGGTCTCTTCCAAGCTGGTTGATTCTGTGATTGCCTCTGTGCAGCAGTGCTGAAGTGGACTTGCACGCAGTTGTCCATCTGTGCTTTGTTGTCTGTTTGCTAGGTCACGTGGCTGAAGGGAGGAAAAAAGTGACCTTTTGCACTGACTGTTCTCCTTGGGGGCAGACTTCTTTATATTTGATCATTTTAGTGGAAGGTTTTCCTGCTGCTCTGTGTGGCTTTGGGAGCTACCACTTGCCTTGGAGAGGGACAAGATGAGGTTTTGCTCTCGGTGGTGCCTGAGGGGCAGCGTGGCGTTAAGAGGGCAGATGTGTGGTGTAATGGAAGAATCACCTTTAGTGGTGCCTGAGGGAGAAGTGGGAAGTTTCAGAGAAAAAAGCTCTGATCACTTTCCAGAAGTAGTTCCAAAGAGCCACCAAGGTACTGATGCTTGTCTTTTTCCTCCTTCTACCCTTTTAGACTGCAATTCTGCTGATCATGTGAAGTCTCAGGAGTCTCAGCACACACCACACTCCATGACTCCTTCAAATGCTTCAGCCCCAAGGTCTTCCACACCTTCCCATGGTCTGACTGCCTCTTTGGAGCCAGCAAGTGGACAGAAGACTCCATCCAAAGTGGTTTATGTGTTTTCTACTGAGATGGCCAACAAGTAAGTAGGTTGATGCTTGAATGTCTTCAGGAAGTCGAGCTTATATTTATGTTCTCTTTTGTAAGAGATTCTCAAGTGTGCTTTCTCCAAGTGTATTCTTGTAGCAAATAGCCATTACTTGTTTTGGGGATGCTAAAGGAGCTGGAGTGGAGAATCATAGAATCAACCAGGTTGGAAGAGACCTCCAAGATCATCCAGTCCAACCTATCACCCAGCCCTATCCAATCAACTAGACCACGGCACTAAGTGCCTCATCCAGGCTTTTGTTCAACACCTCCAGGGATGGCAACTCCACCACCTCCCTGGGCAGCCCATTCCAATGCCAATCACTCTCTCTGTGAAGAACTTCTTCCTAACATACAGCCTATACCTACCCTGGCACAACTTGAGACTGTGTCCCCTTGTTCTATTGCTGGTTGCCTGGGAGAAGAGGCCACCCCCCATCTGGCTACAATGTCCCTTCAGGTAGTTGTAGACAGTAATAAGATCACCCCTGAGCCTCCTCTTCTCCAGGCTAAACAGGCCCAGCTCCCTCAACCTCTCCTCATAGGATTTGTGCTCCAGGCCCCTCACCAGCTTTGTTGCCCTTCTCTGGACATGTTCCAGCACCTCAACATCCTTCTTGAATGTATGTCACTACTCTTGCCCTCTGAGAAGTGATTTCTTTTCCCCTTAAATTCTTTTTGTTTTTGCAAATGGTGGTAGATGCTGTTTTGCAATCAATGCAGTGAGTAGTAACCAGGATGCCATGACCCCTGAATGCTGATTTGTTTCTGGATGTAAACATTTACTGCTCATCTAGAGTGAAAACACAAGGTTAGGTCTCTTCCTTCTGCCAGCTGCAGGCTAGAAGGGAGGGCAGGTAAGAAAAAAACTGATTCTTGGCTTCAACTGGATATGTGCATCTCTCTGTTTTCACAGGGCTGCAGAAGCTGTGCTGAAGGGACAGGTGGAAACCATTGTGTCCTTTCATATCCAGAACATCTCAAACAGCAAGGCGGAACGAAACACTGTACCCTTGGTAGGGAATACCTGCATGTGGGTGAGAAGGGAAATGGTAAATGTTTCTGTGTGATTCAGAGAGATGAATGATTATTTATACTTTGAAGTAAGTTTTCGGGTGGAAGAGTCGTTGTTCTAGCCGCCTACAAACTAAAGTCTTGGATCATCCAAAGAGGAGCTGGAGTCTTGCAGTGTTCCCTCTGTTTCCAGGCCTGTTGCTCGTACAGAGCTATCTCAGAGGCAAGGGTACCTGCTGTAACACTTAGGCAAGATAGGTTTCTGCATTGCTGTAATAGCTGCATGAAGGCTCCCCTTCCTTGTGAAGTGTGGGCCAGTGGGACTGAGGCTGGACCTTTCATTCGCGCCGCTGCTCGTGTGACGTGGCTGTAAAAACAGAGTGACAGCATGTGCCTTTCTCTTGCAGAACCCCCAGATCACTGCACTTCGGACTGAACCCAAGCCCCTGCCACAGACCCAGCCCTCTGCTGCCCAGGACCAGAACCCTCCCCAGAATGCCAAAATGCAGCCGACTCCACCTGTGTCAGCACCGGTATCCAAATCCACTGGCCCTCCGTGTCCTATAGACCAGGACAGTCCCAGCGTGGAAAGCAAAGTGATGTCTGTGGGCAGCCCTGCAAACTCTACCCCGTTGCAGACAGAAGGCTTCGGGCAGAGTTCAACCCCAATAATCGAGCAGTGAGTCCAGTTTCTCAAGGTAGCAATAGTTCTGCTGCAGACGCCAAAGGTCCTCCCCAGCAGGGGTCTGGCGGGGAGGCCCCCAGCTTGGGCGAGAATCCCGACGGCCTGTCGCAGGAGCAGCTGGAGCATCGGGAGCGCTCGCTGCAGACCCTGAGGGACATCCAGCGCATGCTCTTTCCTGACGAGAAGGAGTTCACGGGGGGGCAGAGTGGGGGGCCGCCCCCCGCTGCTGCCGTGCTGGATGGGCCCCAGAAGAAACCCGAAGGGCCCATACAGGCCATGATGGCTCAATCCCAAAGTTTAGGCAAAGGGTCAGGGTCTCGGACAGATGGAGGGGCTCCGTTTGGCCCTCAAGGACACAGGGACATGCCTTTTTCCCCAGATGAAATGGGGCCACCACCCATGAACTCCCAGTCGGGACCCATAGGTCCAGACCACCTGACCACATGACTCCCGAGCAGGTGGCCTGGCTCAAGCTGCAGCAGGAGTTCTACGAGGAGAAGAGAAGAAAGCAGAACAGGTGGTTGTGCAGCAGTGTTCTCTGCAGGACATGATGATCCATCAGCACGGGCCTCGTGGGGTGGTCCGAGGCCCCCCCCCTCCCTACCAGATGACCCCTGGGGAGGGATGGGGACCTGGGGGCCCGGAGCCCTTCCCCGAAGGCATGAACATGTCACACTCCTCTGCCCCCCAGGGGAATGGCGCCTCATCCCAACGTGCCTGGGAGCCAGATGCGCCTGCCGGGTTTTGGCGGGGATGATGACTCCTTGACATGGAAGGCCCCAGCGTCCCAAATCCTGCCTCCCGGCCTGGACTTTTCAGGTGTTAGTTGGCCAGACGACGTGCCAAAAATTCCAGATGGACGAAACTTCCCTCCTGGACAGGGTGTCTTCAGTGGCCCTGGCCGAGGGGGAGCGGTTCCCCAATCCGCAGGGTCTGCCTGAAGAGCTCTATCAGCAGCAGCTGGCTGAGAAACAGATGGGCCTCCCTCCTGGCTTGAACATGGAAGGCATCAGGCCTGGCATGGAGATAAACAGAATGAGGCCCTCCCAAAGACACATGGAGCCTGGGAACAATCCCATCTTCCCTCGCATGCCAGTGGAAGGGCCGATGAGCCCCTCCAGGGGAGACTTTCCAAAAGGAATACCCCCCCAGATGGCCGCTGGCAGGGAGCTGGAGTTTGGAATGGGACCCAGCAGCATGAAGGGGGGACATGGGCATGAATGTCAGCATGGGCTCCAACCCACCCCTGGTCCCTCAGAAGCTGAGGGGAGGCAGGAGTCGGGCCAGAAGAGATGATGAAACTGCGCCCTGGTGTCTCGGAGATGCTTTCCTCCCAGCAGAAGATGTGCCGCTGCCGTTCGGGAGCACCCGCAGCAGGAGTATGGCATGGGCCCCAGGCCTTTCCTTCCCATGTCTCAGGGGCCCAGGAGTCGGCCTCCGGAACCTCAGAGAACAGATTGGCCTGACCAAAGGACTAACAACCGGCTCAGCCACTTGCCGCCACTACCTCTCAATCCCGCCAGTAACCCCAACAGCCTCAACACTGCTCCCCCCGCGCAGCGCAGCCTCGGCCGAAAAACCCCTGGATATCTCCACAGCCGGTCAGGTGCATTCACCAGGAATCAACCCCCTCAATCCCCCACCATGCGCCAGGTCCAGTCTCCCATGAGGGCTCTCCCTCGGGGAACCTCAAGTCCCCTCAGACGCCCTCCCAGCTGGCAGGAATGCTTGCAGGCCCCACTGCCGCAGCTGCCGCTGCCTCCATTAAGTCCCCTCCTGTCTTGGGGTCTGCTGCTGCTTCTCCTGTCCACCTCAAGTCTCCATCTCTCCCTGCACCTTCTCCTGGATGGACTTGCGTCTCCAAAGCCTCCTTTGCAGAGCCCTGGGATACCCCCAAACCACAAAGCGTCTCTCACCATGTCTTCTCCAGCCATGCTGGGGACTGTGGAGTCTGGTGAGTGCCCGCCTCTGCCAGCCAGGCTGGCTCTGGAGCTTTCGTTGGGTTGCTGCAGAGCCTGCAGCCAGGGCAGGGAGGCGGTTTCCTGCCGTGGCAGGAGCTGGAGGGTGCTTTGCGGGGGTGCCCAGGTTCTGGTGGGTGCCTGCGTGGCCGAAGCACGAGTGCTTTTGCTCTTGTGTTTTGTGGGCTTGCCCCACGCGGCCGCCTGTGTGTCCAGGCGAGCGGGCTGGTCACTCGGACCTGAAGGAGTGTGGGTCAAGAGGTGGGACAAGATTGGCTGTGTTAGTGGGAGAAAGCTCTCTCGGGAGGGGTTTTGGCCTCTGCCGTAGCCTGGTACCGAAACAGCTTTGAGCCGAAAGGCTCCCGCAGAGACATGTGCAGCGCAGTGTGCCAGCTGTGTAGCTAGCTATGGCTCAGGTGTGGTTAGTTTCTAGGTTCTGAACCTGGCTCTTTCTAGGATTCCTGCCACAGACAGTGAGATGTGCTAGCGTTTGTTCTGGCTTCAACCATTTGGAGAGAGCTAAAACACCACTGCCTGTGGCATTCGGTGCCATGCCTGCGACCTTGGGGCTGCAGGTGCTGGGACCACCCTGTCTGCGCTTGAGCGTGCCTGGGTTGCTGGTGGCATGCTTCTGCCTCTGCTTACCGCTCCGAGCCTTCCCCGGCTCGGCGCCTTCCTGCCCGGCGCCGCTCGGCGGAGGAGCCGTTTGCCCATGTTGCCCTCTAGTGCCGCTGCGGGTAACGGCGGCGGCCGGGCCGTGGCTGCCGGGCCGCAGTGCTGGCCGTGCCAGGAGGGTAACCGCTTGCACAAGCCGTCAGGATTGCTGGCCGGGACCCGCTTCCAGGGAAGGGAACCATGGTGCTGAGTGCCCACTGGGGCTGCTGAGGCCATGCCCGCCGTGAGCCAAGTGCTTACGAATCAGAACCAAGTGGTTTAGTGTGTGCCTGCCGTTGTGTTCAATTGGCACGCAGCTACTCCAGAGGGTAAACGTGTCAGCAGTGCAGGGTTGTTCTGTTCCCCGGTGTGATCCCCGGTGTGGAGGACAGTGGGGTGGGAGGGAGCGAGGATGTGCACTGAGGAGCACGTAGTGAATTTTCAGTGACAGTACAACCGGTCTGGCATTTTCCCTTCACACGTGGTCTAAGTGGCTTGAGATTCATCGGTGAGGAACAAAGGAGACTGGAGAGGGGTTTAAGTTGTCTCTAGTTTTGGGAGACTAAAAGGATGATGTTAAGTTACTAGGAGCAGAGAATGCTTCTTCAACTGCAGTGAACAGTAAATGTGTGTGTATAAAACCTGAAAGGAAACATAAACAGAGAGTTTTACTCCTAGCTGGTGATGCGGTGTGTCAGAAATCTGCCTGCGTGCCTTGGCATAGTACCTGCTGCAGCTTTTGTTGTTTGTGTGATGCCTCCTAAAGAAAAAAGGAGCTGACCTTTGGTGGCTGCAGGGGCTATTAATTGACTTACAGGTTTTTCTTTGTGTGGCTAGTGTGTGGAAGGTGAATAGCAGGATTTTCTGCCTTGCTTGGTAATTCTTGTGGATTTGTAGAGGCTCAACGTAGTTTCAGTAGGAGTGCAGAATCCAGGATAAACCATCTTGGTCAATAGGCAGAAAGAGACCTGGGGGTACTGGGAGATAGTAGCTGAACATGAGCCAGCAGTGTGTCCAGGAGGGCAGAGAGCCAATGGATTCTTGGCCTGGATCAGGGAGAGTGTAGCCAGCAGGACAAGGGAGGTTCTTCTGCCCCTGTACTCAGCACTGATCAGGCCACACCTTGAGTGCTGTGTCCAGTTCTGGGCTCCTCAAATTCAAGAGAGATGTTGAGGTGCTGGAAGGTGTCCGGAGAAGGCAGTAAGGCTGGGGAGGGGCCTGGAGCAGAGCCCTGTGAGGAGAGGGCTGAGGAAGCTGGGGGTGTGCAGCCTGCAGAAGAGGAGGCTCAGGGCAGAGCTCATTGCTGTCCTACAACTACCTGAAGGGAGGCTGTAGCCAGGTGGGGTTGGGCTCTGCTGCCAGGCAAGCAGCAACAGAACAAGGGGACAGAGTCTCAGTTGTGCCAGGGGAGGTCTAGGCTGGATGTTGTTAGGAAGTTGTTGTCAGAGAGAGTGATTGGCATTGGAATGGGCTGCCCAGGGAGGTGGTGGAGTTGTCATCTCTGGAGGTGTTCAGGAAAAGCCTGGATGAGGCACTTAGTGCCATGGTCTGGTTGATTGGCCAGGGCTGGGTGCTAGGCTGGGCTGGCTGAGCCTGGAGGTCTCTTCTGACCTGGTCAATTCTATGATAGGCTTATTTTTTCTGGTTCCCACAGTCAGTGGGCATTGACTGTGTAGTAAGATAGTCTCTTTCAATAACTGAGATTTCTAGGTTTTGAGATTTCGAGGGGAAAGGGTAGGACTTAAGTGTGAAACAAACCCCAAGTTTTTTCTTTCTTTTTTATTTTCTTAAGGTGGGTCCACCTCCTTCCACAGCCAGCCAGTCTGCTCCTGTGACTCTCCCTGGGAATCTTCCCTCTAGCAGCCCTTACACAATGCTCCAGAGGCCAACCCTTTCACAGAATCCCCTCTCTATTATGATGTCCAGGATGTTCCAAATTTGCCATGCCCAGCTCTACACCGCTCTACCATGATGCCATCAAAACTGTGGCCAGCTCAGATGATGATTCACCTCCAGCACGCTCCCCAAACTCTGCCACCTATGAACAGTGTACCAGGTAAGAAACTCAACGAAGCACAAACCCAAGCTGTCAGTGAGGGCAGTGCTTTTGGAAGCTTCATCAAATGTGGATAGTGGGAGGGTAAAAACTCTTGAAGAAACATATAGCTGTGGATTGATTTTTGAGGAGGCAGTTGGAGGTCTTCTGAAACAGGAGACAGAAATTTTCCTTGCAGTCTTTTATTTTCCAGTCTGAAAAGTGTCTCTTTGTCAGAAGTGTCTACTTTGGGGAAACCCTGATGTATGGGAGAGCTTTTCCACTTAGGCAGAGACAGGAATTCTGTGGGTGAAAGCTGCTTGCTCAAATAAGGGGTCAGACCCAACTGACCGTTCTTCTCCTGTCTTAAAGCAGTGTCTGAGAAGCTTCACTGAGTGTTTTTTTTTCTTTCACATTAAAAAGATCACAGGATGTTTAGGGGTTGGAAGGTACCTCCGTAGGTTATCCAACCTCTCCCCACCACACAGGACCATAGAATCTAGCACAAGTCACACAGGAACACATCCAGACAGGGCTGGAAAGTCTCCACAGAAGGAGACTCCACAACCTCTCTGGGCAGCCTGTGCCAGTGCTCTGTGACCCTTATGGTAAAGAAGTCCTCACGTGAACACTGCATGGTCATTTTCCAAAAGTTAAGTCGTTTTACATTGGATGCTTCTTGGGTGCTTAGCAAATCCACTTGAACAGGAACGTGCTTTTACCTGCAGATTGCGCCCATCCTGCCCACACCCCCTTTGCTACACGACTTGTGAGGCTGGCCTTCTCCTGGGTTTTGTGGATTGCCTTAGTTTATGGGACAGAGTGTTAGAGTGAGTTCTCAAAACCTAGAGCTTTTCATGTAGGGAACATGTAATGGCAGGTGACCTCACTCAGGGCTGAGGGGAAACTGTCCTGTTCTCTACCTGGAGGTCTAAAGGAAAAGTAAAATCAAACGTTGTGCTTTTGGACCGTCTTGTATGAGAAAGCCAATCCTTGCTATTCCTGGGCGTACACTTAAGACAAAAACAGGCTTTACCCCCCTCACCCAGTTGGATTAGCATAGTTGAAAGAGGAGATGTGTGGATGTTTGGTAGGAGTGGCAGCCTGGATGAGTTCTTGGTGAGCATACCTGTGGCTGTTGTGTTTCGTTCGGTAACGGTCAGAGTGGCTGAGACGCCTGCAGAAGCGGCTAACTGAATACCCTCACAACGACAGCTCACTGACCTTACTGATTGCCCGCCTCCTTAGTCACACGAGGGTTACCTCATTTGGTGGTTCTTGACTGCTGAAAGGAGGTTTGGTCCCTTCCCAGTGGACAAGTGTCCATTGTAACCCTTGATCTGTCACAGACGTGTTTGGTTACCATCTGCATCATCTGGTTGCCTGGTAAGTAGTGAAGGGGTGAGCGGAGTTGAGATTCTACTTAGAAGAGCAGAGTTCAGTCACTTTTGATGGGTCCGTGGCAAGTTTAGAGAGGCAGGCTGGGGCAGGTGGCATCAGTTTTCTGGTTAAAAGGACATCTTCCAGAGCCACTGCTGAGGGTTTTGTTCAGAGCACTGTTACGTGCCTGTGTGCCCAGAGTCGATAACCCTGCAGCGAGCTCTCTGATAGCTTTATTGATTACTGTTGGCTGTTACCTAAATGTGATTCCTTATTTCTTCTCTAGGAATGGGCATTAATTCTCAGATTCCTCGAATTATCAGGTCCAAACCCAGTGGGTCCAATGCCAACCCTTAGCCCAATGGGAATGACCCAGCCTCTTTCCCATAACAACCATATGCCCTCTCCTAATGCTATGGGGACCCATATACCTCCTCACGGGGTCCCCGTCGGGACCTGGGCTGATGTCACACAACCCAATGATGGGGCACGGTTCACAGGAGTCTCCAATGGTACCTCAGGACGCCTGGGCTTCCCACAGGGGTTCCCTCCCGTACAGGTCTCCTCCACAGCAGGTGCCATTTCCACACAACGGGCCCAGTGGCGGACAAGGCAACTTCCCAGCGGGAATGGGCTTCCACGGAGAAGGACTCTGGGGCGCCCTACCAACCTGCCCCAAAGCTCTACAGATGCAGCACTTTGCAAGCCTGGAGGCCCCTGGCGGCCCGACTCCTTCACCGTCCTGGGAAACAAACATGGCCTTCGGTGTTCACCGACCCCGAGCTGCAGAGGTGATTCGCCCCGGCGCCGCGGGCATCCCCGAGTTTGACCGCTCCAGGATCATCCCCTCGGAGAAGCCTAGCCAGACACTACAGTATTCTCCCTCGCGGGGAGGTGCCCAGGCCGGCAAGCAGCCTCAGGGGCCAGGGCCTGGCTTCTCCCACATGCAAGGGATGATTCGCAGAGCAGACGCGAGGATGGGGCTAACGTTGCCTGGCATGGGGGGCCCCGGCCCGGTGGAACTGCGGATATCCCTCTTGGCACAGCTCCGTCCATGCCGGGCCATAACCCGATGAGACCGCCTGCCTTCCTGCAGCAGGGCTTGATGGCGCCGCCCCACCGCATGATGTCACCAGCTACAGACGGCCATGCCTGGCCAGCCCACGCTCATCAGCAACCCCGTGGGCTGCTGTGGGGCATGATCCCAGGCAAGGACCGAGCCCCCGCAGGGCTCTACAGCCCACCCGGGCCCTGTGGGTCGCCTGGTATGATGATGTCAATGCAGGGAATGATGGGGAACCCCAACAAAACATCAGATGTCCCCCCCAGATGAGGGCCCCGAGGTATGGCTGCTGACGTTGGCATGGGAGGATTTAGCCAAGGCCCTGGAAAACCCAGGGAACATGATGTTTTAAGCTGCTACCCTAAGACTGACGTTGTGATCCTTGTCAAGATGAGATTCCAAGTCCTGAGGGCTCTTTAGGGAGCTCCAGGAGTACAGTTTTGGCCATGCAATAGGTGAAAAGAGACCAGAGGACGCTTGGGAAATCTCGAATGTATGGAATTAACCTGAAGAAGAAAAACAAAACAACGAAACAAAAACAAACCATATACTCATTGGAAAAGGTTGTTTGTTGGGTTTTGTTTTCTTTTTGGTTCGTTGGGTTTGGTTGTTTGGTTTTTGGGTTTGTTTTTGTTTTTTTTTTCCTGTTGTTGCTTTTTTTTGTCGTCGTCGTTGTTGTTGTTGTTGTTTTTAAGATTTATTTTTTAAGGAGTTATTTTTTTGTGGACTTTGGGTATCCCCCCCCCCGGTGGCACCTGCTTTGAGAACCTGTAGCTGTCCTTTTGGGACTTGCCATTTGGTCACAAGTTGCACCATTTCTCTGTATGTTTACGTCCTTCGACTGGCTTCTCCCAGACTCTTCGGTTGGTTTTGGGGTTGTTTTGTTGGGGTTTTTTTTTTGTTTGTTTCTTTTTGGTTGTTTGTTTGTTGGTTTTGGTTTGTTTTTTTTTTGGTTGTACTGTACTATATTGTAAAAGGGATTTTAGCAGAGACTTTTAGTCTTTTGGGGTGAGAGGAGAATGGGATTCTAGGCTGTTTACTTTAGGTGAGAATCCATCTTCAGAACCTTCGACTATTTTCCTTCAACTCCAATGTATAGAAAAACCAAACTACGACCTCAGAGCAGAGTATTAATGAAAAGGCACAAAAAAAGGAACTTAAGTTTCAGTGAGGGGAATCTTTTAAAAGAAAATAAATAATAAGTTAAGGACATATTTTTCAAATTATTGGCGTGCTGTCCAGCACCTTCTTGTCTCTCCCTCCACTCTTTATTAAATAGGCTTCTCTCTCTCTCTCTCTCTCTCTCTCTCTCTCTCCATCCCCCTTCTGTCTCCTCCTATTGCAGCTGCAATACATTGTGTTATTTTGGGGAGTAAATCTAGGAGAGCCTCTCCTCGCGTGGGGACTCTTCCCACTTTTAGTAAGGGGCTGGACTTGGACACTGTTACATCCTACAGTAGTCCTCTCTCACTGTTTCCTGTTCTCCTTTTCTTAGAAACCCCAAGTGATTTTGTTCATGTGGGAGTGGAACAGACACTAAAAGTTATCCAGGATTTTTTTTTTTGTGGTTCTTTATTTTTCCTCCCCCAGCGTAAAACGTTCTGTGTAACCTCCATGAAATTTGGTACAAAACCACTCGCCAGGGCTGTGGTGTCAGAAAAATAAAATATATTGTTTCTTACAAAAATCAGCTGTCTTCTTTGTCCCGTCCACTTGTTTCTGTCTGCAGCAGACAGCTGCTCAGGTGAATGCTCTCTCGTATGATTACCGCTAGCCTGGCGTCCAGGTGGGGTAGGCTTTGGCTGCTGCTAGACGTCTGCTCTGTAGGCAGCTGTGTGCTCCTTGCAAGGCTCTTCTTGTTCACTTAATCCTGGGCTGAGCTTGTTTACCTTTGGAGTGAGGTCTTATCTCAAAATGCCCCAGGGACTACACAAACCTATGAGGAGAGGATGAGGGAGCTGGAGGTGTTTAGCTGGAGAGGAGGAGGCGGCTCAGGGCAGAGCTCATTGCTGCCTGCAGCTACCTGAAGGGGAGCTGAGCCAGGTGGGGTTGGGGCTCTGCTGCCAGGCATCCAGCAACAGAACAAGGGGGACACAGTCTGAAGCTGTGTCAGGGGAGGTCTAGGGCTGGATGTTGTTAGGAAGTTGTTGTCAGAGAGAGGTGATTGGCATTGGAATGGGCTGCCAGGGAGGTGGTGGGAGTCACTGTGCCTGGAGGTGTTGAAGGCCAAGCCGGCTGGGGCACTTAGTGCCACATGGTTTAATTGATTGTCTAGGGGCTGAGTGCTAGGTTGCACTGGCTGATCTTGGAGGTCTCTTGGCTCATGGTTGATCCTAAGATATATATATATATATATAAAACAGTCTTCCTCAATTGTTGAGTGGCAAAAAAACAGATGAAACTTTATTGTCACTACCACCTTGCTCTTGAGTGCTTTGTGACGCTACAGCGGTATGCGTTGGGAGCTTTCCCTAAGCACCTCTGTCTGTCTGCTGGATTGTGTCATCTTGGGGGCTTTGGCTTGGGGTAGGGTGTCTGACAGTGAGCCTCAGAGGCTGAGTGGTGGGGAATGCATGAAGGTAATACTTAAATGGAGCCCCCATTACAAGAAGGATGTGGAGATGCTGGAGTGTGTCAGAGAAGGGCCAGGAGGATGCTGAGGGGCTGCAGCAGGCTCTGCTGTGAGACAGACTGAAAGAGTTGGGGGCTGTTGAGTCTGCAGCAGAGGAGGCTCCCAGGTGACCTTCTTGTGGCCTGCCAGGATCTGAAGTGGGCTACAAAAAAGCTAGGGAGGTACTTTTAGGCTGTGAGGGAGTGGCAGGAGTGGGGGGAATGGAGCAAAGTTGGAGGTGGGGAGAGGTGAGGCTGGAGGTGAGGAGGAAGTTGTTGAGCAGGAGAGTGGTAAGAGGCTGGAAGATGGGTTGCCCAGGGAGGGGGTTGAGGCCCATGGTCGGAGGTGTTTGAGGCCAGGCTGGCTGAGCTGTGTGCAGCCTGCTCTAGGGTAGGGTGTCCCTGGCCTGTGGCAGGGTGGATTGGAACTAGATGATGCTTGTGGTCCCTTCAACCCTGACTGATTCTGTGATTCTAAATAACAAAGGTGAGAGATAAATCAAGGAGCAGATTTCTCTCAAGACAACCCTGCTGGGTAAATTGTTGCTTTGCTGCAGTTCTCACTGATCACTTCCTAATCCCCTGACTTTCCAAACTTGCTTTTGGAGAGAATTTCAGCCAGAAGGCTTTGTGGTTTTGTCTGGAGAGTGAAAGACTTGGTACTGAAAAAGGGACTGGGAGTTAAGCCCAGTTCCTTGACACCAAGAACAGGTAGAGGTTGGTCCGTATGGGCTCTGTGGCTATTTAACTTCATCTGATCCCCCCTGCACTGTATATGGAGTGTGTAATCTGTGTTCTTCCTTCCACTTACTGCTGCTTGCATTTTTGTCAGTGAGCAGTTTGCTCAAAGGGGTTATCTATTAGTGCAGAACTTAAAAGGGGTTGGCTGTTAGTACCAAAAACTTTCACCTGGAGAATGAGGATCTTGTATATGCTTGTGTGTGTTTTTCTAGTTAGTGGATCCTTATGTGACAGAAGAGCCTGCTGTGGGTGGCTGGTGGAAGGGCAAGTTGCTGTGGGTGGCTGGTGGAAGGGCAGTTGCTTGTAGGTGGCTGGTGAAGGCAGTTGCTTCTGTGTGTGGCTGGTGGAAGGGCTCATTTGCTGTGTGGGCTGGTGGAAGGCAGTTGCTGTGGGTGGCTGGTGGTAAGGGCAGTTGCTCGAGGGTGGCAGGTGAGGGCAGTTGCTGGTGGGTTGGGCTGAGTGGAAGGGCAGTGCTGTGGGTGGCTGGTGGAAGGGCAGTTGCTGTGGGTGGCTGGTGAAGGGCAGTTGCTGTGGGTGGCTGGTGGAAGGGCAGTTGCCTGTGAGTGGCTGGTGGAAGGGCAGTTGCTGTGGTGGCTGGTGGAAGGCAGTTGCTGTGGGTGGCTGGTGGAAGGGCAGTTGCTGCTGAAGTGGCTGGTGGAAGGGCAGTTGCTGTTGGTGGCTGGTGGAGGGCAGTTGCTCTAAGTGGCTGGTGGAAGGACAGTTGCTGTGGTGGCTGGTGGAAGGGCAGTTGCTCTAAGTGGCTGGTGGAAGGGACAGTTGCTGTGGTGGCTGGTGGAAGGGCAGTTGCTCTAAGTGGCTGTGGAAGGGCAGTTGCTCGTGGGTGGCCTGGTGGAAGGGCAGTTGCTGTTGGGTGGCTGGTGGAAGGGCAGTTGCTAGTGGTGCTGGTGGAAGGGCAGTTGCTGTGGGTGGCTGGTGGAAGGGCAGTTGCCTGTGGGTGGCTGGTGGAAGGGCAGTTGCTGTGGGTGGCTGGTGGAAGGGCAGTTGCTGTAGGTGGCTGGTGGAAGGGCAGTTGCTGTGGGTGGCTGGTGGAAGGGCAGTTGCTGTGGTGGGGGTGAAGGGCAGTTGCTCTAAGTGGCTGGTGGAAGGGCAGTTGCTGTAGGTGGCTGGTGGAAGGGCAGTTGCTGTGGGTGGCTGGTGGAAGGGCAGTTGCTCTAAGTGGCTGGTGGAAGGGCAGTTGCTCTAAGTGGCTGTGGAAGGGCAGTTGCTGTGGGTGCTGGTGGAAGGGCAGTTGCTGTAGGTGGCTGGTGGAAGGGCAGTTGCTGTGGGTGGCTGGTGGAAGGGCAGTTGCTGTAGTGGCTGGTGGAAGGGCAGTTGCTGTGGGTGGCTGGTGGAAGGGCAGTTGCTGTGGTGGCTGGTGGAAGGGCAGTTGCTGTGGGTGGCTGGTGGAAGGCAGTTGCTGTGGGTGGCTGGTGGAAGGGCAGTTGCTGTGGGTGGCTGGTGGAAGGGCAGTTGCTGTGGGTGGCTGGTGGAAGGACAGTTGCTCTAAGTGGCTGGTGGAAGGACAGTTGCTGTGGGTGGCTGGTGGAAGGGCAGTTGCTGTAGGTGGCTGGTGGAAGGGCAGTTGCTGTAGGTGGCTGGTGGAAGGACAGTTGCTCTAAGTGGCTGGTGGAAGGGCAGTTGCTCTAAGTGGCTGGTGGAAGGGCAGTTGCTGTAGGTGGCTGGTGGAAGGGCAGTTGCTGTAGGTGGCTGGTGGAAGGACAGTTGCTCTAAGTGGCTGGTGGAAGGACAGTTGCTCTAGTGGCTGGTGGAAGGGCAGTTGCTCTAAGTGGCTGGTGGAAGGACAGTTGCTCTAAGTGGCTGGTGGAAGGGCAGTTGCTCTAAGTGGCTGGTGGAAGGCAGTTGCTCTAAGTGGCTGGTGGAAGGGCAGTTGCTCTAAGTGGCTGGTGGAAGGGCAGTTGCTGTAGGTGGCTGGTGGAAGGGCAGTTGCTGGAAGGGCAGTTGCTCTAGTGGCTGGTGGAAGGGCAGTTGCTCTAAGTGGCTGATGGAAGGGCAGTTGCGTGGAAGGGCAGTTGCTCTAAGGGGCTGGTGGAAGGGCAGTTGCTCTAAGTGGCTGGTGGAAGGGCATTTGCGCTAAGTGGCTGGTGGAAGGGCAGTTGCTGAAGGGCAGTTACACTAAGTGGCTGGCTCTCCAAAGGTTCCTTGCTTCTGTTTACAAGTGCAGCCCTGCAGCTCTTTGAGGCAGGCAACTCTCAAAGCCTTCTGCTTGCCTGCTTCTGAAGTCACCTTTGTGCTGTCATGGCAAATTTAGGGTGAGATTAGGGGTGATTTTTGACAAAGTGTAGGATGTATGTTGTGGTGCTTCCCTTTAACAAGACGAGCAAGGGTGCCTGCAGCACAGGCTTGTCAAGGTTTCAGGAGGAGCCGACAGGTGACAGTCAGCGTTGTTGCTGTAGAGCGGAGTTACCTCTTTCAACGGCTGCACAGCGCTTCCAGACCTCGCACAGGAAACTGTTACAGTGCAACCTTCTTAAGTGCTGCCACAGGTCCTGACTGGTTTTACTCTGTGGAACAAAGCAAGCATCTTGCTTGACACAGAAATAACCTGGGGTGGGCGTTGGCTTTCTTTTTAAGTCTTTCTCAGGGCCTCCTCTGCCTGGTGGAGAGATTCTGAATAGCAAAAGATTCCAAGTGTCCTGATTTCCTCCAGTCAAAGCCACCTGGTATGTGAAAGTAGACATTTTAAAGATGCTGGATAATTAAAGTTCCTTCTGTTGTCTGTCTAAATGCTGGCATTTGGTATCTCTAAGAAGCTTTTGCCTACAGAAGATGTGGAAGGTGTGGATTCTTCTAAGTGCACGTGGAGGCTCTGGTGTTGCCTGGGTTTGCACCTGCTCATAGATGCTAAGTCCTTAGCTGGCTCCAGACAGAAAAAAACAACTCAGATGTAGATTAAAAAACCTTTTGCTCTGATTCTACTTCTCCTCCCCCCCCCCCCCCCCCTCTTTTTTTTCTTTGCTTGACAAATCAAAAACAGATTTCTAGCTGCCAGCCTTGCAGGTTCACTATTGGGATGTGTAGAAGTCAGGCTCTGTTCTCTGCTTATTTACAATCAATAGTAGCTGGTGACTCAGCTCTGGTAGTCATGGTGCAGTTGAAGGCAGAAATTCAGGCTGCCATTTTTAGTTTTCTTTCCCCCCCCCCCCTCTTTTTTAAACTTTCAAATCCTCCTCCTCCACCTTTTGGTTTGAAAAATGAAATAGATTTTATGCATACATGCTTGGGCTGCTCTTCCTCTCTAGTAACATGGGAGGAAACAGTCTGCTGTTCAAATATCTCATCCCAGATGTCTGCGCAGCCGGAGTGCCAGAGAGACTTAAAAGGTAAACCCAGCAGATGGTGAACTTCTGAAATGCAAAGTAATGTGCCTTGCTAAATCAGAAGTTTAAAATGCTTGGGAAATGTGTTTGTTTGAAAGGATTAGGCTCCTGCAAACAGGGTCATCCGTGGAAGGGACTGGCAGTTTCAGCACTGTCCCAAGAAACTCTAGCTTTGTACCTGTGGCATAGCCTAGCTCAATCTACTGAGGAACATGAAAAGTAGCCAGCCTTAAGCATTTACCCCTGGCCTCTTAGTGGTATCTAAAGGGTAACACTTTTGAACTGGACACAGTACTGACCACCTCAGCAATGGTCAGGCCACACCTTGAGTGCTGTGTTCAGTTGTGGGCCCCCGTCAATTCAAGAGAGATGTTCAGGTGCTGGAAGGTGTCCATAGAAGGGCAGGCAAGGACTGGGGAGGGGGCCTTGAGCAGAGCCCTGTGAGGAAAGGCTGAGGGAGCTGGGGGTGTAGCAGCCTGCAGCAGAGGAGGCTCAGGGCAGAGCTCATTGCTGTCTGCAGCTGCCTTGCAGGGAGGCTGTAGCCAGGTGGGGTTGGGCTCTGCTGCCAGGCAGCCAGCAACAGAACAAGGGGACACAGTCCCTAGCTGTGCCAGGGCAGGTTCAGGCTGGCTGTTAGGAGGAAGTTGTTGTCAGAGAGAGTGATTGGGCATTGGAATGGGCTGCCCGGGGAGGGTGGTGGAGGTTGCCGTCCCTGGAGCTGTTTCAAGGGCAGGACTGGACGTGGCACTTGGTGCCATGGTCCTGGCCTTGAGCTCTGTGGTAAAGGGTTGGACTTGAAGATCTGTGAGGTCTCTTCCAGCCCTGATGATACTGTGGTACTGTATTCAAGCCAAGCCTGGCTGGGGGCACTTAGTGCCATGGTCTGATTGCTAGGGCTGGGTGCTAGGTTGGGGCTGGCTGAGCTTGGAGCTCTCTTCCAACTTGTTTGATTTCTATGATTCTAAGAGGGATTTGAGCAACCTGGCTAGTGGGAGGTGTCCATACCCATGGCAGGGGGTTGGAACTAGGTGATCTTCAAGTTCCCTTCCAACTCAAGCCAGACCAGGACATGGAGATTTTAGCTGCATTGGTCTTGGTTGGGATCTGAATGCTGGTGGTGCTCTTGTACACATGTGTCTTGCCTTGGAGTAGATGTGGGGGGCCTGACTCTTCCTGAGGGTGTGAATCCCAATGACTTGGGGGAGGGGACTTCATGAAGTGACAGGACAAGGGGGGAATGGAGCAAAGCTGGGGGTGGGTAGGTTCACACTGGATGTGAGAAGGAAGCTCTTCAGCATGAGGGTGGTGAGAGGCTGGAATGGGTTGCCCAGGGAGGTGGTTGAGGCCCCATGGCTGGAGGGGTGTTTGAGGCCAGGCTGGCTGAGGCTGTGGCAGCCTGCTCTAGGGGTAGGATGTCCCTGCCATGGGCAGGGGGGTTGGAACTGGCTGCTCGCCTTGTGGTCTCTTCCAACCCTGACCGATTCTAATGATTCTAGTCTGTGATTCTAAGACACTTGGACTGCAGCATTTGTTGTGCAGGGTGTGGGAGCTATTGCCAGCGTGGTAGACAAGAGGGCTTAACTTTGCAGCAGTTGCACTGGTGACTGTGCTGCTGCTGATTGTCTCTGTTGGTGGCAGAAGAAGCCTCATTCCCTCGGTGGTGCTTTGCTGCTTTGCTGATGGTGAATGCTTTCCTTTAGCAGCCCTGGGCAGGCTTGCTAACTGAAGCCTCTTCCACGTTCTGATACTTTTCAAGGAGAAAATGCTTGTGTTTGATACAGGAGAGCATCCTTCACTTTATTGCTTGGTAGCAATTCTTAACCCAATATATAATGTTGCCTTAGACATGTGCTGTGTCATCTTCCTGAGGTGCTGACCTTGGAAGGGATTTTCTTTTTGTTCCAGCCCAGGTTGGTTTTCCAGTCTTCTCTGTTAATCATAGAATCAGCCAGGTCAGAAGAGACCTCCAAGCTCATCCAGTCCAACCTAGCACCCAGCCCTGTCTAGTCAACCAGGCCATGGCACTAAGTGGCTTTGTTCCCTCCAGGTATGGCAACTCCACCACCTCCCTGGGCAGCCCATTCCAATGCCAATCACTCTCTCTGACAACAACTTCCTCCTAACATCCAGCCTAGACCTGCCCCAGCACAACTTGGGACTGTGTCCCCTTGTTCTCTTGCTGGTTGCCTGGCAGCAGAGCCCAACCCCACCTGGCTACAGCCTCCCTTCAGGCAGCTGCAGACAGCAATGAGCTCTGCCCTGAGCCTCCTCTGCTGCAGGCTGCACACCCCCAGCTCCCTCAGCTCTCCTCACAGGGCTCTGCTCCAGGCCCCTCATCAGCTTCATTACCCTCTCTGGACACCTTCCAGCACCTCAACATCTCTCTTGAATTGAGGAGCCCAGAACTGGACACTGCACTCAAGGGGTGTCCTGAGCAGTGCTGAGCACAGGAGCACAAGAACCTCCCTTGTCCTGCTGCCCACACTGCGCCTGAGCCAGCCCAGGATGCCATTGGCTCTGCTGCCCACTGGGCACACTGCAGGCTACTTCTATATAGTTCATCTACTCTCCACCAGCACCCCTAGGTCCCTTTCTAACACTTTTTGTTGAGATAGATGTAATGCTTAGCTTTATCATGCTCTTTCTGCTTAATGTTAAAGTACATTATCAGAAGTGTTTTTTCATGTCTTAAGAAGACTGAAACCCAAACTACCAGTTTAG